>NC_140950.1:55727362-56327362 GCF_014529385.1 Adiantum capillus-veneris
ATTTGTATGATCCCTTCATTCCCATTGCAAGGCAAAAGGTACACATAATTGTTAGTACTAAGTTGCAATTTCAACGTGTAATTCGTAGAATTTTAGGTCCTCTTAGGTTGGCCGAGATAAACGCTTCAGTAAATCCTTTTATTTCGCCTCTCATTAGGTACGACCTTAGTTTGGACGTCTATATTTTTGTTTTGTTTTAAGCATTAGGACATGCATAGGCCATGGATAATGGCCCAGGAATAGAGGTTTTTCCCTTTCATTTTACTCCACACATTAGAATAAACGTTGCAATTAGTAGAAAGATCCATTTTCAACAACGAATGGTGTTCATGTTTGGTGCCCAAAGAGCAGGAGAAATTCTTGCATCACCAAACCCTGTCATTCTACCTCTCATCAACTACCACACTTCTTTTGATGTACATGTGTTCATTTTATTTTAAAATGAAGTGCAGCCCGGCAAAGTAGTGTGTATGTTTATTTTTTCTTTGTCCAAGTTGTTACAAGAAACAAAAAAACGATCATTTGTTCTAACTGGGAATGTGTGTGCAGTGAAAGTTCAATCCTTAGAGCTCTAGCTCTATTACCAATTGAGTTGCAGGAGCAAGTAGTAAGGCGTCTCCCTCATAACAAGAGGGTGGTGAAGTTAAGACGGAAGGTCCTACGCGTTGATTCCATTTTCCTCTTGTTGTTGGGCACTAAGGAAGACCGCGCATTCATCCAACTAGTGTGTGCCCTAAGATTGGTAAATAGAGTGAAATTTGGCGTTTGGCGAGTGCATTTCACCATTGAGGAAGACTCTTCAGGAAACTTGCGGCCAGAGTTCATGCTTCATAGACTCACATTTGGTGAATTTTTCCCTCATTTGCGTCTTATTAATAGTCTTCCTTTCGCTTTCAACAAAGGAGATAGGGAGCTATTCAGAGCTTGTCTTAATAAAGAGAGCATAGAGAAGATTGCAAATTTGTATAAATTCTCATCCTTCTCTACTTTCTATGACACTTTGTTCATAGAGACATTGTAAATCTCTTTATGCTTTTGAATGATTTAACCATAATCCTAAGGAGTTTTGTCCAGGAATTTTGTAGCACAAGTGGAGTCTTTAAATCTTGCAAACTTGATTGGACTTGATGAGGATGTTCTTTATGAAATTGTGAGAAGGTTGCCTCACTCCGACTGTGTGGAACTCGAAGGAAAGGAGCTCCTAGTCAATTGCTACTTTCTCACGGCCTTCGACGAGCATGAAGATCTAGTTTTTATACAAACCGCTTGTGCATTGGGAATTGTAGAGCAAGTGCAATTTATCACTTGGGACGTGGTTGCTCTTTTGGATCCAGAAAATGAAGTTCTAGAGATTTCTGTTTATCGCCTTAGCTTTGAAGAATTTCAACCCTTCTTAGAGCTCATCAATAGTCTACCCTTTTGTTTTGATCAAACAAATCGAGACCTTATTGAAGCTTGGATAGCTGAAGAAGAAAACCTAGAGTGGTATTTTCTCACTTCTTCATTTGCAGGCGAGTGGTTCTAGATCTCTATTGTATCCCTTATTGTAACTCGTATTGTAATCTTTCATAATAATGGAGAGCCAACGCCAAATGTCTGGATATCCTCTTTTCTTTGGAGAGCCTGGAGAGGATGCAGAATTATTTTTAGCAAATTTCAAGATGTCTTGCCGTATCAAGAGGATAGTAACCGATCAAGAACGTGTAGAAATGTTTGAGGTGGTCCTTAGGAAAGATGATAGTACTTGGTTTGACTCTTTGCCTGAGGAAGTTAAGGGGAATTACACAGAAGTTTTGAATCATTTTAAGAGATACTTCTTTGATCCCCAAAACACTCAAAAACTATGGCAAGACATTGTTTCTCATAAGCAAAAAGACTTAGATGACTACTACTTGTACAAGCAAGAGTTTCTACGTCTTTGGGCTCTATGGATACGAAATGTTACTAACCCTGGTGATGGTGCAGAATTTTTAAAGAAGGAGAGGTTCATAGCCGGACTCTTTCCTGACCTTAAGGTAAAAGTTGAGGCAGGTGCACCTGCTACTTTTGATGCAGCTGAAACTAGGGCTGCTGAGAAGTATAGGAAACTCAAGTGCTTAAGGGGAGAGGTTCCAATAGAAGGTCTTAGACCCAAAGGTAAGTCACAAGCATCAACATCGAGGGAGCTTCCTGAGGTAACGGCGGAAGTAATTGAGAAGTTAAACGAATCTTTAAGGAGCCTGTCAATTCACCTTGCACAAGCTGTAGGTCCAAAGGGACAAGCAAAGAAGTCTGAAGAGCGAGATCCACGACCTAGGAGAGTCTTGCAATGTTGGAATTGTGGAGAGTCTGGACATGGGATGTATAGTTGTCCTTGGCCCCGTGGGGAGCCAGGGAGGCCTAACTTGAATTACCCAGTGATGAATGCAGGTGAAGGAACTGGTCAACAACCAAGGCTTCTACAAAGGCCAAATGGACCAAGACCACCTCCACAAGGGGTAGAAGGAGTTCCACCTTTGCCAGTCCAAATGTGCATGTGGTAGAGGTGACAAATTCAAATGAGGTTGACATGGAAGCCAATGGAATTAAGCGTGGCCGAGGAAAAGGTAAAGAGAAAGAAGGAGTCACATCACAGAGTGACCATGGACAAGGCAAGAAGGCAAAGGGAACCAAGGAAACCAAGAGGACTCGACGTCGTATCAACCTCCAAGACTTCCCTCTTGGACATGGTATGGCTCCGTACAACTTGTTGGAAGACATGAGAGGTAAGGGTCCTGATATTTCATGGCCTCAATTTCTTGCATTATGTCCACAAGTTAGGAGGGATTTAACAAGGGCAGTTAGCACTAGGAGAAAGGTAAAAGAGAGTGTGCCTGTTGTAAAAATTGCACAAGCTGAAATGAATGAGGACATTACACCGGTGCTAGACTGTTACATCAAAGGGAGATTGGTTAGGAAAGGTCTAGTGGATGGGGGTGCACAAATTTGCATCATGACAGAGGGACTCATGCAAAAACTAGGCATGCACATCCATGAGACACCTGAAATTAGGGTCAAGATGGCAAACAATAGCAAGGCTAGGTGCGTAGGCATTTGTAAAAATGTTTTTGTGGAGGCCTTTGGCATTAAGAAGGCAGTGGATTTCTATGTCATGTCTACCAAGGGAAATGGTTACCCATTTATCCTAGGAAGACCATGGCTAATGAAAATGCGAGCTTTGCAGGATTGGGAGAGTGGAAAGCTAATTTGCAGGAATGACAATCACAAGAAGGTTGTCTTTGACATGAAGGAGCAACGCCAAGAGGAGCTCCATGAAGAATCATCTCAAAGTGAGACGGAAGAAGGTTGGACCGATAGCACTTCAGAAGAAGAAAGTAGCGGCAGCATTACTGAAGAGGAGTCTTCCATCGAAGTCATGGGGGTAAGGTTTAAGCCAAGCAACCAAGAGACCTCTTGTCAAGGCTTGGAGGAGGTAGGTCCTCAAGAGAACGAAGGTGATCAAGATGAAGGGATGCTGGAAGGTATGCTATCAACAACACTTACAAAGGATGAAAGAGAGGAGTTCAAATGTGTGCTAAGGAAGTTTCCTAGGCTTTTTGCTAAAGACTACACCGATGTGCGTGGAGTAGATGCTGTTCAACACAAAATTGAGTTGAAGCCAGAGGCCACACCTAAGGCTCAGAAGCTACGAAGGCTAGGAGTCATCAAGGAGCAGGCTTTACTCAAGGAGGTAAGAAAGCTTCTAGCAGCAGGGTTCATTTATCCAGTGGAGAATTCAGAGTGGGTCTCTCCTGTTGTTGTCACTCCTAAGAAAAACGGCAAGTGGAGGGTGTGTGTGGATTACCGTCCCCTCAATGAGGCAACAAAAGAGATCACTTTCCCCTCCCATTCCAGGATGAGATACTAAATGAGGTAGCTGGTCATGAGAAGTACACTGTGTGCGATGGTTACTCAGGTTACTTTCAAATAGGGATTGCACTGGAGGATCAATTGAAAACAACCTTTATCACTCCTTGGGGTTGTTATGCTTTTAGAGTCATGCCATTTGGTCTGACAAATGCTCCTGCAACATTCCAACGTTTCATGAATATGGTGTTTCAAGCATTCTTTGGAAAGTCAATTAGGGTGTTCATTGATGATTTCTGTATTTATAGCTCAAAATCATTGCATCTACAAAGGGTAGAAGAAGGTTTAAAGAAGCTCTACGACATGGGAGGTCAACTCAACCCCGACAAGTGCCATATAGGTGAGGATGAAGTAATCTTGCTTGGTCATAAAGTTTCTTACAAAGGCATTGAAGTGGATCCTTCAAAGGCAAAGGCTCTTATTGAGCTACCATCACCCAAGAGTCTTAAGGAGGTCATCTCATTCATTCAAAAGGTGAAGTATATGTCACGCTTCATTCACTTAGCCTCGGAGTTACTTCACCCTTTGCAAAAGTTGACACAACAAGTAGAATTTGCATGGTCTGATGAGCTTGAAGAGTACTTTTGTAACATTAAAGTCATTTTGTCAGAGCTACCAACACTCATGCCTCCTTGTTGGGAGTACACATTCTTTGTTAGCTCTAGTGTGGGAAAGAAACAATTGGTGCTGTGTTGCTACAACAAGATCCCCACAGTACAAGGATGCGACCCATCTACTTTGCTAGTAGGGTCATGAATGCTTTGGAGAGAGACTACACAGAAGCAGAACTCATGATGCTTTCTCTCATGTTTGCGGTGAGAAAGTTTAGATCCTACCTGCTACCAAAACCTTTTGTAATTCTCACTGCAGAAAATTTGTTCCCTTGGGTGTCATCTCAAATGAATCTTAGTACTAGGATCTCAAAGTGGATTATGGAGTTGCAAGAGTTTCAATACTCTTTCAAGGTAGAAGATAGTGTGCGTGCACAATTGGCAGGGATTCTCACTTATAGGGTGCATGAAAAGGAGATTAAGGTGCCTGAAGTAAAGACCCTACCATTGCCACCACCAAAAAGTATTCCTAATGCTTTTACCTTGTTCTTTGATGGAGCTTTTCGTCGAGCCACAGGAAAAGCAGGGGGAGGGCTAGTGTTGCTCAACCCAAGTGGAGAGGTGGTCATGAAAGAGAAGTTCAATCTACCAAGTTCAGCTAGCAACAATGAAGCAGAATATGACACACTACTTCATGGTTTGAAGATGTGCATTGGCCAAGGGATACAACGTCTCATGGTAAAGGGAGATGCACTTCTCATTGTTAAACAGATTTTAGGCATTTGGGCATGCAAGAATGAAAGCTTAAGGACAAAAGTTCATGCCATTCGTAGATTGTTTAATCAATTTGAAGAAGTGCAACTATATCATATTCCTAGGAAACAAAATGAAGATGCTGATTTACTTGCACAACAAGCCGTTGCATGTGTAAAGAAAGAAGTGCAGGTCATCATGGTGGCAGCTGCTGTGAAGCAACCGAGGTACCAGGGATTGGAGTCATTGGCTCCCATCATTGGCTACATTTTGGAGGGTGAGTTTCCACAGACTTCACAAAAGCTCAGAAGAGGAGACTCATGAAGAAGGCAAGCGTATATCTCTTCCTAGAAGGCTCCCTCTATCAAAGAGGGAAGGATCAAGTGTGCAGAAGAGTACCAACTATCGAGGAAATTCCAGCCATTCTAAAAGGTTTGCATGAAGAGGCATGTGGTGGTCATTTTGCCCAAGAATTAACTGTGAAGAAGATTTTGCTTGCGGGGTATGTTTGGCCAAGTTTGCATGTGGATGTTCAACATTGGTGTAAAAGCTGTCACAATTGTCAGATAAATGGAAATAGAAGGTTGGTGCATGGCCCGAGGCAAATAGTGCTTGCAAATGGACCCTTTGAAAAGTGGGGCATTGATGCTATGGGTCCTCTGCCTAGGACAAAAAATGGTAAACTCTACATTCTAGTGGCTGTAGACTATATGACTAGGTGGGTGGAAGCACAAAGTGTGGCAAAGGTAAATGAGAGGACAGTGAGCAAATTCGTCTACACTCACATTTGTTGTAGATTTGGCACACCTTTGGAGATTGTTTCTGATAATGGTCCAGGGTTTAGAAAGGGATTGCTCACAGAAGTTTGTGAAGAGCTTCACATTCTACATCGTCATAGCACACCATACTATCCACAATCAAATGGTTTGGTGGAGAAGGCTAATGGTGTCATTGCAGGAATCATTAGAAAGATGGTGCAAAACAAGACAAAATTATGGGATGACTTCTTGGATGGTGCCTTGTGGGCATATCGAACCACATATAGGGAAGCCACGGAGTTCACACCATTTCACTTGGTCTATTGGTCTATGGTCAAGAGGCTTTGCAGCCTATCGAGCTCAACATTCCAACAATGCGACTTCATGGCAAAGGAGCACAAGATGATCAAGAGGCATGGATGGATCGACTTCTACCTTAGTGAGCTTGAGTGGAAAAGAGAAGCAGCATACGAGTGCTACAAGAGGAAGCCACACAAGCGAAAGAAAGCACGACAAGAAACTGAAGGACAAAGGCATCAAGGAAGGAGAGCTTGTGCTAAGGTATGACAATCGACTCGACAATCGTTTTGATGCCAAGTTTGAAACAAGATGGCAAGGGCCATACATAGTCAAGAAGGCTTTCAATTCAAGTTACTATCAGCTTATGGACTTGAATGGTAAAGAGCACTCCAGGAAAGTAAACGGGTATCGCTTGAAGCCCTATTTGAGTCGCCTTCTACCAAAGGATCTACCAAAGATCTGTCCAAAGGCCGCTGTCTCATGTAAGTATTGTTACATGAAGCATGAGTGTAACTCCAGCCAAAATTCTGAGGGGCCAAACAATGAAGATCTCGTCAAGGACTCTGAAGCACTCTCTTTGGAAAAGATGCTCTATGATGGTACATGAATATACCATCATCCAGGGGGAGGGCTAATGATAGCCGTTTTTTCGGCTCTTTGTAATTGCCACAGTGAGTTACCTCACCCTACCAAAATCACCCAAACACTGTGGCTATCCCTACCATTTCACTGTACATAGGCGTGCGTGAGTCAGGGACTTTTCCCATATCTTCTTAAAACCCTCAGCTAGCTAGTCACTGGGCTAGTTGAGCCAAAAAAAATAAAAAAAATAAAAAAATAAAAGTATATTATGGCCTCTTTGTGTGTAAATATTTCATTGTATATATGGCCTAAATATAGGGATTTTTTATAATTATTTTGGTATTTTATTTAAATATTTCTACTTAGGTGTGTGTTTTATTAAACCTATGTACACCTTCTTTCATCCTCTTACACCATAATTATATTATTTTTTTTTGCCAATATGTACATACTCTAACCTCATATTTTTCCTTTATACAAATCACTCCCACATTTTCACCCTCACCCTCGTGAAAACAAAAAATTGATTTCTACTCATTGGTACTTTTATTTTATTATTTACTTGCATACCTTTTCCTCTTTCACCCAAAATAATTCAAGGAGGGACCATATCATATGATTCCAATATCTTTCCATATCCATAACTCCTCCATATTTTTATTATTATTTTTACTCATTATTCTAACACCATGTGCTCATTGAGCTAAAGTCCATGAATAGTCCATACACTAGTCCCACCATGTATATATTTCTTATTTCACCTATTTTTAGTACTGCACCTACCAGTTTCCGCACTCTTGAAATAGCAGCCCTAGAGGTACCTGCCTTAACATTATGACAATTTTTACCAACATGTATTGCCAGTCGCGACATTGTACCATCTCTAGGCAAAACATAATAGATTTTGCAGGGACAAGCAGCAACACAAGTAACAACCTTCTGACAATAATGACAAGTTATTGTTGTATTCTCTTCCATTGCAAGGTAGTCCTTTTTCACCTGTCTGTCCAAATATCCATGCAAATCTCTACTATTGAATTCTTGTTCCTTAATATAATGAGGACACGTTGAATAATTACACTACATGAATCCCAAACAGTGGCTTAGACGAATTGTGCATGCTATTGCCATGGTTGTCACAGATGGGCGAGTCCACAAGTGACCATCAAAGCGTTGTTCCATCCCTGTCATTCGTTTTGTTTTATCATGAGTCGCAGGTAACTCAAAACACAAATTTCCATCATAATGTTGTGGAAGTTCAGCAACTTGCAAAGGAGCTCCACATAATGTTAACAGATCATTTAACTTTTTTGCCCCTGGATTTTGTTGAATCCAAATGACAATTGAATGAGTTTTGAGCTGTCCTATATCGTCACCACTACTTTCAAGATGCACAATGCTTAAAACATCTTCAGATATCTCTTTGTCATTTCCTTTCTCATTGTCAGATACCTGTATAAATGTGTCTGAATGAAGCATCTCAAACAAGCTCGAAAAAGAACCATCTATTAAGAAATGTTGATGACCTTCTATATCCCACTGTGGTTGCAGCAAGACTTTTGTTAGGCCACAATCACTTTCAATAAGAGCAGATAGTGACTGAAAATGGCAAGATGGAGGCAGCAAACTCTGCAAATAGTAAGCACTAAGCAACAATGAGTTTCCCTTCAACTGAATGTCGTGGTTGACTATTTGACCACCAACCTTCCAAGTTATTGTTACTTTCATATTGGACATATTCTCTCAAGCAACAGATTACAGGGTGGAGATGCGAGAAAACTGTGGTGGATTAAGTGAAGGTGGTGAAGGTTAATGAAAGTTAAAGATAAAGTTAACGTTAATGAAACTGGTGAAAGTTAATGAAAGATGTGAAGGTTAATGAAAGTGAAAGATTGGTAGGAAGACAAAAAGACAGTTGCGTAAGATCTTGTGACGGCTCAAAGAATAATGAAAATCATAATTGAAGAGTGCATTTAATATATGACGGTTCTGAATGTATGTGCAGTGGAATATGTCATCAAATTTGAGGGGCCATTTAATTTCTAAATGGTGGTTCAAGGACTGCATTTAATGCAGTCTAATAGTGTCTTCATCTTTTGTGTATGTGTGTGTGTGTTTGTGTGTGGTGTATATATATATATATTATATAAATATATTATGATTGTGGGAGTGTGTGTATAAAAAACGTAACATTCTATATGAATGACTTTGTATAAAAAACGTAGGAATTTTTTTAGTTAAGTTATATATATGATTCCATCTTGCCATTTTATATATATGTGTGTGTGTTTTTGGTAGTGTGTATATATAATTATTTTAGTTAAATTATATACATTACTGTGCGTGTGTATAAATGATTTTGTGGGTGTGTGTAAACAACGTAGCATTTTATTAAGTTAAGATATTTAAGTTAAGTGTATGTGCACATAGTTTAAGTTAAGATATTTTTAAGTTGAGTGTATGTGCATTTTTTAAAGTTAAGATATTTAAGTTGAGTGTATGTGCACATAAGATATTTAACTGTGCACATAGTTTTTACATTTTGTGTGTGTGTGTGTGTGTGTGTGTGTGTGTGTGTGTGTGTGTGTGTGTGTGTGTGTGTGCATGACTTAACTTTAAGAATGCTACGTTTTTTATACACACAAACACATACAATCATTTTTTTAAATATATGGTTGTGTGTGTGTGTGTGTGTAAAAAACATAGTATTTTTTTAGTAAAACTATATATATGAATCCATTTTGTGTATATCTTTGTGTGTGTGTATACACATATATATATATATATATAAATGAATGTGTGTGTGTGAGTGTTTATACCACAATATCATTTTTGTAATATATGGTGTGTGTGAAAAAGAAAATAGTTGAGATGAAAGTGGAGTGAAGTTTAAATGGAGTTTTAATTGAGATTAAGACCATATTAGGTATTTTGGTAAAAATCTCACATTATGGGAATCTCCAAATCGACCAAATTCATGTAATTTGGGAATTTTCCACTTAAAGTGGGAAAAATTGAGGTGTGTGGCTAGTAAATAAAGTGAAAATCTCATAGGATTGTGGTGTTGATAAACACCAAAAGTCAAGAGGATGTACAACACATGGATTTGAATAATAACTATAAATTACATAAAACAAAGGAAGATACAAAAAAGATTTTATTTACAAATTGACTAGTATAGTCACAATAGAAGCTCCACATAATTCTACTCCACATTTGATACCATATCTGAACTTTGATCCAAGTGTGGCTGATGTGCACGAGTGAGGCCTTCTTTGGCTTTTAGAGCATGTCTTTCTGGAATCTTTATTCTAGAAAATGGTCCTTCTTTGTTGGGTCTCCAGGACCAAACAATTGCATCTATAGTTTCCCACACTTGTGGGTCCTTATAGTTGACAGCCCAATAACCCTTCCAACAATTACTGTAAGCTTGAGTATCTGTCATTCCCACTTTTTCTCGCGCAAGGTGTCCAATATTGAATCAAGAGTTTTCTGTAGTTTGGTGATGTAGGCTCATTATCAATGTCAGATAAAGCCATTGCAAGCCACACTGGATAGATTTCTGTGTCACTCGGAACAAGCATAAGAAAGTCACCTTGGTGCACATCAGACATAGGGTCAAACTCTTCCCTTGGCCTATCTCGTTGAGGCCCACAAAAATGATCGTTCAACTCTTCAAGGCCTAGGAATCTTTCTGCTCCTTGTTGCAAATTCATTGTAGTGCTTTGTAGATGAGAATATTCTTGAGTTTTTGGCCAAAACATTTCATACAAGACTCCCTCTGATATGATGACTTTTCAATATCTCAATTACCTTACTCCAAATAATCTATCACGGGTATAAATATCGCGGAATACTTGAAACCATTCCCTAATTTTTTAAATATTTATATAGTCTCTTTAGCCCCAAAATGACTTCTTCGTGGGCCTTGACTTACTCCGCCATTTGTACTAGTAGAGTGGATCTCCATGTGGTAAAATTGGCTTGTCCTCTGTGTCTGTTTTCCAAAGGCGAATACTTCCACTCAACTGATACACCTACATGTGTGCCTTATATTGCATCATTGGTGTCTCATCCTGCATAAAGAACCTGAACTGAAGCGTGTTTGGAATCCAACAAGTATTGTCTTGCATCACAAAGATAGCCATCACAATATTGCTTGAAATCGGGGAGTTTTTGTGAAGAGAAAACAATGAACATGGAGCTGGAGATGAGCAATGAGCTGTTTCGATAAGTATCCATCTCAAATGTGGCAAAGTATAGGTTTGTGTCTCTCAACTTCTCTGAAGAATACACTACTACATGGCGTCTATGTCCTCATGTGTATGCCAACCATCATATAAAAATCCCGCTGGATGGTTTTGAAAACACCCTTGCACACAACAGCATGCAATCTCTGACAAATAAGATCAATTTATGTTGATTTTTGTCCACCTACAATTTTCCATCATGTGTAAGAAAATACTGACCAACAAGTTCTCTGGCAATCTGCGAAATGTTGACACCCAATTTTCCTCAATCTGCAATTTCTGGACGACTGCACAATGGGCTCTTTTCCACTCACAATCATGGTATCCTGCAAGTAGTCTCAAAGCATCCCTATTGAGTTCAAAGCATGTGTAGTGAAATATTGCCCTTGGAAGTCATTGTTATAGATCACCAAGAGGATGCTTATCTATCCTCTCGAGGTATGTAAACAATTAGCAATTGAGCCAATTGTAAGATTTGGATCAGCTGGCCACAAACCATTCAAGACAAAGTGTCCGTAATGACCTTCTCCATGTCCATGAGTGATCATGCCAATCAATGCCACCTGCAGATTATATCCTGATCCACACCCTTGGGAACAATGCGTAATCTAGGAATGGTAGTCTTCTTTTGATCCATCTTATCATGGATTATGCATACATATTTTTGTGGTTGAGTTTTGAATACGTGCGCCATGCATAATATAGGCTTCTGCAACTCTTTTGTTGTGCCATGTGAACTTCTCTCTCCCTCAAGAGAAGAGCTCTCTCTTCAAGAGAAGGTTTAGCTTCTAACCTTGCCTTGATTGAGCTACAAATATTGCACTTAGAGAACTCACTCGTCTTTGTTAAAGTGACATGTGGGTACTCTTTGTTCCAAATTCTACAAAAAGAAGATTGGGATAGCTTCTTCTCATAGCCCATTTGGTCAAGTGTCGTGTTGATTTCACATAAAATATCCACTTGTTTGTATGTTGATGGAATCACCAATTGAGTCTCTCTTGAGCCATCTAGCAGTGTTCTACTTCTATGTGGCATCTTCTCAGAGTTGTTTTCCACAAACTCGTTTAGTAGTGCTCTTGCTAAACTAGTATGTTGAAGTCCCCTTCTCAATGTACATGTGTTCCCTGTACATATTGGCACACACCATTTTCAAAGTTCTCCTTGTATCGATAAAATGATGTCTTTGGTATTCCATGTAGCTCATACCATGCTCTACAACAAACAATAGAGCCATTTAGCCTGAATTGGTATCGTGACTTCTCATCTTTCTGATAACATATAGAAAAGAACATCATAAAATAATTAGTGCGTGATTTTTGAGACTCTCCCCAAAATTGTTGTCGTAACCTTGTCACCATATCACGATCTGCAAATTGGCAGCATTTTTGTGCACAACAATCAATGCATGATACCCTTTGAATTGATTTGTTTGAAAGGTAAAAAGTCGAAGCTGGTGCTGCTTTTGATTTTTGAGTCCTGTTCATGAAAGTGTATCGTCTCTTCCTTGACAACTGGACAACATTACTCCCATCAAGTTTTTTTCCAACATTGCCATCGTTGGATACATCCTCATATGTAGCATGCATGCCATCAACAGGAACAAAGCGTTGTAATGGGCTCCCATTCAACATTGTTGTCTGCTTGATGGGCCACTTTAGCAAAGTGATGCTACCCACTTCAACCACATCATGAATGCTTGCATTTTCTCTTTCAATACCCACACCCACACAATCAGGACCAAGTTCCTGAAAGTTGACATAATCATGTGGAAATACATATAAGATGGTCCCTTCATTCATGGTTTGCATCATTGTGTCATCTTTTAAAAGGACCCTCTGATTTCTCCAAGACTCTCGAATCATTGCTTCAAATTTGGGCTTGTCATAGGTATTGCATCTCTGTAACTAGAGGATCAGAATGATCATGTTCTTCATCACCATTGTAGCTTTCGGTGGATCAATTAAGTTCCCATTTAATACAAAAGGTTGCAAAAGAAGCTTTGACCATCGAACACACTCCATAATGAGCCTTGGAGAGATGAAGTATCCATTGTAGGAAAAGGTAGGACCACATCCTTCAAGCATTCCTCCACTAGTATGGAGACATTTCCCAGCCCTATCTTTGTACCACCACAAGTGGAATCTGGATCTGTTCTACACACACAACCAATACCAACGATTTCATTGTCAAGTATCATATGTACTTTCTCCCCAGATTCGAAGTCCATCCTGTAAGTAAAAAGATTACATTGTTAAATCCATAGTTATAGAAAAATACTCTTCAAACAAAAAATCATGCTACAACATGAAAAAGGTTTGCATAGGTTGGACAAGTGGTGAACCTTGAGACCAAATCCTCCTTGCTATATTAATGGAAGCAAGGTTGGACAAGTGGTGGACCTTGAAACCAAAGCCTCTTTGCTATATGAGGCATAGGTTGGACAAGTGGTGTGACCTAGTTGTAATACCCACTGCCACCTATCAACTACTATAGGACTATGCTTTCCAATGTCCAAGTATCCCTTGAGTCTTTCAAGGTTGAACACGTGGTGGACCTTGAAACAAAAATCCCCTTTCTATATCAGAGCATAGCTTGGACAAGTGGTGGACCTAGTTATAATGCCCAATATCCAAGGTGAAATACCTTAGGACTTTGCTACCTTGCTTGCCAATGTTTACGTAGCCCCTCATTTCTTTAATGGAAGTAAGGTTGGACAAGTGGTGGACCTTGAAACCAAAGCCTCTTTGATATATTAGAGCATAGGTTGGACCTAGTTGTAATACCCACTGCCACCTATCAACTACTATAGGACTATGCTTTCCAATGTCCAAGTATCCCTTGAGTCTTTCAAGGTTGAACATGTGGTGGACCTTGAAATGAAAATCCCCTTTCTATATTAGAACGGATGAACACATGGTGGACCTTGAAACGAAAATCCCCTTTCTTTATCAGAGCATAGCTTGGACAAGTGGTGGACCTAGTTATAATGCCCAATATCCAAGGTGAAACACCTTAGGACCTTGCTACCTTGCTTGCCAATGTTTACGTAGCCCCTCATTTCTTTAATGGAAGCAAGGTTGGACAAGTGGTGGACCTTGAAAGCAAAGCCTCTTTGCTATATGAGAGCAAGTGGTGGACCTAGTTGTAATACCCACTGCCACCTATCAACTACTATAGGACTATGCTTTCCAATGTCCAAGTATCCCTTGAGTCTTGCAAGGTTGAACACGTGGTGGACCTTGAAACCAAAATCCCCTTTCTATATCAGAGCATAGCTTGGACAAGTGGTGGACCTAGTTATAATGCCCCTCCTTTCTTTAATGGAAGAAAGGTTGGAAAAGTGGTGAATCTTGAAACCCAAACCCTTTGGCTATATATAGAGGATATCTTGGACAAGTGGTGGGCTTAGTTGTAGTATCCAATGTCCAAGGTCCAAGGTGAACTATGTAAAGACCTTACTTCCAAAAACAAAGTCGTACAAGTGGTTTCTCCTTGAAACCAAAACCTCCTTAGTGTATTAGAACATAGCTTGGAGAAGTGGTGGACTTAGTTGTAATGGTGAATGTCCAAAGCAAACTATTATAGGACCTTGCTTCCCAAATCAAGTTTGGACAAGTGGTGGATCTTGAAACCAAAACCCCCTTACTCTATTAGAGCATAGCTTAGATAAGTGGTGGACCTAGCTGCCATGGAAAATGTTCAATCTGAACTGCTGCAGGACCTTGCTATTAAATGTCTAAGTAGAGCTAGCTTCTTTAATGGAATCAAGGTTGGGAAAGTGGTGCATCTTGAAACCAAAAGCCCTTTATTGTATTAGAGCATAGCTTGGACAAGTGAGGGACCTAGTTTTAATGTGTGATGTCCACGGGAATCAAGGTTGGGAAAGTGGTGCTTGAAACCAAAAGCCCTAGTTTTGAACCTAGTTTTTGTTGTCCAAAGAAAAGTATTACAAGACCTTGCTTTCCAATATTTGAATTGGTCAAGTGGTTAAAACTAAGTATAAAACTTTGACCATTTTCTTCTCGAATTGCCAAAAAGCTAGTTTTAGACACCCCTAAATGAAAATGGTTTAGGGTGGCCTTAAACAATGTTTTTTTCAAAGACTTGAACAAAAGGGTTGCCGAAGAGTAATGACAATTTATTGTGGCTTGAAGTGCCTGAGTATGTGAAAACAAGCCTAGGTTTTCACAAGGCAAAAGGTGACATAATAAGAACATTGGAAACTTAGGATTGACCATGTGGCCTAAACTTTGGCAAGTGAAGTGGTGGCCAAGTTTTGTGGCACAGTGTGCACTTGGTCCTATATGTGTTGACCACTTGGCTAAATCTAGGACCATAAGGCCAAACCTTTGGCACCTTAAATATAGTATGGGACATAATCTAGAACTGCTATAGTAAATTAGTAGTATAGCTAATATGTTAATATTTGTATTATATTTAAGTATATGCTAATATAATTTATGTTCAAAATTTCACTAATGAAGAATGTTCCCATTTAGCACTCCAGATGCGGGGTCTTAGGGCAATGCCACAATGGGGTGACAAGGCAGCGCTTCCACGTGAGGTTTGGGGGTAGCGCTCTTGATGGGGATGTGGAATATAGCGCTCTCGATGGCGGGGTTGGGAGGTTGATTTTGGGATATTGTTCTCTGGGCGGGGGCGGGCGTCAAGGGGCGGGGTCCGGGGCAGCGCCCAAAGATTTTTTTTTTTTAAGTGAATTCCTAGTATAGAGTTACGCATGTTTTTCATATTTTCAACCATGATTTCTTTAATTTTGGCCGTGTGAAATGGTTAATTTTTTATATTGCTTTTGTTTTTTTTAATCCTATGATAAAACATGGACTTGTAGCATACGTGGCATTCTAATAAACCCTATCAAGATTAGGCACACAGAGAGCGCACGAGCAACGCACACAGAGAAAGCAGGCGAGCAGCAAACACACAGAAAGCGCACACGGATCGCACACAGTTGGAGTATACGCGCGCGTAGAGGAGCAAGCTCGGCATCGTACACAACACACAGGTGGAGTGCACAGGATTGAAAGTTCGCGCACAAGATAAAGAAACAGCAGCGTACACAACGCTTTCCAGAAGGGCAGGATCGGGCAGTCTTCTCAGGAGACATTGCACACCTCACGAATAGAGAAAAAACAGGTATTTCTCTCTCTCTCACTCTCTGTCTTTCTCCATATAGAGAAGATGGTTCTCTGTAACTCTTCTTGCACACACACTCTCTCGTCAAAAGACAGAGATACATAGTTTAATAGTATCCCCGCACACATACACATATTCCCACACATCGTCTTCCTCTCTTCCACATACATAACCACAGTGAAATCTGTTATCTTGCTGTCTCTCTCTTGAAAATACATGCACATATTCCCACACATCGTCTTCCTCACTTCCACATACATAACCACAATGAAATCTGTTATCTTGTTGTCTCTCTCTTGAAAATACGTGCACATATTCCCATACATCGTCTTCCTCTCTTCCACATACATAAACACAGTGAAATCTGTTATCTTTCTCTCTCCTCTCTCTAAAAAAACAGGTATTTATCTCTCTCTCTCTCTATCTATCTATCTATCTTGTATCTTGCTATCTCTCTCTTGAAAATACATGCTCATGTATGTGTGCGTCTGTGTTATCTATGTGTATGTATGTATATTTGTGTTATTTCATTGTAATACTCATACATAATGCAGATACACAATTACACTTAATTACGATATGCACACATAGTATATATACATACATAAATATCACAAATAACTAACACATTGTAATACTAGTAAAATTGAATGGAAGACTTACTTGCGTGATCTGTTAAAGTCGATTCTTGTAGCGAGTTCTGGATGTATGCTGAGCTGATTTTCCTCTAATCCATTTGTAGATATGATTGTAACTTCTGTTTCTCAAAAATAGTAGTGTTGTTTAGTGATACACCTAATGGACATAAATGGTTTAAACTAGGACATGTAGACCAAAAATACGTGTATTTCTTTGGATGAATATATACACTTTTTGGTGACCCTTACCACAGTGGTGGACCTTGAGACCAGTGGACTATAAGGACCTCCAAACAATACCTTGTACACTCAATCCTTCTTGGTATCTAGGTTGGACAAGTGGTGGACCTTGTTCAAATTCTAACCACTCTCTCTAACATGGTGACATAATTTAGGTGTGATAAATTCATATCTATGCAAACTAATATCAGTTTAGGTGTTAATTTGAATTTGTTTGAATTTATGTACAATATAATGATTTGAGGTTTGCATATTTGAATTTAGGTGGTATAATGATATCTTTTTGTGGTAAACTTGAATTTAAAATCAATTTCGCGTGGAATATTTTAAATTTAAGTAGTAGTAAAATTTAAATTTTTTATAAAAAAGTTTGAATTTTAAAATTTGGGCGGGATATTTTAAAATTTAGGCGGGATATTTAAGATTTGGGAGGTATTTTTAAATTTAGGCGGGAAGGTTTTGAATTTATAGCGAGATCTCCTTACATAGAGAGTATAGGTTGGACAAGTGGTGGACCTTCAAGCTAGAGCATCCATGCTACTGGACATGATAGGTAGGGAATCTAGTTGAATATTGTATGTATAATATAATGTAATAGATAATCTAGCTTGGACAAGTGGTGGACCTTGGAACAAAACCCCATGTAAAACATATCATGCACATTCCAAGTGGTGAAAAAAAATATCATTTAAGATATAGCCTTATAGGTTGGACAAGTGGTGGACCTTAACACCCAGATATTCTTCATATAATGACATAGAGTGGAAAACTGGTGAATCTTGAGACCAAACCATGCTACTAGCGATAATAGCTTGGACAAGTGGTGGACCTTGAAAGTAAACCCCCCATCTACGAAATATCGTGGGTTTAAGGTATTTCGATGGAGCCTAGCATCTTGGAGACATCGTGCATCTTGCTTCTCTTCATGTTTCAATGGAGCCTATCTTGGACAAATGGTGGAGCATCCTTCTCTCCATGTTTCAATGGACCCTAGCTTGGACAAGTGGTGGACCTTTGCTTCTCTCTATTATTCAATAGAGTTAGCTTGGACAAGTGGTGGACCTTGGACCAAACCCCCATGTAAAACCTATCATGGTCACTCCAAGTGGTGAGAAGAATAACCTTTAAGATATAGCCTTATAGGTTGGACAAGTGGTGGACCTTAACACCCTAATATTCTTAATATAATGACATAGAGTGAAAAAGTGGTGAATCTTGAGACAAAACCACTCATGCTACTAGCACTAATAGCTTGGACAAGTGGTGGACCTTGAACGTAAACCCCCCATGTTTCAATAGAGTTAGCTTCGACAAATGGTGGAGCATCTTCTCTCCATGTTTCAATGGAGCCTAGCTTGGACAAGTGGTGGACCTTTGCTTCTCTCTATGTTTCAATAGAGTTAGCTTGGACAAGTGGTGGACCTTGGAACCAAACCCCCATGTAAAACCTATCATGGTCACTCCAAGTGGTAAGAAAGAATAACCTTTAAGATATAGCCTTATAGGTTGGACAAGTGGTGGACCTTAACACCCAGATATTCTTAATATAATGACATAGAGTGGAAAAGTGGTGAATCTTGAGACAAAACCACTCAGGCTACTAGCAATAATAGCTTGGACAAGTGTTGGACCTTGAATGTAAACCCCTCATCTACGACATATCGTGGGTTTAATGTTTTTCGATGGAGCCTAGCATCTTGGAGACATGGTGCACCTTGCTTCTCCTCATGTTTCAATGGAGCCTATCTTGGACAAATGGTGGAGCATCCTTCTCTCCATGTTTCAATGGACCCTAGCTTGGACAAGGGGTGGACCTTTGCTTCTCTCTATGTTTCAATAGAGTTAGCTTGGACAAGTGGTGGACCTTGGAACCAAACCCCATGTAAAACCTATCATGGTCACTCCAAGTGGTAAGAAAGAATAACCTTTAAGATATAGCCTTATAGGTTGGACAAGTGGTGGACCTTAACACTCACATATTCTAAATAAAAGTGGTGAATCTTGAGACCAAAACCACTCAGGCTACTAGCAATAATAGCTTGGACAAGTGGTGGACCTTGAATGTAAACCCCTCATCTACGAAATATCGTGGGTTTAATGTATTTCGATGGAGCCTAGCATCTTGGAGACATGGTGCAGCTTGCTTCTCGTCATGTTTCAATGGAGCCTATCTTGGACAAATGGTGGAGCATCCTTCTCTCCATGTTTCAATGGACCCTAGCTTGGACAAGTGGTGGACCTTTGCTTCTCTCTATTATTCAATAGAGTTAGCTTGGACAAGTGGTGGACCTTGGAACCAAACCCCCATGTAAAACCTATCATGGTCACTCCAAGTGGTGAGAAAGAATAACCTTTAAGATATAGCCTTATAGGTTGGACAAGTGGTGGACCTTAACACCCTAATATTCTTAATATAATGACATAGAGTGAAAAAGTGGTGAATCTTGAGACAAAACCACTCATGCTACTAGCATAATAGCTTGGACAAGTGGTGGACCTTGAACGCAAACCCCCCATGTTTCATAGAGTTAGCTTTGACAAATGGTGGAGCATCCTTCTCTCCATGTTTCAATGGACCCTAGCTTAGACAAGTGGTGGACCTTTGCTTCTCTCTATGTTTCAATAGAGTTAGCTTGGACAAGTGGTGGACCTTGGAACCAAACCCCCATGTAAAACCTATCATGGTCACTCCAAGTGGTAAAGAAAGAATAACCTTTAAGATGTAGCCTTATAGGTTGGACAAGTGGTGGACCTTAACACCCATATTCTTAATATAATCATAATGGAAAAGTGGTGAATCTTGAGACCAAAACCACTCAGGCTACTAGCAATATAGCTTGGACAAGTGGTGGACCTTGAATGTAAACCCCTCATCTACGAAATATCGTGGGTTTAATGTTTTCGATGGAGCCTAGCATCTTGGAGACATGGTGCAGCTTGCTTCTCGTCATGTTTCAATGGAGCCTATCTTGGACAAATGGTGGAGCATCCTTCTCTCCATGTTTCAATGGACCCTAGCTTGGACAAGTGGTGGACCTTTGCTTCTCTCTATGTTTCAATAGAGTTAGCTTGGACAAGTGGTGGACCTTGGAACCAAAACCCCATGTAAAACCTATCATGGTCACTCCAAGTGGTAAGAAAGAATAACCTTTAAGATGTAGCCTTATAGGTTGGACAAGTGGTGGACCTTAACACCCACATATTCTTAATAAAAGTGGTGAATCTTGAGACCAAACCACTCAGGCTATAGCAATAATAGCTTGGACAAGTGGTGGACCTTGAATGTAAACCCCTCATCTACGAAATATCGTGGGTTTAATGTATTTCGATGGAGCCTAGCATCTTGGAGACATGGTGCAGCTTGCTTCTCGTCATGTTTCAATGGAGCCTATCTTGGACAAATGGTGGAGCATCCTTCTCTCCATGTTTCAATGGACCTAGCTTGGACAAGTGGTGGACCTTTGCTTCTCTCTATGTTTCAATAGAGTTAGCTTGGACAAGTGGTGGACCTTGGAACCAAACCCCCATGTAAAACCTATCATGGTCACTCCAAGTGGTAAGAAAGAATAACCTTTAAGATGTAGCCTTATTGGTTGGACAAGTGGTGGACCTTAACACCCATATTCTTAATATAATGACATAGAGTGAAAAGTGGTGAATCTTGAGACAAACCACTCAGGCTACTAGCAATAATAGCTTGGACAAGTGGTGGACCTTGAATGTAAACCCCTCATCTACGACATATCGTGGGTTTAATGTTTTTCGATGGAGCCTAGCATCTTGGAGACATGGTGCACCTTGCTTCTCTCATGTTTCAATGGAGCCTACCTTGGACAAATGGTGGAGCATCCTTCTCTCCATGTTTCAATGGACCCTAGCTTGGACAAGGGTGGACCTTTGCTTCTCTCTATGTTTCAATAGAGTTAGCTTGGACAAGTGGTGGACCTTGGAACCAAACCCCCATGTAAAACCTATCATGGTCACTCCAAGTGGTAAGAAAGAATAACCTTTAAGATGTAGCCTTATAGGTTGGACAAGTGGTGGACCTTAACACCCACATATTCTTAATAAAAGTGGTGAATCTTGAGACCAAACCACTCAGGCTACTAGCAATAATAGCTTGGACAAGTGGTGGACCTTGAATGTAAACCCCTCATCTACGAAATATCGTGGGTTTAATGTATTTCGATGGAGCCTAGCATCTTGGAGACATGGTGCAGCTTGCTTCTCTTCATGTTTCAATGGAGCCTATCTTGGACAAATGGTGGAGCATCCTTCTCTCCATGTTTCAATGGACCCTAGCTTGGACAAGTGGTGGACCTTTGCTTCTCTCTATGTTTCAATAGAGTTAGCTTGGACAAGTGGTGGACCTTGGAACCAAACCCCATGTAAAACCTATCATGGTCACTCCAAGTGGTGAGAAAGAATAACCTTTAAGATATAGCCTTATAGGTTGGACAAGTGGTGGACCTTAACACCCAATATTCTTAATATAATGACATAGAGTGAAAAAGTGGTGAATCTTGAGACAAACCACTCATGCTACTAGCAATAATAGCTTGGACAAGTGGTGGACCTTGAATGTAAACAACCCATGTTTCAATAGAGGTAGCTTTGACAATGGTGGTGGAGCATCCTTCTCTCCATGTTTCAATGGAGCCTAGCTTGGACAAGTGGTGGACCTTTGTTTCTCTCTATGTTTCAATAGAGTTAGCTTGGACAAGTGGTGGACCTTGGAACCAAACCCCCATGTAAAACCTATCATGGTCACTCCAAGTGGTAAGAAAGAATAACCTTTAAGATGTAGCCTTATAGGTTGGACAAGTGGTGGACCTTAACACGCGCATATTCTTAATATAATGACATAGAGTGGAAAAGTGGTGAATCTTGAGACCAAACCACTCAGGCTACTAGCAATAATAGCTTGGACAAGTGGTGGACCTTGAATGTAAACCCCTCATCTACGAATATCGTGGGTTTAATGTTTTTCGATGGAGCCTAGCATCTTGGAGACATGGTGCACCTTGCTTCTCCTCATGTTTCAATGGAGCCTACCTTGGACAAATGGTGGAGCATCCTTCTCTCCATGTTTCAATGGACCCTAGCTTAGACAAGGGGTGGACCTTTGCTTCTCTCTATGTTTCAATAGAGTTAGCTTGGACAAGTGGTGGACCTTGGAACCAAACCCCCATGTAAAACCTATCATGGTCACTCCAAGTAGTAAGAAAGAATAACCTTTAAGATGTAGCCTTATAGGTTGGACAAGTGGTGGACCTTAACACCCACATATTCTTATTAAAAGTGGTGAATCTTGAGACCAAACCACTCAGGCTACTAGCATATAATAGCTTGGACAAGTGGTGGACCTTGAATGTAACCCCTCATCTACGAAATATCGTGGGTTTAATGTATTTCGATGGAGCCTAGCATCTTGGAGACATGGTGCACCTTGCTTCTCGTCATGTTTCAATGGAGCCTATCTTGGACAAATGGTGGAGCATCCTTCTCTCCATGTTTCAATGGACCCTAGCTTGGACAAGTGGTGGACCTTTGCTTCTCTCTATTTTCAATAGAGTTAGCTTGGACAAGTGGTGGACCTTGGAACCAAACCCCCATGTAAAACCTATCATGGTCACTCCAAGTGGTAAGAAAGAATAACCTTTAAGATGTAGCCTTATAGGTTGGACAAGTGGTGGACCTTAACACCAATATTCTTAATATAATGACATAGAGTGAAAAAGTGGTGAATCTTGAGACCAAACCACTCAGGCTACTAGCAATAATAGCTTGGACAAGTGGTGGACCTTGAATGTAAACCCCTCATCTACGACATATCGTGGGTTTAATGTTTTTCGATGGAGCCTAGCATCTTGGAGACATGGTGCAGCTTGCTTCTCCTCATGTTTCAATGGAGCCTACTTGGACAAATGGTGGAGCATCCTTCTCTCCATGTTTCAATGGACCCTAGCTTGGACAAGGGTGGACCTTTGCTTCTCTCTATGTTTCAATAGAGTTAGCTTGGACAAGTGGTGGACCTTGGAACCAAACCCCCATGTAAAACCTATCATGGTCACTCCAAGTGTAAGAAAGAATAACCTTTAAGATGTATAGCCTTATAGGTTGGACAAGTGGTGGACCTTAACACCCACATATTCTTAATAAAAGTGGTGAATCTTGAGACCAAACCACTCAGGCTACTAGCAATAATAGCTTGGACAAGTGGTGGACCTTGAATGTAAACCCTCATCTACGAAATATCGTGGGTTTAATGTATTTCGATGGAGCCTAGCATCTTGGAGACATGGTGCAGCTTGCTTCTCGTCATGTTTCAATGGAGCCTATCTTGGACAAATGGTGGAGCATCCTTCTCTCCATGTTTCAATGGACCCTAGCTTGGACAAGTGGTGGACCTTTGCTTCTCTCTATGTTTCAATAGAGTTAGCTTGGACAAGTGGTGGACCTTGGAACCAAACCCCATGTAAAACCTATCATGGTCACTCCAAGTGGTGAGAAAGAATAACCTTTAAGATGTAGCCTTATAGGTTGGACAAGTGGTGGACCTTAACACCCATATTCTTAATATAATGACATAGAGTGAAAAGTGGTGAATCTTGAGACAAACCACTCAGGCTACTAGCAATAATAGCTTGGACAAGTGGTGGACCTTGAATGTAAACCCCTCATCTACGACATATCGTGGGTTTAATGTTTTTCGATGGAGCCTAGCATCTTGGAGACATGGTGCACTTGCTTCTCCTCATGTTTCAATGGAGCCTACCTTGGACAAATGGTGGAGCATCCTTCTCTCCATGTTTCAATGGACCCTAGCTTAGACAAGGGGTGGACTTTGCTTCTCTCTATGTTTCAATAGAGTTAGCTTGGACAAGTGGTGGACCTTGGAACCAAACCCCCATGTAAAACCTATCATGGTCACTCCAAGTGGTAAAAAGAATAACCTTTAAGATGTAGCCTTATAGGTTGGACAAGTGGTGGACCTTAACACGCGCATATTCTTAATATAATGACATAGAGTGGAAAGTGGTGAATCTTGAGACCAAACCACTCAGGCTACTAGCAATAATAGCTTGGACAAGTGTTGGACCTTGAATGTAAACCCCTCATCTACGAAATATCGTGGGTTTAATGTTTTTCGATGGAGCCTAGCATCTTGGAGACATGGTGCAGCTTGCTTCTCTCATGTTTCAATGGAGCCTATCTTGGACAAATGGTGGAGCATCCTTCTCTCCATGTTTCAATGGACCCTAGCTTGGACAAGGGGTGGACCTTTGCTTCTCTCTATGTTTCAATAGAGTTAGCTTGGACAAGTGGTGGACCTTGGAACCAAACCCCCATGTAAAACCTATCATGGTCACTCCAAGTGGTAAGAAGAAAGAATAACCTTTAAGATGTAGCCTTATAGGTTGGACAAGTGGTGGACCTTAACACCCAATATTCTTAATAAAGTGGTGAATCTTGAGACCAAAACACTCAGGCTACTAGCAATAATAGCTTGGACAAGTGGTGGACCTTGAATGTAAACCCCTCATCTACGAATATCGTGGGTTTAATGTATTTCGATGGAGCCTAGCATCTTGGAGACATGGTGCAACTTGCTTCTCCTCATGTTTCAATGGAGCCTATCTTGGACAAATGGTGGAGCATCCTTCTCTCCATGTTTCAATGGACCCTAGCTTGGACAAGTGGTGGACCTTTGCTTCTCTCTATGTTTCAATAGAGTTAGCTTGGACAAGTGGTGGACCTTGGAACCAAACCCCCATGTAAAACCTATCATGGTCACTCCAAGTGGTAAGAAAGAATAACCTTTAAGATGTAGCCTTATAGGTTGGACAAGTGGTGGACCTTAACACCCATATTCTTAATATAATGACATAGAGTGGAAAAGTGGTGAATCTTGAGACCAAACCACTCAGGCTACTAGCAATAATAGCTTGGACAAGTGGTGGACCTTGAATGTAAACCCCTCATCTACGAAATATCGTGGGTTTAATGTATTTCGATGGAGCCTAGCATCTTGGAGACATGGTGCAGCTTGCTTCTCCTCATGTTTCAATGGAGCCTATCTTGGACAAATGGTGGAGCATCCTTCTCTCCATGTTTCAATGGACCCTAGCTTGGACAAGTGGTGGACCTTTGTTTCTCTCTATGTTTCAATAGAGTTAGCTTGGACAAGTGGTGGACCTTGGAACCAAACCCCCATGTAAAACCTATCATGGTCACTCCAAGTGGTAAGAAAGAATAACCTTTAAGATGTAGCCTTATAGGTTGGACAAGTGGTGGACCTTAACACCACATATTCTTAATATAATGACATAGAGTGGAAAAGTGGTGAATCTTGAGACCAAAACCACTCAGGCTACTAGCAATAATAGCTTGGACAAGTGGTGGACCTTGAATGTAACCCCTCATCTACGACATATCGTGGGTTTAATGTTTTTCGATGGAGCCTAGCATCTTGGAGACATGGTGCACTTGCTTTCTTCATGTTTCAATGGAGCCTACCTTGGACAAATGGTGGAGCATCCTTCTCTCCATGTTTCAATGGACCCTAGCTTAGACAAGGGGTGGACCTTTGCTTCTCTCTATGTTTCAATAGAGTTAGCTTGGACAAGTGGTGGACCTTGGAACCAAACCCCCATGTAAAACCTATCATGGTCACTCCAAGTAGTAAGAAAGAATAACCTTTAAGATGTAGCCTTATAGGTTGGACAAGTGGTGGACCTTAACACCCACATATTTTAATAAAAGTGGTGAATCTTGAGACCAAACCACTCAGGCTACTAGCAATAATAGCTTGGACAAGTGGTGGACCTTGAATGTAAACCCCTCATCTACGAAATATCGTGGGTTTAATGTATTTCGATGGAGCCTAGCATCTTGGAGACATGGTGCAGCTTGCTTCTCGTCATGTTTCAATGGAGCCTATCTTGGACAAATGGTGGAGCATCCTTCTCTCCATGCTTCAATGGACCCTAGCTTGGACAAGTGGTGGACCTTGGAACCAAACCCCCATGTAAAACCTATCATGGTCACTCCAAGTGGTAATAAAGAATAACCTTTAAGATGTAGCCTTATAGGTTGGACAAGTGGTGGACCTTAACACGCGCATATTCTTTATATAATGACATAGAGTGGAAAAGTGGTGAATCTTGAGACCAAACCACTCAGGCTACTAGCAATAATAGCTTGGACAAGTGGTGGACCTTGAATGTAAACCCTCATCTACGACATATCGTGGGTTTAATGTTTTTCGATGGAGCCTAGCATCTTGGAGACATGGTGCACTTGCTTCTCCTCATGTTTCAATGGAGCCTACCTTGGACAAATGGTGGAGCATCCTTCTCTCCATGTTTCAATGGACCCTAGCTTAGACAAGGGGTGGACCTTTGCTTCTCTCTATGTTTCAATAGAGTTAGCTTGGACAAGTGGTGGACCTTGGAACCAAACCCCATGTAAAACCTATCATGGTCACTCCAAGTAGTAAGAAAGAATAACCTTTAAGATGTAGCCTTATAGGTTGGACAAGTGGTGGACCTTAACACCCACATATTCTTAATAAAAGTGGTGAATCTTGAGAAACCACTCAGGCTACTAGCAATAATAGCTTGGACAAGTGGTGGACCTTGAATGTAAACCCCTCATCTACGAAATATCGTGGGTTTAATGTATTTCGATGGAGCCTAGCATCTTGGAGACATGGTGCAGCTTGCTTCTCGTCATGTTTCAATGGAGCCTATCTTGGACAAATGGTGGAGCATCCTTCTCTCCATGTTTCAATGGACCCTAGCTTGGACAAGTGGTGGACCTTTGTTCTCTCTATGTTTCAATAGAGTTAGCTTGGACAAGTGGTGGACCTTGAAAACAAACCCCCATGTAAAACCTATCATGCTCACTCCATGTGGTAATAAAGAATAACCTTTAAGATGTAGCCTTATAGGTTGGACAAGTGGTGGAACTTAACACGCGCATATTCTTAATATAATGACATAGAGTGGAAAAGTGGTGAATCTTGACACCAAACCACTCAGGCTACTACCAATAATAGCTTGGACAAGTGTTGGACCTTGAATGTAAACCCCTCATCTACGATATATCGTGGGTTTAATGTTTTTCGATGGAGCCTATCATCTTGGAGACATGGTGCACCTTGATTCTCCTCATGTTTCAATGGAGCCTACCTTGGACAAATGGTGGAGCATCCTTCTCTCCATGTTTCAATGGACCCTACTTAGACAAGGGGTGGACCTTTGCTTCTCTCTATGTTTCAATAGAGTTAGCTTGGACAAGTGGTGGACCTGGAACCAAACCCCCATGTAAAACCTATCATGGTCACTCCAAGTAGTAAGAAGAATAACCTTTAAGATGTAGCCTTATAGGTTGGACAAGTGGTGGACCTTAACACCCACATATTCTTAAAAAGTGGTGAATCTTGAGACCAAACCACTCAGGCTACTAGCAATAATAGCTAGGGATAACCATTAAGATATAGTCTTTCAAGGGTGAGGAAAGAATAACCATTAAGATATAGTCTTATAGGTTGGACAAGTGGTGGACCTTAACACCCAAATATTCTTAATATAATGATAGAGAGTGGAAAAAGTGGTGAATCTTGAGAGCAAACCACTCATGCTACTAGCGATAATAGGTTGGACAATTGTTGATCTTGAATGTAAACCCCATGTACAAAATAACGTGGGTTTAAGGTATTTCGATGGAGGCTAGCATCTTGGAGATATGGTGCAGCTTGCTTCTCTTCATGTTTCAATGGAGTCTATCTTGGACAAATGGTGGAGCATCCTTCTCTCCATGTTTCAATAGACCCTAGCTTAGACAAGTGGTGGACCTTTGCTTCTCTCTATGTTTCAATAGAGTTAGCTTGGACAAGTGGTGGACCTTGGAACCAAACCCCCATGTAAAACCTTTCATGGTCACTCCAAGTGGTCAGAAAGAATAACCATTAAGATATAGTCTTATAGGTTGGACAAGTGGTGGACCTTAATACCCAAATATTCTTAATATAATACACAGAGTGAAAAAGTGGTGAATCTTGAGACCAAACCCCTCATGCTACTAGCGTTAATAGGTTGGACAACTGGTGGACCTTGAATGTAAACCTTCCATGTTTCAATAGAGTTAGCTTCGACAAATGGTGGAGCATCCTTCTCTCCATGTTTCAATGGAGCCTAGCTTGGACAAGTGGTGGACTTTTGCTTCTCTCTATGAGAAGAATAAAGTTAGCTTGGATAAGTGGTGGACCTTGGAACCAAACCCCTATGTAAAACATATCATGGACATTTCAAGTGGTGAGAAAGAATACCCTTTAAGATATACGCTTATAGGTTGGACAAGTGGTCGACCTTAAACCTAGATCTTCTTTAATATAATGACATAGAGTGGAAAAGTGGTGAATCTTGAGACAAACCACTTTGCTACTAGGGATAATAGCTTGGAAAAGTGATTGACCTTGTGTTAAACCCCACATGTAAACATATCGTGGTTTAAGGTATTTCAATGGATCCTAGAATCTTGGAGACATGGTGCAGATGTGCTTCCATTCATGTTTCAATGGAGCCTATCTTGGACAAATGGTGGAGCATCCTTCTCTCCATGTTTCAATGGAGCCTAGCTTGGACAAGTGGTGGACCTTTGCTTCTCTCTATGTTTCAATAGAGTTAGCTTGGACAAGTGGTGGGCCTTGGAACCAAACTCCCATGTAAAACCTATCTTGGTAACTCCAAGTGGTGAGAAAGAATAAAGTTTAAGATATAGCCTTATAGGTTGGACAAGTGGTGGACCTTAGCACCCAGATATTCTTAATAGAATGACATAGAGTGGAAAAATGGTGAATCTTGAGACCAAACCACTCATGCTACTAGAGATAATAGGTTGGACAAGTGGTGGACCTTGAATGTAAACCCCCCATGTACAAAATATCATGGGTTTGAGGTATTTCAATGGAGCCTAGCATCTTGGAGACATGTGTAGCTTGCTTCTCTTCATGTTTCAATGGAGCGTATCTTGGACAAATGGTGGAGCATCCTTCTCTCCATGTTTCAATGGACCCTAGCTTGGACAAGTGGTGGACCTTTGATTCTCTCTATGTTTCAATAGAGTTAGCTTGGACAAGTGGTGGACCTTGTGAAACAAAACCCCATGTAAAACCTATGCTGGTCACTCCAAGTGGTGAGAAAGAATAACCCTTAAGATATAGCCTTATAGGTTGGACAAGTGGTGGACCTTAACACCCAAATATTCTTAATATAATGACATAGAGTGAAAAAGTGGTGAATCTTGAGACCAAACCACTCATGCTACTAGCGTTAATAGGTTGGACAAGTGGTGGACCTTGAATGTAAACCCATGTTTCAATAGAGTTAGCTTCGACAAATGGTAGAGGATCCTTCTCTCCATGTTTCAATGGAGCCTAGCTTGGACAAGTGGTGAACCTTTGTTCTCTCTATGTTTCAATAGAGTTAGCTTGGACAAGTGGTGGACCTTGGAGCCAAACCCCATGTAAAACATATCATGGACATTTCAAGTGGTGAGAAAGAATACCCTTTAAGATATACCCTTATAGGTTGGACAAGTGGTCGACCTTAACACCCAGATCTTCTTAACGTAATGACATAGAGTGGAAAAGTGGTGAATCTTGAGACCAAACCACTCATGCTACTAGAGATAATAGGTTGGACAAGTGGTGGACCTTGAATGTAAACTCCCCATGTACAAAATATCATGGGTTTAAGGTATTTCAATGGATCTTAGCATCTTGGAGACATGGTGCAGCTTGCTTCTCTTCATGTTTCAATGGAGCCTATCTTGGACAAATGGTGGAGCATCCTTCTCTCCATGTTTCAATGGACCCTAGCTTAGACAAGTGGTGGACCTTTGCTTCTCTCTATGTTTCAATAGAGTTAGCTTGGACAAGTGGTGGAACTTGGAACCAACCCCCATGTAAAACCTATCATGGTCATTCCAAGTGGTGAGAAAGAATACCCTTTAAGATATAGCCTTATAGGTTGGACAAGTGGTGGACCTTAACACCCAGATCTTCTTAATATAATGACATAGAGTGGAAAAGTGGTGAATCTTGACATCAAACCACTCATGCTACTAGTGATAATAGGTTGGACAAGTGGTGGACCTTGAATGTAAACCCCCCATGTACGAAATATCATGGGTTTAAGATATTTCAATGGAGCCTAGCATTTTGGAGACATGGTGCAGCTTGCTTCTCTTCATGTTTCAATCAAACCTGGCTTGGACAAATGGTGGAGCATCCTTCTCTCCATGTTTCAATGGAGCCTAGCTTGGACAAGTGGTGGACCTTTGATTCTCTCTATGTTTCAATAGAGTTAGCTTGGACAAGTGGTGGACCTTGGAACCATACCCCTATGTAAAACCCATCATGTGCATTCCAAGTGGTGGTAAATAATACCATTTAAGATATAGCCTTATAGGTTGGACAAGTGGTGGACCTTAACACACCAGATCTTCTTAATATAATGACATAGAGTGGAAAAGTGGTGAATCTTGAGACCAAACCCACTCATGCTACTAGGGATAATAGGTTGGACAAGTGGTGGACCTTGAATTTAAACCCCAATATAACAAAATATCATGGGTTTAAGGTATTTCAATGGAGCCTAGCATCTCAAAGACATGGTGCATCTTGCTTCTCTTCATGTTTCAATGGAGCCTATTTTGGACAAATGGTGGAGCATCCTTCTCTCCATGTTTCAATGGACCCTAGATTGGACAAGTGGTGGACCTTTGCTTCTCTCTATGTTTCAATATAGTTAGCCTATATTAGACAATTAGTAGACCTCGAATCTCTCCATGTTGTCTAGAGCTGAGCTTGGACAAGTGGTGGACCTTACTTCTCCCTTCCCTTAGTTTACTAGCTTAAATGATCACTATGTATACTTGCTTAGATCTAGCTTGAACAAGTGGTGGAACTTGTATTCACACAAACTTAATCCATTACAAAAAAGTATATGTTAAAATAACATTTGGTTTTTTTTGTTTCAGGAAAGATGGCTCCAAAAAAACAGGTTGCAAGGGTTGCTGTCTCAGTTGACTATACTTGCAATGATCTTAGGAAATGGTATTTGGACATACATGGTATAGAGGGTGCACAATTTCATAAGGTGCATCTATTTATTGCCAAAAAGGAGAATGACAGCTTGTTTGAAGATGTTGGACAAGTTGTGGAAGCATCTGTCTCTGTAGTTGATAGTCATCCAGAGGTGGAATGCATTGACATTCTAGTTCCAATGAATCTAGAATTTCAACTATCTCCAGGAGCATATGCATTGGAGCGCATGTCTAGAAACAAAGAAGAGACAATGTTTTCTCGAGGATGGAAGTTTGCAGAATCAAATCCAAATATCACAGCAGATCAACTTCAAAGCTCCATCATTGCCACACTACAACGAAAAAAGGTGAAAGCTTCACGACCACCATCCACAAAGAAGCAAGCAAAAGTGCAGAAAGTAGAAGCTAAGCGAACTAGTTCCATTTTGGATGTAGACAAGGCATCTTTGGCATCCTCATCAACAGAGGGTTCAATGTCAAAGATGAGAATTGTGGATCCAGATGTTTTAGAAGCTGAGGCCATGAAAGGACAAGAAAAAGATACAGGTGGAATGAATAAGTACATAAATTATTTTCCTTTCCAATATAGGGAATTTGATATCCCTATTCAAAATTGTTGGCTTGCTCCTGATCACTATAATGCACGTATTATGGATAAAAACACGCTGAAAGTGTGTTATTTGGATTTTCACGGAGTACGACCAAGCCTGCGCAGCATGTGCATATTTGATGCCTGTTCGAAATGCAAAATCAAAGAAGGGGACTCCTTTGGCAGTAGAAGAGGTAGAGGAGCAAAAAATAAAGATTATCATTATTGGATTCTTGATGGGCAGCATTCAATCTATGCTGCAAAAGTTTTGCTTCACAATGAACAAAACAACAAAGAGATCTTTGAAAGACTGATTAGCGTGTATAAATTTAGAAAGGCTCGCATTGTTGTGAATGCTCCTCCATTTGTTGCAACTGCTATATCTGCCATTGCAAATGAGGAGGCTCAGGCATTGTATGTCAAGCAACCTTACAGCCAATATTGAGACATTTACGGAGTCAATGGATCTTCTCAGGACGACCACCAAAGGCAGCAAGTGGAATTGCAGAGGGACATGCATCTCGTGCCGGATGGGATGTAAGTTATTTTCTTTGTCTTTTTGATAGTGTTTAATTAACAAATCTTGCTCAATAGTTTAATTATTTCTCTATTTCTTTTTAGGGCTTTTCTTCGATTGGCAAGAATGAGTGCAGCAGCAAGTTGGATTGCTAAACAGGCACACATGGTCACGTACTCTGATTTAGTTTATGATTGCTGGATAGAATCATTGAAAATCTAGAAGAGGAGAATAAGAAACCCCCAACAACTGTATTTAGATACCTTTGTGGCCTTGAGGAATCAGAGGTAAAGACTATTCAAGAAGAGATTAGAGATGAGAAGATTTTACTGTCAAAGAGTGCAAAGGATGGTGATGCAACTGACATGTATGATCGAATCAAGCAGTTGAAGCAAGACAAATTGATTCAAGATGCACTTCTTGAAGGCTTCAACAATTTGAATGAGTCTTCACCATGTAAAGACTGGGAGGAGGTGGTCAAAATGTATAACATCAATGATGTTGTTTATAAAACAATTTTAATGCTATGCGAGGAATGGATCAGATCTAGTTTGACGCGTGGAACAAAGAAAATGGCTTTTCCAGATGGAGCAATAAAATACATGCAATGGGCAATTCACCTTCAAAAGGAGAAAACTGAGCCTAGAGATTTGCCATGGTCAATCTATGTGGTGAGCCTACAAATGGAAGGCAATCTCTACTTGATGCGCCACTTCAATAATAAAGTGCCTATTGGCTTATGTGTTTTAGATATGACAAAAAACGTTGGAGGCAATTTGAAGTGGAGTGAGGAGACATTTAACAATGCTTTGGATGGGATCTTGGCTATTGCTGGAGGGTCAACAGATCCTGGATTTGTCTTTCTTGCATTTGTGGATTTCACTAACTTCACAAAATTGCAATGTGCCTTTCACGCCATGGGAGATAATTGAGCTACCATTGTTGTGGTGCATTGCATCACTTTCCATCAGCTCCTTGCAAAGGAGCAATTCAATTCCTAACAGTTATTGCCTTCTTGGGACAAGGCAATGCATTTGAAGACCTGAGAAGAAGATCAGAGGAACATCCCATGCCAATTGATTGTTCTCTTCTTCAAGTAGCAGATAACGATATGTCAGATTTGCAATATTTGGAGGCCAAAAAAAGAGCTTTGGTCAAGCACTACATTGTACATATTGTTTTGAAGACCGCAAGCTTGTTGATGTTTTTGGTGATGGCTCCTTGGTTGCACAAGAAGGAATACAACAGAAAAAAGAAGTCATCTGCTTAATTGATAGTGTGGAGGAGGCAAAAAGCATGGAGACCATGCTGCTAGACTTTGTTAAGTCTCATGAAGATATAGAAAAATGGGCTGGACTTCAACAATCCACTTCGCAATCAGGCGACATTGTGCCTGTTACAGAGGAGTGCTCTCCACAAAGAGAAGAAGAACAACAACAACACCATCCTCTGTCAATGGAGGACTTTTTGGAAATGGAGACACGTATGTTTTGAGTTTCTTGTGCATGTTAGTGTTTCTTGTTACTGATTTGATACTCTTAATGTTAGATTTTGCTTTATATAGTATTGATTGAGCTTGTATTTTTTATCTCAAGCATTCAAGGTTTGAATGTAAATAGTAAATTACTTGAGTTTTTGAATGGTGGATCTGTAGACTAAAACTAAACATTTAATACTCACAAAGACTTAATTACTTAAGAGCTTGAACTCAATAAGTTTTGGACCTTTTATCAATACCCCCTTGATATGATACATTAGATCGTAGCATGGTTAAATGGTGATGCTTCATAAATTGAACCTAGCTTAGACAGGTGCTGGAGCCTAAATTTAAACTAACCTTGCTAGAAGGGAGCTTATGTTTGGACTTTGAGAAATAGCATAAGTAATCAATTAGAGCATAGATTAGACATGTGGTGGTGGCGGCCTTAGAGACCAAAATCTTAATGAGCTTGGAAAGGTATTTAAGTACTGCAATTTACTTAGTTTTAGTACTCATTAAATGCATAGCTTGACAAAAGGTGGACCTTACATGGATCCTAATTTCAAGAGGTGTGGTAGACCTTCAAAACAAGCTCATATAGCTTGGACATGTGGTAGACCTTGCATGAAGACTAGTTTAGACAAGTGTGGTACACCTTGTAACCAACACCCATTTGTTATATTAGCTTGGACAAGTGGTGGACCTTGCTTTTATGTTTCAATGGAGCATATTTTGGACAGGTGGTAGACCTTGTTTCTCTCCATGCTTCAATGGAGAGAAACTTTAGCTTGGACAAGTGGTGGACTTGTTTTTATGTTTTAAAAGGAGCATATTTCGGACAAGTGGTAGACATAGTTTCTCTCCATGGTTCAATGGAACCCACCTTAGACAAGTGAAGTACCTTGAAACCAAACCCCCATAATACAACCTACTAAATAGGTTGGAAAATTGGTGGGATATGAAACCATCCATGATAGAGCATAGTATAGGTGAAAACGTAGTGGTCCTTATATCAATTACCCATGCATAGCTTGGACAAGTGGTGGACCTTGATTCTCTCTATGTTTCAATGGATCCTATCTTGGACTAGAGATATATCTTACTTAGTTCCATGCTTCAATGGATTGTAGCTTGGATAAGGAGTGGAACTTCAAACAAAACTCCACAGCATAGCATATATTAACAATTCATGGGTTTTATAGAGATTGTCCTTGCCTATTTTGGAGAGTTGGTACACCTTTATTCTCCATTCTTCAATGGATCTGAGGTTGGACAAGCGGAGCTGGAGAAGTGGTCAACCTTAAAATGAAACCTCCCATGCTACAACCCATCATAGATCGTATATGTAGTGGACCTTGAAACTCTTTTATGTCCCTAGCTTAGTTAGAGAAGCATTGCACTCTTGATTATCTCCATACATGAAGGCAAGGTTGGACAAGTGGTGGACCTTCAAACCAGAATCTCTATGCATAATAGGCAAGTGGTGGAGCTTGTTTTCTCCTTGTTCCAATGGAGCCTAGCTTAGACAAACAATGGAGCTTGCTTCTCTCCATGTTTCAATGGATCCTAGCTTAGAAAAGTGGTGGAGCTTTGCTTCTCTCCATGTTCCAATGGACCATAGCTTAGACAAGTGGTAGACCTTGAAAAACCCCCTGTATACAACATATTATGGGGTTTTCATGTTTCAATGGCTCCTAGCTTGGACAAATGGTAGAGCTTGCTTATCTTTATGTGTTTCAATGGATCCTTTCTTAGGTGGACCTAAAAAGAATGCCCCCCCCCATGTACAACGTATTATGGGTTTTGAAAGCACTGGGAGAAAATAATAGCTTTGATAAGTGGTGGACCTTGCTTCTCTCCATGCTTCAATGGAGCCGAGGTTGGACACATGTTGGAGAGAAGATGGTTGCCCATGAAATAAGACCATGCATGCTATAATCAATCATATGTTGTACACATGGTGGACCTTGCAATTGTTTTATATGCCTAACTTGGACAAGTGGAGGACCCTTGATTACCTCCAGATATCAACAACAAGCCAAGTTTGGACAAGTGTAGTACCACCAAACCAGAATCTATATGCTACAATAGAGTATAGGTAGGACACGCGATGAACCTTGATATCAAACCATCCATGCTACTAGAGATGATAGGTTTCACATGTGGTGGAACCTTGTATCAATGTTCTATGTGTAGTTTTTGACTAGTGATAGACCTTGAAACTAATCCCTCTAGGCTACAAGAAAAAAGAGATGGATGAGGAGGCTAGACTACTTTTGTTGCATCAATGCATCCCATGTTACCACATATACTATAGGGTTCTTGGATAAGTGTTGGATCTTGTGTCAATGCTCCATGTCTAGCTTGGACAAGTGGTGGACCTTGGTTCTCTCTATGCTTCAAATGGGCAATAGATTGGAGACACAGTGGCCTTTTTTTTCCAATGATTTTATTTTTTGGAAACCTTGGAGGCACCATGTAAGAGGCACTCTAAGTCTTCCATACAATGGACCTATTGGACTATAAAATAATGATATCTTTCTTTGATATTGTCATTATTTTATGCATAATATTTTCTTCTTTTTGCAGACACAAAGGAGTTAAGTGATATAAAAACTAGATGTATTTCACACTATGATTGGCATGAAGATCCTTTTGGGACACCAACTTTTCCTATTCCCAAAGATGTAATTTTCCATATTAACGGTGTGGATTTTGAAGTGCGACTTTCATGTATTGAAGGAGCTGGTTATGGGCTATTTGTGCATACTACCCTGGAAAGTGGTTTGACTATTCTAAACTATGGAGGGCATAAGTATAGATTTCAAGACTGGAAAAAGATATGCAAAATATTTCCAAGAGCTTATAAATATTCTCTTCTAGAGGATCCAAACATAGAAGAAGAGGAAGATCAATCATACATTATTGGTTGTGTAGAAGAAGGAAACGTGTCGGGCTATATAAATAGTTCTCACAGTACAAATGTCTGTCCCAACGTACGCTATACATTTGATCCAAATTTTCCACCTTGGCATAAATGCACCTCTTCACACATCAAGTCAGAAGAATATGGCCATGTATGCATTGAGACTATTTGTCAAGTTGAAGCAGGAGAAGAGTTGTTTGCTGACTATAACTTTACTTGACATTGTAAAGTATTGTACATGGATGGAAATCTCAAGTACATGCATCATTTTCATTTTTCATGGATGAAATCTCAAGTGAATATAACATTTGATTATTGTTTAGTTTATGCTCAACGAGAATCTAGAGTGCTCTTATGCTTTGTGTGTTGTCTAACATATTTGACTACCTTGGCCATAGAATCTTGATTCTACTCTAGATTTGTGATAAATCTTACCAAAATTTAATCAATGTCTAGGTTGGACAAGTGGTGGGGCTTCAAACATTACTGTCTTAAACAAGTGGAGTTATCTTACTTGAATAAGTGGTGGCCTTTGAATCCAAATCTAAGCCAAATCTCTAATTATTTTCTTGTAGTCTAGGTTGGACATTTGGTGGACCTTGTATCCATGTTTCCTCAACAAGGGTGGCTTTTAGTTTTCACTTTAAGTACTCATCTTTAATAAAGTGTAGGATGGAAAATGTTGAGTTAGTAGATTGTATTTTAGACAAGTGGTGTTTGGTGTACGAATGCTGAAAATGGTTGCAAGGATTCTAACAACGACTTTACCTTAAATAAATTTCTTACTAGGAGTTCTACATATAAATATGGTGAATAAAATTCTAGTGGTTTTGAGATACCATTTGTGTGTGTGTTTTCTTAGATTCACAAACTGGGATGGATAACGCTCCTATGGTTCAGTCAACAACTATAGAATCCATAGATTCTATGGTTTCTAAAGTGCCCAAGATGGATGATATTTCTATACTAGAGTCTAGTGTTGTGCAACTTGAGCAAGCTTCCAATAATGAGAACCAAGAAATCGATGCTTCAAAAATGCAACATACATCAAAAGAGACTGAAAAGTCCACTCACGAGCTATTGCCAATTGGTACTACGTCATGTAGCGTAGATGTTGAGAAATCCATGCTTACAATTATATTGGATTTAAATGGTCTATTGTTGAAACGTTCCCCTCAACCATCCTCACACCACAACTCAGTGCAAATGGATTCAAAAAGATATATTATACTCAGGCCAGGTTGCATCCAATTCTTGAAGACTATTTTACAAAGGTTTAATGTTGCAATTTGGTCGACAGCTACTAGGAATAATGTGTATCAAATCCTTGCAGCACTAAACAACTTAGCTGAGGATACATTGCCTTTCTTTGCAATTTGGTCGCAAGATGTTTGCTACACCGCTCAAACTCAAAAATTGTTTAGACCCGACAATCCAAACGTTGAGGCAATGTTCAAGCCTCTAGCCAAAATTGCCATGGGGTTTGAATGTGATCCACAAAGAACAGTGCTTATTGATGACTCTCCTTACAAGGGATGTATTTCACCAGCAAACAATTGCATTTTTCCACCACAATTTGATGCTGAGAAGATGGTTGACAATATGCTCTTGGAGGAGCTACTGCCATACTTGATTCAGCTTGATGAGAGAAGGGATGTGCGTGATTTAATTGCTTCTAATCGTTATGGACAACCTATAGTGACAAATGATAGTGAATACAAACAAATCATGGAGTATTGGAAGCAGAAAAATGATGTTTGGTCAGCTAAGGTGTTCTTTACAAGAAGAATACCACCTGCAAAAGGTGACAGAGATGAAACTATCATTGAAGATGCAAGTGACACAAGCCACCGCAATGAAATGAGAAGAGCCCAAATACAAGAGATCTTGGCAAAGGAGCGTACACCCATTGAAAGCATGAAGGCGTCACAATTGACCACTTTAGCTAGGCAATTGGGTTGTAACACAAAAGGAGTTTTGAAGGCAACCACAGCAAAGGCTTATATAAATAAGGTGAAAGCTGAGAACAATCTTCTAAGGCTGGATAGAAAGCAACCCTAAGGTACTAGTGACATGTCATATATTCTTGATACACATGCTTGAACACTCATGTGCATGGTATCTAACAAATCTTTCTTTTTATTCCTTCTTGCAGGATCTTACAAAGATACTACTAGATGGAGCTCAATCAATAGAGATTTTGATATTTTTGCTCAAAATAATGAAGCAGTCACCTACATTTTTTGTTTATCAATTTCTTGAGAGACTTTATTTTAGTTTGTAATCATCAAATGAAATGAAAAGTATCCTTCTTATTAAGATTGTTGATCTTTTTCTTGTTCAAACCTTTCAATTGTGATTTATAGTTTTGTTAGCATGAGATTGTGCTTTTTTAGTTTGAAAAAAACTGTCAAAGATCCAAGTCTTTTTGGCTTTACTTAAGTTATTAATTGTGAAAGATCCAAGTCTTTTTTCTTTACTTAAGTTATTGATTGCCTATGTAATAGTCCTTAAAACAATATCGGATGGCTTTCTTGCTCCCATGTCTCACATTGGTCTTTAGGTAAGACAAGTGGTGACCTTGAAAATATGGTCTCATATCTCGATCAAGTGAAGAGACATGAAGCTTAAATATCACTACTATGTATCTAGTGTTAAACTCCATCGAGACAAAGACTAGATAGCCAAATTGCAGTCGAGTTTAAGTGAAAAATCCATTTGAGCTAAGGTAAAACTTATAGTGCCTCATTTTTCTAGGATTCTACCCCATCAAGGAAGTTATAATCTAGCACAAACCAATTAAGACTCTTTTGGAGCCTAGATAGGACAATTCGTGGAACTTATGAAACTTATTATTGAGTTAGAGTCTAGTTTAGATAAGCAAAAGATCTTCAAACCAGCACTTGGTCTTACTATTCAATATTCAAAGTCCCTTGAGGCTAACAAATTACATACCCACTTGTAACCTAACTAATGAGTAATTATATAGATCTAAGCAAGTATATATAATGAGTCTTCAAACTAATAATCCAAGGGAAGAGAGTAGCAAGGTCCACTACTTGTCCAAGCTCAGCTCTAGACAACATAGAAAGATGCTAGTTCTACTAATTGTCTAATTATAGGCATGGAGAAATGATAGAAGGTTGACCACTTGTCCAACCTATCATCTCTAGTAAGATGGGAGGTTTGGCCTTAAGATTCACCATGTAACCAACCTATACATCATTGTATTATGAAGAGTAAAAAAGCAAAGCTCCACCACTTGTCCAAGCTAGTTCTAAAATCCACATGGAGATAAGCAAGCTCCACCATTTGTCGAATCTCTCTTCCATTAAAACATGAAAAAACTCATCTATGTTGTACAGGGGGACTTTTTTCCAAGGTCCACCACTTGTCCAAGCTAGGATCCCTAGTAGCACGAGTGGTTTGGTCTCAAGATACACCACTTGTACACTCTATGTCATTAGTGATTTGGTCTTAAGATTCACCACTTATCCACTCTATGTCATTATATTAATAATAACTGGGTGTTAAGGTCCACCACTTGTCCAACCTATAAGGGCATATCTTAAATGGTATCCTTCACCACTTGTCAAGGTCCATCACCACTTTTCCAACCTATAAGGTTATATCTTGAATGATATTTTTCCTCATCACTTGTAATGTCCATGCTATGTTTTACAAAGGGGTTTTGTTCCAAGACCCACCACTTGTCCAAGCTAACTCCATTAAAACATAGAGAGAAGCAAAGGTCCACCACTTGTCCAAGATAGGCTCCATTGAAACATGGAGAGAAGGATGATCCACCATTTCTCCAAGATAGGTTCCATTGAAACATTGAGAGAAGCAATCTCCACCATGTCTCCAAGCTAGGCTCCATTGAAATACCCTAAACCCATAATTTTGTACATGAGGGGTTTACATTCAAGGTCCACCACTTGTCCAACCTATTATCCCTAGTAGCAAGAGTGGTTTGGTCTCAAGATTCACCACTTGTACACTCTATGTCATTATATTAAGAAGAAATATGTGTTAAAGTCCACCACTTGTCCAGCCTATAAGGTTATATTTTAAATAGTATCCTTTCTCACCACTTGAAATGCCCATGATATGTTTTACATGGGGGTTTCATTCCAAGGTCCACCACTTGTCCAAGCTAACTCTATTAAAACATATAGAGAAAGAAAGGTCCACCACTTGTCCAAGCTAGGCTCATTGAAACATGGAGAGAAGGAACCTCCACTGTTTCTCCTAGATAGGCTCCATTGAAACATGGAGAGAAATAAGCTCCACCATGTCTCCAAGTTGCTAGGGTCCATTGAAATACCCAATACCCATAATTTTTTGTACATGGGGGGTTTACATTCAAGGTTCACCACTTGTCCAACCTATTATCCCTAGTAGGTTTGGTCTCATGATTCACCACTTGTCCACTCTATGTCATTATATTAAGAGGAATTAGGTGTTAAGGTCCACCACTTGTCCAACCTATAATGTTATAGCTTGAATGTTATTTTTTCTCACCACTTGTAATGCCCATGACATGATTTACATGGGGGTTTTGTTCCAAGGTACACCACTTATCCAAGATAAATCTATTGAAACATAGAGAGAAACAAAGGTCCACCACTTTTCCAAGCTAGGCTGCATTGAAACATGGACCTTAATACCAAATTATTTCTAGTAGCATGAGTGATATTTTGTACATGGGGCGTTTACATTCAAGGTCCACCACTTGTCCAACCTATTTCCCTAGTAGGTTTGGTCCCAATTTCACCACTTATCCACTCTATGTCATTATATTAAGAATAATTGGGTGTTAAGGTCCACCACTTGTCCAACCTATAAGGTTATATATTGAATGGTATTTTTTCTCACCACTTGTAATGCCCATGATATGTTTTACATGGGGTTTTTGTTCCAAGGTCCACCACTTTTCCAAGATAACTCTATTTAAACATAGAGAGAAACAAAGGTCCACCACTTGTCCAAGCTAGGCTCCATTGAAACATGGAGAGAATGATGCTGCACCATTTATCCAAGATAGGCTGCATTGAAACATGGAGAGAAGCAAGATTTACCATGTTTCCAAGCTAGGATCCATTGAAACACTCTAGGGGGTTTTATTTCAAGGCCCACCACTTGTTTAACCTATTATCCCTAGTAGCATGAGTGGTTTGGTTTCAAGATTCACCACTTGTACACTCTATGTCATTATATTGTGTTAAGGTCCACCACTTGTCCAACCTATAAGGTTATATCTTAAATGGTATCCTTTCTCGCCACTTGAAATGCCCATGATATGTTTTACATGGGAGTTTCATTCCAAGATCCACCACTTGTCCAAGCTAACCATATTCAAACATAGAGAGAAACAAAGGTCCACGACTTGTCCAAGCTAGGCTCCATTGAAACATGGAGAGAAGGAACCTCCACCATTTCTCCTAGATAGGCTCCATTAAAACATGGAGAGAAGTAAGTTCCACCATGTCTCCAAGATGCTAGGCTCCATTGAAATACGCAAAACCCATGATATTTTGTACATGGGTGATTTACATTCAAGGTCAACCATTTCTCCAACCTATTATCCCTAGTAGGTTTGGTCTCACAATTCACCACTTTTCCACTATATGTCATTATAATAAGAGGAATTGGGTGCTAAGGTCCACCACTTGTCCAGCCTATAAGGTTATACCTTGAATGGTATTTTTTCTCACCACTTGTAATGCCCATGACATGCTTTACATGGGGGTTTTGTTCCAAGGTTCACCACTTGTCCAAGCAAATTCTATCGAAACATAGAGAGAAACAAAGGTCCACCACTTTTCCAAGCTAGGATCCATTGAAACATGGACCTTAATACCAAATTATTCCTAGTAGCATGAGTAATATTTTGTACATGGGGGGTTTGCATTCAAGGTCCGCCACTTGTCCAACGTACTTTTCCTAGTAGGTTTGGTCGCAAGATTCACCACTTGTCCACTCTATGTCATTATATTAATAATAATTGGGTGTTAAGGTCCACCACTTTTCCAACCTATAAGGTTATATACTGAATGGTATTTTTTCTCACCACTTGTAATGTACATGATATGTTTTACATGGGGATTTTGTTCCAAGGTCCACCACTTGTCCAAGCTAAATCTGTTCAAACATAGAGAGAAACAAACATGCACCACTTGTCCAAGGTAGGCTCCATTGAAACATGGAGAGAATGATGCTCCACCATTTATCCAAGATAGACTCCATTGAAACATGGAGAGAAGTAAGCTCCACCATGTTTCCAAGATGCTAGAGTCCATTGAAATACCCAAAACCCCTGATACTTTGTACATGGGGGGTTTACATTCAAGTCCACCACTTGTCCAACCTATTATCCCTAGTAGCATGAGTGGCTTGGTCTCAGGATTCACCACTTGTCCACTCTATATCATTATATTAAGAAAAATTGGGTTTCCATATCTAAATGGATCTTTGCTTGGATAAGTGGTAGACCTTGAGACCTAAATACCCATTCTACACTAGAGCATTGGTTAAGCCTTATACACTTCAAGCATACCTTTAACAACAAGTAGTAGTTATTAGTTGACTTAAGTCTAGTTGAACTCCATGGTATTGAGACTAAGAGAGAGTGTAACATAAAAAAGAGTCAGGATTTTAATTTGACTTTCTTTCTATTAATGAGTAGATCATAGATGGATTTTGGTATCTAATAAAACCTTAGGGTAGACAATGTAAAAATCATGTCTATTGTTGTGTTTGCATTAAGTGTTCTTGTTCTTTAATTTCAGAACCATTACAGAAAAATGGATTGGCTATATGCTGGCATAAATTGAAGAAAACTATTGAATTACCCATCCAACCTCCTCCAAGACCTTGTCCAAGGAATGAATCACCTCCTTATCACCTACCACTTGCTTTCAAGGACATCAAAAGAGTACTTATCTTGGATCTAGAGGGGTTACTTCTCAAGACAGTTGAAATGAAACATGGAGATTCTATGCCATCTTGGGCTCAACACATGCGACTTGTGGAGGACAAAGATGAAGTTTATCATGTGGTGCGACCAGACGCACAAAGTTTTTTGGATTTTTGTGCTGAATACTTTGAGCTATGGATATGGAGTTGCTATAACTTAACAAGGGTGCAACGCATCACACAAAAGTGTTTTCCTGAGCAGTATACCAAGTTCAAGGTGTTTATGAGTAACAAAAATTGCCAAAATCCAAATATCATGTTAGGATTTACAAGGGTTTATCACAAAAATCTGAGTGATATTTGGAAGATATTTGAGGATTTGGATGCAAACAATACCTTAATTTTTGATGACACTCCATATAGGGTGATGTGGAACATGCCAGGGACATATCTTATATTTCCAAAGATGTGGAGGCAAACTTCCGAGCAACTTCAAAACTTCTTGCAGAGAACCATAATTCCATGGTTGGTAGGATGGTTGTATGCAAGAGATAAGAGAGTCTATACATATAACACAATTGTAAATCAGTATAGTGATTCTGAGACAAATTATGTCCTTGGTGTGTACTTGTCAACACGAAAGCATTGAATAAATATGGCTATAAGATGCTTTTTTTATTCTAGTGTGTATCTTTCAACATTTGTATAATTTGATATAGTCTTTTTTTTTTTTTAAAAGGTGTGTCAATTTTATGAACACTTGAATGGAGTGCACCCTACTCTAAGGGGACTTCAATGTACTATTGGAGTGCATCCTATTGTAAGGAGACTCTGATGTATTGCTAGAGTGCACCCAAATTTTTGGGGACTCATTTTTTATTTGATTGGGGCCTATGTTGGGTCATATAGTAAAAGAAATTCATTTTTTGTCAATTCATATCGAGGTTGCATTTATTTGGAACTATGAAAGAATTGATGTTTGATGTCAAAATAAAACTTGTAAGTGTGGATCAGAGAATTCATGGACTTTAAATATGTGAGAGGGATCTTTTTCTTGGGCACAAATGTTTGCTTCAAGAATTTTGTCATTACATACTTTATGTGAAAGAGTTTTAGAAACTAAAAGACTTTGAAAACAAAACTATGGAATCTAAGTGCATGTATTCTTGAATGGCTTGAAAGTTGATGTATACATGCATGTCGCCTTGATGAAGATTTAGATTTGACAAGATGGAAAGATATAATTCTTGGACGTTACCTTTGTCAATTTGGTAATAACATATTTAACTTTCTTTTAATATGGGTGGAAAATATATTATTATGTGCATATTTAACTTTCTTTTAATATGGGTGGAAAATATATTATTATGTGCATTTGGAACCTAATTGCTTGACCTTCAAACCAAGATTCCTATGTTATTTTTTCATATACTTTTTTATACTGAATTAAGATTGTGGATGCAAGGTCCACCACTTGTTCAAGCTAGATCTAAGAAAGTATATATACTGAGTCTTCAAACTAGTAAACCAAGGGGAGAGAGAAGCAGGGTCCATCACTTGTCCAAGCTCATCTCTAGACAACATAGAGAGATGTTATGTCTACTAATTGTCCAATATAGTCATGGAGAAATGATAGAAGGTTGATCCACTTGTCCAACCTATCATCTCTAGTAAAATGGGAGGTTTGGCCTTAAGATTCACCATGTAACCAACATATACTTCATTGTATTATGAAGAGTAGAAAAGAAAAGCTCCAGCACTTGTCTAAGGTAGTTCCAAAATCAACATGGAGAGAAGAAAGCTTCACCATTTGTCCAAGATAGGTTCCATTAAAACATGGAAAACCTCATATATGTTGTACATGGAATCTTTTTTCCAAGGTCCACCACTTGTCCAAGCTAAGATCCATCAAAACATGGATAGAAACAAGGCTCCACAACTCGTCCAACCTTTATAGCTGCGAAGTGTACCGGTTGTCTAAACTAGGCATGGGAAAATAATAGAAGGTCCACCACTTATCCAATATATTATCTCTAATAGCATGGGAGGTTTGGTCTCAAGATTTAGGAATTGGCTGACCTGTATTTCATTGTATTATGATGAATTTGGTTTTAAAGTCAACTACTTATCCAAGCTATAAGTTTATATCTTGAATGGTATTCCTTCCCATCACTTAGAAAACCAATGATATGTTGTACATGGGAGGGTTTGTTACAAGGTCCACCACTTGTCCAAGCTAGTTTCATTGAAACATGGATGAAGACAAGCTCCACCATTTGTTAAAGCTAGACTCCATTGAAATCTAGAAAATCCATTCTATGTTGTACATGGGGTTTTTGTTTTAAGGTCCAACACTTGTCCAAGCTAAGATCCATTGAAACATGGAGTAGAGAAACACTCCACCACTTGTCCAAGCTAGGAAACATTGATAGTAGTTGGTTTATTTTGAAGATCCACCACGTGTCTAAGCTAACTCTATTGAAACATAGAGAGAAGCAAAGGTCCACCAACTGTTCAAGCTAGGCTCCATTGAAACATGGACAGAAGCAAGCTCCACCATTTCTCCAAGATAGACTCCATTGAAACATGGAGAGAATCAAAGGTCCACCATTTCTCCAAGCCAAGATCTAGTTGTCCAACCTATAAGGTTATATCTTAAATGGTAATCTTTCTAATCACTTGGAATACCCATGATATGTTTTACATGGGGGTTTTGTTCCAAGATCACCACTTGTCCAAGCTAACTCTATTGAAACATAGAGAGAAGCAAAGGTCCACCACTTGTCCAAGCTAGTCTCCATTGAAACAAGGAGAGAAGCAAGCTCCATCATTTCTCCAAGATAGGCTAGCATGGATAAGTGCACCTTGAAACCAACCTTCCTATGAGGCAATAGAGCATATGCTACATATTTTATGTATGCCCCATGCCTCAAATTAAGAAGTTATAGATTAGAAGTGGACCTTGCTTAAATGTCACATGCAATAAATTAAGGAAAAATAGCCAAGTGGATTGTATTCCTCAATGGATCCTTGCTTTCACAAGTTGTGAACCTTGAGTCACTTTTACATTAACTTGGACAAGTGGTGGACCTAGAAACCAAGCTCTCCATGTTGAGATAAGTTGTAGGTAGGACAGTAGAACATAGACAACGATAATGGATGCAATATACTCCTCTCCTAATAATCCAATTGATTGAAACCATGATATTTTAGTTGTTTTCATTGTGTATTGTATGTGCATAAAGTGGAATGAGACCTTAAGAAAACTCAAATTTTTGACAAAATCTCTATATTTTATACATGATATATTGAAAGTTGTCCAACCTGGGAATTGGGATTTTCCCACTTTACCTAATATGGTCTTGATTGAAGTGGAGTGAAGTGAAAGTGAAGTTTTTCTGTGAAGAAGGAGATGAAAGTGGAGTGAAGAGAAAGTGGAGTTTTGCTGTGAAGAAGAAGGAGCAAGAGAAGACAAGGTACTGTGTGTGTGTGTGTGTGTAGATTTTCTATCAAATGATGTGTGTGTGTGTGAATGTGTGTGTGTGTGTGCTTACCTGCGCACGCTCGCCCGATCCACCGGAGGAGCTCCAATGGAGCTCCAATGGAGCTCCTATTGGAGCTCCCCCATGCCTTGAAAGGCATGGTGAGAAGGCAGCGCGCGCGCTGCCCTCTCACCATGCCTTTCAAGGCATGGAGGAGCTCCAATGGAGCTTCCATTGGACCTCCTCTGGTGGATCGGGCGAGCGTGTTCAGGTAAGCACACACACACATACTCACACACACACAGTGATACACACACATCAAAAACACTTGCACACACACACACATCTAAACACTTGCAGTCACACACATCAACACACTTGCATACACACATATTAAACACACTTAGAGTAACAATTACAATGATGTAAGAACAGGTCGTTGTAGAGAAGAGGTATACAAATTTCAAAGTGGATTTGTATTTTTCTTTGCCATGAGCAAGTTGAGAATGGTTTTTTTTGTAATTTGCATTTTACGCCGTTATGCTGCCGAAATTTAGAATTTTATATTTGTATTGTCAAGCATATACACACATACACATATATGAACACTTTTATTCACAACATCAACACACTTGCATACACACACATACATACATACATACACCCACATATATAAACACTTGCATTCACAACATCAACACACTTGCATACATACACATATACACATATATAAACACTTGCATTCACAACATCAACACACTTGCATACATAGCACAAACACATACACAATCATGCATAAAGACACACACATATTATACTTACATTCACACACACAATCATGCATACATCCACACACACACACACACATATAAACACTTGCATTCACACACTTTAACACACTTGCATACACACTTACAGTAACAATTACAATGATGTAAAAACAGATCGTTGTAGAGAAGAGGTATACAAATGTCAAAGTGGATTTGTATTTTTCCTTGCCATGAGCAAGTTGAGAATGGTTTTTTTTTTTAGTTTGCATTTTACGCCATTATGCTGCCGAAATTTAGAATTTTAATTTGTATTGTCATTGCTAAGAAGATTTTTGTTGTTTGTGGTTAATAGATTATGGCTCGTACACCATCTAAACGTGGCAGGACAGGTATCTCTCAAAGTAAGTTCAAATACATTAAGCTATTTGTTTTCTTTTATTTTGTCTCATCATACTCACTAAACTATTTGTGTTCTTATTGTTTTTTGCTTGTAGGAGTAGGATACACATTAAGATCTGGCACTACAGGGCATAGGGCCAATGCACGATCTTCCATTGCTTCTTCCAATGTCCATCGAAATAAAGATATTTTGGGTGATGTGCATGAAGAAGAGGATATATTGAGTGATGTGCATGAAGAAGAGGTGTTCATAGATATTCATGCTACACAAGGTGAATTGGTGGCTCACAGCGTGTCTGAAGCAACAACAATTGTTGCTAAACCTCCCGATCATCCAACAATATTTGGAAAGGATGTTCATGGTCGAATATTAGAGGAGATTGTAGAGGGTTTTATTGTAAAGAGAGGTGGGGAAACTCCTCGAATTCCTCTTTGTAGATTGATGGAAAATGAAGCCATTAGAGCGGTGGGTCCAGGCACTGAGGGCTTGGTGAAAAGGTTTGAGATGTCTGGATACAGTGTGCTTGGAGCTCCATTTCTTGTGTCATTTAAGAAGCCAGGCCATGATCAACATTATGTTTCCGACTTAGACAAAGATGAATGGGGGCCTATTTGGCGAGAAATAAGCGATGATTTTGATAATTCCCTTCCCCTTGAGTGGGAAGACTTAAGGGGAAAAAAATTTATCGTTTGGGATGGTAATCACCGTTTGAAAACTTGGATGCGCTTAATAAAAACACGTAAGTGATTTCTTTTTTGTTTAATGTAAAGTTGACTTGTATTACTCTATGCTTTCTAATTTTCTTTTTTGTTGTTGTAGAATTTTCAATGATAAAGTGGAGACATTGTTCTGTGAAATGTCAATTTGTCTTTGTTGATAGAAGTGCAGAGGGGGAGCTTATGCTAGCTTTGCGCTCTCAAAATGAGTAAGCACATTTGTTGTTTTGAACGTTATTGCTATTACTTTATCGATGTCATTCTACTGCCATTTAATTTAAGATATTGTGGTTTAGGATTGGTAGAACCACTGTGAGCACAAATTTTGGGCAGGAGATCTTCTTGTTCCAAAAACTGGTTGTGGCAAGCAAAGATTCTTTAATGAAAGACTTTCCCCAAGATTGGATTTGATGGATAGAGGTAGAGCTTGCTTGTGAGAAGAAGGCATCTAAAGGGAGTTGGTACAACGCTCCTGCTCTTTTATTAGCAATGCTCATATAGAAGGTAAATTTTTTTGCCTTAAAGTACACTTTTTATGTAATTTCTAAAGCTTGACATTATTTTGTAAAATCTTACTTTTTTTTTCATTTGCTCTACAAAAGGAAGACTTTGACTTGTCTCTTATCAAAGAGATGCAAGAGATCAATGATCCCTCGATTTCACTGCCAGAAAAGGAAATGGTTGCTCAATGAAGAATAGAAAAAATATTCAAAGAAAGAGCTTATAAGGTAAACACTTTCTCTTCTCCCTGTTTATGTTTGAATTTCTACTAAATTGTAAGTTGACATGCCATTTGAATTTGATATATTTGATTGAAAAATTGATTTGATTTGATCTCGTGCTAATATAACATAGATGTTGGCCATTGCCAACCCCGCCAATGGCCAAGGGTTCTTCTCTTTATTATTTAACTTCAATTGGATAAGAGAAAAGGATCAAGTGGGCCTTACAAGAGACAAAGTCCACTCTTTGGCAACTTCTAAAATATCACCAAAGAGGTAATGATTTTTGGATAAAAAATACACATGAAATCATCAAATGAATCAATGCATTTATGGTTTGTTTATTGTTTGCTCTATAGGAAAAAGGAAATATTGCACTCTTTGATGCATTGCCGTGTAGATGATGTTACTTCTGAGCGTTATATTAGTGCAATGAAATTTAGAATGTACTTGCGTAAAGAGTGGTATTGGGGAAGTATCTTGAAGCAATGCTTGAGGATCAAAGGGAAAATGATTGAAGAAATGTCGGAGGGCTTTGAAGCATGGTTTCATCACCAATTGAGGGACCACATTGATAAAGCTTTTGTGGAGCTTTGGAGTAAGCTCAACATAAAAGAGTCGGATGAAAAAATTCCAGAGCTTATGGAATCTTCAAGGAGAGTATTATTCAGGTAATACAATTGATATCTTTATGGTTGTCATTCTATTTTTTACTTAGAGTTTGTATAATAAATAAGTCACTTAGGAAAGGAGCTCAAATAAAGTTAACTGCATTTTATGTAGATGGCTAATTCAGCTTTACGATTAAACTTTGTTGGAGAAGTTGCCAATTGCTGTTGAAAGTTGGAGGGACCTCTCTTGTGAGGAGTGTATGTATCCACTATGGATGAGAGATTATGGTTTGATTGCTTGGGAAATTGAGTATTGCCCTTGGTGGCTAGATTACACTCGAGGCACCTACCCACGTGATGAAGGGAACTTATATAAAGGTTATTTTTGGCATTTATAAAAACTACAAAATTGTTAAAGTGCTCATACTATTTAGATTATGTTTGTGAGAAATATATTTTTGTTTTCTTTAGAGCACGTTCTTGAAAGAAATGAAAATAGTATTGAGGAGATTGGCTCAGCTTCCAAGAAAGCCACCTCTTCGAAAAGAGTAAACAATAGTACAATCTCCTCTATAAAGAAACGATTGGATTTTGTTAGATCCAAGAAGCCCAATAAGTCTCCCAAAAAGAACCAAAAAGGTGCTCAAGGCTCGACAGGTAAACTTGCTTGTATAGATATCTAGTTGTCACTTTCTTTCTACTCAACAATTCTTGATGAAATATTTTATTTTCTGATTATGCAGTGCCTTCCATAGATTGTGATGTGAACGTTATTGGGAACATGCTAGATGTTTACAAAATTTCTCTCGATGATGAGAAATGGTAAACACATGTGAAAAGAAAGACTAACTATGTGTGGTGTGTGTTGTGAATGTTTGAAATACATTTATTTGATCGTATGCAGGATCTTGGATTTTCATCATTCAGCCCATGTTGATGGGGAAAAGAGCAATGAAGTGGCCTCTCTTTTGTTTGCGGATTTTCCAACAAACTTTAAAGTTGAAAATTTTTCAGAGAACGAGGTATGCATCCTTCAAAACCACAATGGACAGTCTATGATAGTTTTGGAACTTTAATTAAATTAACGATGCGTATTATGCAGGTCCCTCCATGGAATCAATTCTCTCAAAAATTAAGTAAGAAAGTGGCCGTAATAGCTTCAAAGTATGTGGCAGACAATGGGTGGTACATCACCCTAAGCTCCACTGATCACTTTGGCATTGTGTCTAGCCATGCCATTGAGATGGGATTCAAAATGATGCACACCATCCTTATTTTGATCCCCGATGGTTATGTGCGAAAGACCATTGAGATTGAGAGAGTAAGTAAATTTATTTGTTGATTGAAAAGCATGCTTGTAGTTTTCTTCAATTAGATCACATTCTAGTTGTAATTTGTAGGTGGAAACACTATTGCTAGGATTGTTTTATCGTAAGGGTCAACATCCTATCTACGATCGACGAGATGGAGAGAGCGTGGACAACAACTCTTTCGATGCCAAGTCCGGAATACTGGTGGAGCGCGTCGACGGAGAGTACATTGGAGGACACGCTCTTAGAGGTGCTGCCGAGCGTAGCCTTGACTTCTTTCGGTAAGAATATATGCTTCCTACTATGCGTTATTGGACTATGTTACATAAAGTAAAAATACGCATATTTTTTGCTTTTTTTAGCTGGCTTGTGCGGACATTTACTACGGAGCACACCTACATTGTTGATATGTTTTCTGGATGTGGTGGCTTGGGCAATGTTTGCGTTGAGTTTTCTAGACACTGTCTCTGCATAGATAGTGATCCAGAGGTCTTCCATCAACATCTTTCACGCTTCAAGGCTCCATGTGTACGTGCTATTTCAGCAGTTGATGCAGATAGTGATGAGGAGACTGATTGGCAACAATATGAGCCCGGATCACATTGCCCTTGATTGACATCAACATTGGTATTATCTATCATTTTTTCTAGTTTGTGATTTTTATGGAACGATGTGTGACCATGGTGTTTGGGTGCCACTTTTTTGGTATTACTGAAGACATGTTGTTGGTGTTGATCGTCCTTATCAATTCAACCATGATTTCATATTTATTATACTAGATAGAAGTTTGTTGAGAGCTTTGGATTTACCAAAGTAATATACCAACATATGCTTTTTTGCTTATGTTATTTCTTCTTCCCGTGAGCATTCGTTGCTGCATGGAAGCAAGTATGGAATGGGAATTTTTTTAGTTTGAATTTTCATACCGTTATGCTACCGAAATTTTGATTGCTTATCAATATCATCATGCTTTTTTTTCATGTTTGAAAACATAATCATGATTTCACGTATACAGAAAAGTTAGTCAAGCTTCACGGAAGCAAGTATGGAATGGAAAATTTTGTTGTTTGTATTTTCGCGCCGTTATGCTGTCGAAATTTTGATTGCTTGTGAATATAATCATGCTTTTTGTTGATGTTTAGAAACATAATCATGGTTTCATGTATACACAAAAGTTAAGCAAGCTTCACGGAAGCAAGTATAGAATAGGAAAGCTTAACAAAAGTTAGGCAAGCTTTCACAGAAGCAAGTATGGAATGGTTTTATTTTTATTTTTCACATTGTTATGCTGTCAAAATTTCATTTGCTTGTCAGTATTTCTTTACACTGTCGGTTTAAGAATATATATAGTTTTATATATAATATTTATATTATATATATAATATCTTTTTATTTATTTATTTATATGTGTGTGTTTATGTACGTAAGGAGATCTTCAACTCGGTAAAGTGTTTTTAAGTACTTGTTTATACAATATATATAGTTATTTATACGTGTGTGTTTATGTATGTATGCAATTCTTCAACTCAGTAAAGTGTTCTTAATTACTATTTTATTATGCAAGAGTCTATGCGTGTTTCATTACTTTGAGGTCTTCGCCCAAACAAGTACAACCATCAATATTTTTTAGATTCCTAGTTTCAAATTGGCTTATTAGGCATTCATCCTTGTTTGCAACAACACCTACATGGACAGGAAAGTATATTCTACTAAAAGTAGGGTAAATACTAAAGACATGCTCATCTTTTTCTTGCATTATATAAAAAACTCACATAGATTTTCTTTACATTTTTGGCTTTCAAACAGCTTGTAGTTACATTTGAAGGTTTAGTTTAGCTACAAGATATCAACAATACTCTAAATTATGACAGATCTTGAAGATGTGTTAGTAGACCAGGCCGATTAAAAGTATCACAGCTACTTCAATAATAATAAGTCAGACAGAGACATATGAATTATTCTCGCCAAGGCACTGAAGAGTGGAACACCATCATATAGTTAAAATAAGCATCATATAATTAAAATAAGTTGTTTACATGATTACGTAGGGAATCAAACCTGCACACACACACACACACAGTACAACTTGCATCACACTAGTACAATTTATCATGTGCTAGTGCATATTTATTTAACTATATTATTTAGTGCATAATTATTTAAATCTTGCCTCAATCTTCTACCACATTAGAGCCAGAGATGTCGACCAGGTTGATTGTGCGTTTGCAGACAAGCAAATGGTCAATCTCCGCCTGTAAAGCGGCCCTTCGAGAGCTATCTATGTACCCCCATGTCTCCCACTTGCCCAGAGCTTCTCGCATTGTCTCAAAGCCATCATTGAGTTCCTGGTCTCCGGTGTCGCGAGCGCGATTAAGGTGGTTGAACATCCGGATCGCCTTGTTTGTGTCACGCTCTCTTTGTGTAAACGTCTTCTTTTCTTCAAGGGGTGCGTTGGGGGGGAGTTTGTGAAGCTCTTCATGGATTTTTGCAACTACCTCATTACCAGTACTAGCATATCCTATAGGCATTGTATAAGTACAGGGAAAATGAAAAAATCTCTCTTGATTAGCACCTCCGATTCACTTGTGCAGCATATGGTGCTTGCCTTGTAACATTTATATATAGGCTAAAGCACTATGCTCTCAAAAAGCATTGATAGTGATGGAAGAGTGGCATGTGTTAGTGACATGAGGGGTCCCACGCAGCATATGCTAACTGCTAAATTGGAACGTGCAATAATATATGCATGATTTGTCAATATGAATATTATAATCGTCTACTACTCCACCACTAACTTTTAAAGTGGGGTGTGCAATAAAATATGCATGATTTGTCACTACGATTATTATTCCCCTATAAGATTTATAAGCATCTAAAAGTGCAATGAGTAGACAACACTAACTGCCTCTCTAAGGGCTCGGGAAACACTATGATTATTATTCTTCTATGAATACTATAGGCATATAATAGTGCAATGAGTAACCACCACAAACTGCCTCTCTAAGGGCTCGGAAAACATTATTTGTGGACCCGGATTTGGAACCTTTTCACACGCATATGAACAGGAAAACTCTCTCTCTCTCTCTCTCTCTCTCTCTCACACACACACACACACACACACACACACACACACGTGAGTAGAAAACGTGCACACAACCTCCTTCTTCACAACAAAACTCCACTTTCATCTCAATTAAAATGTGGGATATTTATAAAATATATAAATTAAACCAACACATAAACAATTCTATACCAAGATACTAAATGAAATAATTTGAACCGGCTTGAGAACCTTCTTGCCCAAATTTGAGCCGGACTTTTTTCATTTTGAACCTATCTTTCCTCTCTCCCCCTCATCTCCCACTCTCTCTCTCTCTCTCTCTCTCTCTCTCTCACACACACACACACACACACACACACACACATGTGAGTAGAAAACGTGCACACAACCTCCTTCTTCACAACAAAACTCCACTTTTACTTAACTCCACTTTCATCTCAATTAAAATGTAGGATATTTATAAAATATATACATTAAACCAACACATAAACAATTCTATACCAAGTTACTAAATGAAATAATTTGAACCGGCTTGAGAACCTTCTTGCCCAAACTTTAGCCGGACTTTTTTCATTTTGAACCTATCTTTCCTCTCTCCCCCTCATCTCCCACTCTCTCTCTCTCTCTCTCTCTCTCTCTCTCTCTCTCGTTGTCGGTACTCTCACACCCCGATCTATCTCTATTTCACAAGTATGTTTTTCTCTCTCCGTCTAATCCTTCTTCTCTCTCCTTCCCTCGGTACTTATTTAACATACCACAACGCCACCTTAGAGAGCATACATATGACTGGAATCCATGCTTCTATAAACTCGAAAAAGCATCACCTGTAGCAAAAAAACACGAATTGATTAACTCGCAAATAAAATTAACCCGTGGCTGTAGATTACATGACTAGGTGGGTAGAGGATCAAAGTGTAGCATGTTTGTCTATAGTAATATTTGTTGTAGATTTGGCACACCTTTGGTCGTATTGTTTCTCATAATGGTCTAGGGTTCAGGAAGGGTTTACTTGTAGAATTTTGTGAAGAGATTCACATTCTACATTGTCATAGCACACCTTACTACCCACAGTCAAATGGTTTGGTGGAGAAGTGTTCGGGGAGCAGATCAGACCACCCATAAACACAACCTAGATCAACATAATGTCAATTGAGGACACAAATGACACAATAGGCACAAGGAGGAAATATCTTTAGTTTGTCAGGCTGAGACCATCCTACATATACAACACTCTAGAAGGACAACTAAACCACAACCTAGAATCTCACTGCTCTCAACTACACCACCCAAGCCACATACACACAAACAAAAGGAAACTCACTAAACCATATCAGAATCGTAAAAAACTAAAGGAGCACCATCCCCTCACTAGATACACCTATCCCAAGCCTTTACACTCAAAATCCTAGATCTAGACCCATCTGCAAAAAACGCGTATAAAGAGAGCTGAATTTTGAAAGTTCTTGAAACTAGAATCTATGAGTACCTATGCATAGCTTATGTTGCCACGATTCTAATGACTACTTGCACACAAAAAAAGACATTTATTGGCATACTTAAAACCGCAAATAGCTCATAGATGTGCGAGCGCAATTGCTCCATTCCACGAGGAATGTTTGGCATTATTGCGTGGAGCTCTTGTTGGGGCTAGCATGATGGTGAAGTCGAATTTACAATGCGAGGAACGAGCAGGGAGTAGCACTAGGATGAATCTCACACACTCTCTCTTTCTCTCTCACACACAGTAGACTGCAAGAGCACTAAACTTTTATTATGATTAAAGTTTTTCTTTACAAAAGTGACCTAGGTACCTTATATACTGAGGCTATCTTAGGTTAACCAAAAAATAGAGTTTGAGGGATCAAATGGCTTGGTATTTACAATCTGGAAGTGCCATTGCACCCCGGCTTTTGCAACTAGAGTACCTAATTTTTACAATTGATGTTTCTAACCATAATCCTTAGCATTCCATAACTCACAGAAAATAGGTCTTTGTTGAGTTATGTCATGTTGTTGACCCAGCCATCAACAAGAAGGCTAATTTCATTGCAGGTATCAATAGAAAGATGGCACAAAACAAGACAAAGTTATGGGATGACTTCTTAGATGGTGCCTTGTGGGCTTATCGAACCACATACAGGGAGGCCACATAGTTCACACCATTTCACTTGGTGTATGGTTAATTAACACTAGAATGGTAACAGGACACTTTTATGTCCTTGGACACTTTTGTGTCCTGTTAAGTGACCATTTTGCTTGAATTATTTGAAGAGTATGAAAATGAATTTCTAGGTGCTATATATCCACAAAGTTGCCTTATGATCTGAAAAAAAGTTAGCATTTTTTTTGGAGCATCGATCTCACCATTAACCCTACTCTTGCACAACATTTTTGAACCTAAACTGTGTGAAAAAACGGGTCTTGTTTTTGCCTTCTTTTTAAATTTTTGGCAACTATACCACTCTAAACTTCATGTTTGTGAGGTTTAGATGGCTAGAGGTTAGGCCTTCATAGTTCTCAACATGTTTTGATGCTTGTAGGGAGAGCTAAGTGTTAAAATTGAAAGTTATGACCAATTTACAAGAATTGCATAATCCTAGTTTTTGGCCAAAATTAGCACTTTTATGATTTTTTTGGTGGCTTTCTTGATATCTAAATTCAATTTTGATTGTGTAAGTGTAATGTATAACATAAATCTAATCTTCCTTGAGTTTTGGGGGACCTAATAATATAGCATAGTATATGATGATGGTTGAGTTTTTTGATTGCTGAAGAATACGATACATTTTAGAGTAGCAAGTATAACTTTCTCAATATTGCTAGTTTCTTAGGCCAATTGTGTGTATTTTGTAGGTAGTAACCATATCTAATCATAGACTACAAACTTGGCTAGATATTGAGTAGTTTCTATGGGTTTCTAGAGGTCATAATGCTAAACCCAGTTTTTTCATGTTTGCTGTATTTAGCACTTTATCATTGCCCCCAAGGTTCCAATTGTAAGAGATCCATTATCCTTTTGACATGCTCCATGGCTCCTTTTGAATCCAAAGGCCCAAAGGGAACTAAGAAAACATGTATATAGTATCTGTATTGAGCATGACTATAGAAACTTTGATGATAGGTCCGTAGAATGGAAAAAATGCAACCTTTTTGTACCTTATTTTTTGGCCCAAAAATAAATTAGTGAGGTAAAAGAAACCATATGTTTTGGTGACCAACCCATTGGAGTTAACGGGGCATTTTATCTCATGTCCTACAAAAATCCCCACTCTTATTTATATGCAATTAACCGTAAGAAATTGTTGTTTTGGGCAAAATGCTCTGGTCCATCAACTTTGGAGGCTTGTAGTGACCAAGGGATGAGAAAAATACAAGTTTCTCATTTTTTCCATATGTAGTAGTTATTGAACTATAAGCTCATGAAAGGATTTTTCAAAATGAGTGGATCTACTATGGTTTTGGAATTTTTCTCCAAAACCCTGAAAGGACACTTTTATGTCCTGTTAGGTTACCATTCTAGTGTTAAGAGACTTTGCAACCAATCGAGCTTAACATTCCAACAATGCGGCTTCACGGCAAAGGGGCAACAATGAAGCAGAATACGACACACTACTTCTTGGTTTGAAGATGCGCATTGGCCAAGGGATAAAACGTCTCATGATAAAGGGAGATGCACTTCTCATTGTTAAACAGATTTTAGGCATTTGGGCATGCAAGAATGAAAGCTTAAGGACAAAAGTTCATGCCATTCGTAAGATGTTTAATCAGTTTGAAGAAATGCAACTATATCATATTCCGAGGAAACAAAATGAAGATGCCGACAAGATAATCAAGAAGCATGGATGGATCAACTTCTTACCTTGGTTGAGCTTGAGTGGAAAAGAGAAGCAGCTTACGAGTGCTATAAGAGGAAGTCTATGCAAGCAACGAAGAAGCTTGACAAGAAACTGATGGAAAAAGTCATCAATGAAGGAGATCTTGTGCTAAGGTATGACAATCGACTCAAAAAACATTTTGATGCCAATTTTAAAACTAGATGGTAGGGGCCATTCATATTCAAGAAGGCTTTCAATTCAAGTTACTATCAGCTTATGGACTTGAATGGAAAAGAGCACTCCTGGAAGGTAAACCCGTATTTCCTAAATCCCCACTTGAGTCGCACTCTACCAAAGGACCTACAAGAGCATCACCAAGAAGCCATATTATCATGTAAGTCTTGTAGTTTGGTTTGTTTGAGTATTTCAAGACAAGGTGAAGAAGAAATACAAAAGAAAGACTTGTTTGAGACACAAAACACTACAAATAGCTTGAAACCAATCTCATTGGGAAAGATGCCTTTTGATGGTACATGAATGTATCATCATCCTGGGAGAGGACTAATGATAGTCATTTTTTGGCTCTCTGTAATTGCCATAGTGAGCTACCTCACCCTACCAAAATCACCCAAACACTGTGGCCATCTTCACCCTTTCAATGTACATAGGCGTGTGTGAGTTAGGGGACTTTTCCTATATCTCCTTAAAAACCCTCACTTAGCCAGTCACTGGGCAAGTTGAGCCAAAAAAGTAAATAAAAATAAAAGCCAAAATATATTATGGCCCTTTTTTATATTAAGTATTTTATTGTATATAGGGCCTAAATATAGGGATTTTTTATTATAATTATTTTTTGTATTTATTTAAATATGTATATCTAGGTGTGTATTTACCTAAGTATGCAATGTACATTTACTCACCATTACAATGATCTTTCTTACCATTTGTTCTATAAAAAATAATTTCATGCAAGCTTCTCTTATGAGGAGGGCCCTCATTTGTTTTTATTGATATATATTTATTTACAAGACTTGTAGGAAATACGAATTTAGTGAAAGGCAATGACTAATGATAAAATGTATTTTTGAGGTTTTTTCTTGGAGTGGATTCACACCCTTGATTCCCTATATTTTTCTATATTTATTTTCTATATATATAACTCACACTATTCTAGATTCCATGAATTGTTTATATATACTAGCATGCTTTTTTCATCATATGCATATATTATATTTATGTATAATCCACAACCATGAATATTTTCAAACCCCTAAGAATATTTTAGGTCATGCTCTCATGCAACGAGGGGCTTACCTTTGGTGGATCCTTATGCAAATTCTACAAAAGTGGGGCCATTGAAGACTTTTTTGTAAAGAACGATAGACATTTTGGTGAGATTTTTTGAATCTATTTCCACAGTGGTTTAAAGACAAAATGTGGCCCATGAGCTGAATAATCATCTCCAAAATTTTGATAATTCTTGGAGCTGCCACTGATAAGATAGTATTTCTTTGGTGGACCCCAGTCTGTCCACTTTTCTCACAAGTAGCCCATAGTCTTCTCTCACCTCCTTTCCTACTTCCACACACACGCACACACACACACACTCATTTCTCTCCATTCCTCACTCAAACCTGTAACTTCCATGGTTTTCTCTCACCCTCTTCACCATTAGCCTCCCCTCTCACACCCATAGCTCTCTTTTGAAGCTCTACCTACATCCACCATCTCTATATCTCTCTCTATTTCTCCCATATTACAACTTTATTCGACCCTTTCAAGAATTCATAAAAAATAAGTAACCTAATCATACTTAATCTCTACAAAATGGGGCTTTTTTATCAACAAAGCCCTCATTTCCTTTGTGGTGATTCAACTATGGCGGCGGCGTGAAAAGAAGAAGAAGAAGAACAGCAGTCAATTTCAAAAATCTACGCACAGGTGAGTCCAAGATTCCTCAAGGATTAACCATCTCAAGGGTACACCCTTATCATTCACCCTTCTTTTCTCATCCTTCAAGTCATTTTACCTGTTGTAAATATATTACTAACTTTTTCTACTAATTGCTAACACTAACTACTAGACTACTAACACAAACACCCATTCACCCAACTCTAGAAAGCACCTTCCCTCAAGACATGTAGATAGAATAAAAGTCTCTCTCTCTCTCTCTCTCTCTCTCTCTCTCTCTCTCTCTCTCTCTCTCTCTCTCTCTCTCTCTCTCTGTGTGTGTGTGTGTGTGTGTGTGTGTGTGTGTGTGTGTGTGTGTGTGTGTGTATGCAAGATCAAGTGTACCTAGTTTTGAAAGTTTATGCAGCTTTAGACTGCAAAAAAGCAAGCGTTTTATGCAATGTTATTGCATAAAACATGACACCCTAGCTATACTCATTTCTAAGAGCCAAGAATTGGTGGCCACAGAAAAGACATAAGTATTAACATACAAAAAAGGCTCAATTTCTAAACAAACTAAAGAAAATAGTATTATCTATGTGTAAGGAATCTCTTGGTTGGACATGTCACGCCCTGTCACAACATTGTGATCTTAGAATAGATTCTTATATAAGTCTCTTATCACTTATTTAATTTTGAAATAAACTTGCACATGAATCTTGCATATGCTTAAAGAGAATATTTGGAATTATTAGAGTTTTTTGCTCATTTCTTTAAATTATTAGTAATTATCTTTGTGAAAAATTTTAGTAGTCTTTTACATCACTATTCCTATTCTCAAGATCCTATGGTCATTTGACAGATATAGTTATATGGAATGTGGTGAGATGAAAAAACCATACTTTCATGGTTGAAATTTTGACATATCGTCCTTGGAAAATTTACATAGAATAACAATAAATGAAACTCAACTCTTTTAAAAATTATAATAAATAAAATAATTATTAATTTTTCATGGATTTAACACATATATTAGTTTGTGGTACAAGGAGCCCATAGAGAAAATAGTGTGTGCAGTAAGGCTTCATAAGCTTATCTTTTATCCATTTTACTTATGTGCAACCTCTGGATTATCCTTACTATATATCTTAGGGTCAAAAAATTTTCAAACATTAAAAAATTGGCATTTCTCATTCTCCAAGGGTACATTATAGCATCTTAGTCCTAATTGGACATGCCAACATATGAGGTGTAGACAAATGTGTTGAATACCTTGAGTGTCACACTTTCCGCCTAGCTGCCAAAACTGGATACACTTGATCTTGCACACACCTCTCTCTCTCTTCTCTTAAAGCTTTACTTTCATCTTATCTACCATCAGTAATGCACTCCCTTAATCTCACATCGATGACTCAAGCAGACAAAGAATGCCCGCAATGTTTTGATATTAAAAAAAAATCATAATCCTGGTTTGCTAGCTTGTAAATTAGAATTTCCAATAATCTTAATGAGGTGTCTCCAACCTATAAATAGGCCCATCTCCTTCTTGTAAAACCATCTCCAACCTTTCACATAGTAGCCCAATACTATAGGCATGAGGAGAGACTTAGGTGTAGCAACCACTTTGTGAGCTTCACACTTGTGTTAGAGAAGCTTTCACATTGCAAAGTGTGAGAGTGTGATTGCCCTATCTAAAACCACTATTGTATATGCTCTTCCATTTTCAACAATTGAAGGTTTTGGTTCTGTTAGGAAATATGACGTAGCTAAATAGATATTTAAGTAGATTACTTAATGGAGAGACATAGATTTCACACACAAGAGATAATAGAGGGGAGAGAGAGAGAGAGTACACACGATATACATGGTTCACCCAATGTGGGCTACGTCCACGGGAAAGCAGCCACTCAATGGCTTTAGTACTTCAAAACAAGAAGTAGTTTACAAAGGGACTATACCCTTAATAGAGCTCCCACCTTGCTTCACTCTCACCACCTCACACCTACCTTGTTGCATCAACTTCACACTACGAAATGTGTGTAGAAATGGACTCCTTTCATAGGCCAAAAGGGCTTCCCTCTCTCATGAGAGGCAGCCATGTGTAGCCGCCTTTGTGTAGATAAGTCCAAATCGGACCCTCCAATCCGCCCATGTGTGGCCGCCCTTGAGAAGAAAAGTCCGCTTTTGAATTCGGCCACCGGCCAACGGCCAACCGACCGATCGTTTTCTGGCCACCGTCCGGTCATGATATTCAAGTGAAAAGGAATATTCCAACAAAAAGTAAATAGAGGTCCTTCTGGTAGAGATAGTCTTCAATCTGCATCTTCCAATGTTGGTAGTTTTTTCCGTTGAGCTTCTCAATCTTGAGCTTCCCTTTCTCCGCCATAACTCCCACCCAATTCAAGAAATCCTTTCCTTGAGATAATTTAGCTATGAGCAAACATTGCTCTGATACTAGTTATTGGGAAATATGATGTAGCCAAATAGATATTTGAGTAGATTACTTAATGGAGAGAGATAGATTTCACACACAAGAGACAATAGAGTAGAGAGAGAGAGAGAGAGTACACACGATTTACGTGGTTCATCCAATGTGGGCTACGTCCATGGGAAAGCAGCCATTCAATGGCTTTAGTACTTCAAAGCAAGAAGTAGTTTCCAAAGGGATTATACACTTAATAGAGCTCCCACCTTGCTTCACTCTCACCACCTCACACCCACCTTGTTGCATCAACTTCACACTATGAAATGTGTGTAGAAATGGACTCCTTTTATAGGCCAAAAGGGGTGCCCTCTCTCATGAGAGGTAGCCATGTGTAGCCGCCCTTGTGTAGATAGGTCCAAATCGGACCCTCCAATCCGCCCATGTGTGGCCGTCCTTGAGAAGACAAGTCTGCTTTTGAATTCAGCCACCGGCCATTGACTTCCGACCACCGGCCATCGGCCATTGACTGCCGGCCACCCGGTCGTTTTTTGACCACTTTCCAGCCGCTGTCCAGCCATAATATTCCAACGAGGCCAATCTCGAGCTTTGCTCAAGATTGGCCGTGAAAATTTTGGTTTTTGGGGAGTGATTTTCCTTCACACACGATGGCTTCTCCTCATAATGGGGGCCTTACAAATGTGCATTTTTACCACCAAAAATTACAAGGGGTAAATCATGCTCCATACTTAACAATCTCCCACTTGGAGAGTGATCTCCAAACCAAACCTGTGACTGCTTTCCATCCTGGCTTCCTATCCTTGAATGTTGATTGAAGAAGAGCAAAAGCTCAACTTCTCTTTACCTTTGTAAACATGTCTACAGAATTTTCACTTGTATGCACCTTTCCTAGCTTTAGTTGCCCATCTTCCAAAAGAGTGCATATGAAGTGATATCTCACCTCAATGTGATTTGTCCTTGAATGGAAGGCAGAGTTCTTTGCAAGATGGATAGAGCTTTGGCTATCACTGTACATGACACAATTGTCTTGTTTGAATCCAAGCTCTTCTAAGAATCTGTGAAGCCACAAAATTTCTTTGCTTGCCTCTGTTATTGCTACATACTCTGCTTCTGTGGTAGAAAGTGAGACCACTTTCTGCAGCTTTGAAGCCCAGCTTATTGTTGTGCCTCGAAATGTGAATACATAGCTCGTAGTGCTCCTTCGAGTATCTTTGTCACCTGCCATAGCTGCATCAGCATACCCTTGAAGAAAAATATCAGTTCCTCCAAAATACAAAGCAGTTGTTGTTGTCCCTTTTATACCTAAGTATCCACTTCACAGCTTGCCAATGCTCTTTACCGGGGTTGTCCATGAACCTACTCACAACTCCCACTGCATGTGCAATGTCTGGCCTTGTCCAGAACATAGCATACATTAGAGAACCTACCGCTGCAGCATATGGAACTTTAGACATATAGGCTATCTCCTCTTGTGTCTTTGGACACATATCCTTCATTAGTTTAAAGTGACCAGCCAAAGGTGTAGAAACTGGTTTTGCATTTTGCATTGCAAACCTTTCTAGTACCTTCTTGATGTAATCCTCTTGAGATATCTTTATTGTCTTCTTCATCCTGTTCCTTGATATTTTCATACCAAGTATCCTCTTTGTGGCACCTAAATCTTTCATTGAAAAAGATTTAGATAGCTCCTCTTTTAGGTCTTTGATGTCCTGCATGTTAGCACTTGCAATCAACATGTCATCAACATACAACATTAGGATGATGAATTTCCCATCTCCCAAATTCTTCGTGTAGATGCAATGATCCGAGTTGCATCTTGTGAATCCATGATCCAACATCCATCAATCAAACTTCAAGTACCATTGTCTTGATGCTTGCTTTAAACCATACAAGATCTTCTTTAATCTACAAACCATTTTCTCCTTACCTTTTACTTCATACCCCTTTGGTTGAAGCATGTAGATTTCCTCCTCTAAGTCACCGTGAGGGAATGTTGTATTCACATCCATTTGCTCAAGATTTAGATCATGGGCAACCACAAGGATTAAGAAAAGCCTAATTGAGTTCATTTTTAGAACAGGAGAAAATATTTCATTGAAGTCAATACCTTTCTTTTGAGAAAACCCTTTTACCACGAGCCTAGACTTGTACCTTTTCTTCCCACCTTCTTCCTTCAACTTGTACACCCATTTTTTTTTAAGTGCCTGCTTACCTTTAGGAAAATCAACCAACTCCCATGTTTGGTTGCGATGTAGTGAGTCCATCTCCACTTGCATGCTCTTCGTCCATTCTTCTTTGGATTCGTGTTGCATAGCTTCTACGTATGATTTTGGCTCTCCAAAATCTGAGATCAAGAGATGGTACTTAAAGGAATGAACAAACCTTTCTGGAGGTCTACTTGCTCTTGTAGATCTTCGGGTAATGGGTTAAGGCTCCTCATTTGGTTGACGTTGTTGCACATTGTCACCGTTTGCAGTCCTTGAGTCTTCACCGTCCTCAAGCTCCATGTACTCATCACCCGTTTCTTTTGTTTATTTTCTTTCCAAGTAATCTTTGTACATATTATGTTCGTTAAAAATTACATCCCTACTCCTTAAGATTTTACCATCTTCAGGATTCCATAGGCAATACCCAAAGTCACCTTCTCCATAGCCAATGAAGAAACACTTTTTGGACTTTGCATCTAGCTTTGATCTTAGGCTTCTATCTATGTGCATGAAAGCCTCACACCCAAAAACTTTGAGAAATGCATAATTCACCAGTTTACCTGTCCATGCCTCTTATGGAACTCCCCCATCCAATTCCATTTAGGGTGACCGATTGATTAAGTACACTCACGTACTTACAGCTTCCGCCCAAATCTCAAGCGGTAGGCCTGTATGTAGCCGCATGCTTTGTGCTCACTCCATGATTGCCTTGTTCATTCTTTTCGAAATCCCATTTTGTTGAGGTGTCCTTGGGGTTGTCCTTTGCCTCCAAATGCCATTGCTAGCACAAAAGCTTTTAAAATCTTGGCTGCAATATTTGCCTCCATTGTCGGATCTAAGGCATTTAACCTTGGTACCTGTTTCATTCTCCACAAAGGCTTTCCACCTTTGAAATATAGAAAATACATCGGACTTATTCTTCATGACATAAACCCATGTTTTTCTAGTCACATCGCCTATGAATGTTATATGGTACAATGAGCCACCAAGTGATGGTGTACTTGCAAGACCCCAAACATCAGAATGAACCAACTCAAGTTTTTTTTTTTTTTTAATCATTTTCTGATTTTTGAAATTTTATCTCTTTTATTTACTATAAACACAATCTTCACAGAACTCTAAGTCCACTTCTTTCAAACCTGGTAGAAGCTTCTTCGTTTGAAGTATTTACATTCCTTTGGCACTCATATGCCCAAGCCGGTAGTGCCACACTGCACTGTCAACTTCTGTAGTTACTGCACAAGCTGAAGGTTGTGTGCTGATAGTACACAAGTAAAGTGTACCGACCTTTTCTCCCTTGGCAACCACCAAAGATCCCTTTGAGATCTTCCACCGTTTGTTTCTGAATGCAATGTTGTGACCTTCATTGTCCAATTGTCCTGTAGAGATCAAATTTTTCCGAAGAGAAGGAACATGCCTAGCATCTTTAAGATTCCATTCATTTCCGTTAGCAGTTTTGACGAAAATTGTACCTTTGCCAACAATCTCACAAGCTTCATCATCTCCCAAGTATAAATACCCAAAATTACCTTTGGTGTAATCTTGGAAATGTTGCTTGTGTGGTGTCGCATGGAATGAAGCCCCAGAATCTACTGTCCAGGAATTAGACACATTGTCTAATGAGAGAATTAGAGCATCTTGCTCTACTTTACTTGCCACATTGGCCTCCGAGGTTGGCTTGTTGTCTTGAGATTGAGTGTCCTTCTTCTTCTTGGACCAGCAATCCTTCTTGATGTGCCCCTTCTTGCCGCAATCCCAACATTCAAGAACTGACTTTGTGCGTGACTTGCTCCATCTTGAGCGATCACGACCCTTTTGGTTTTTGAACCTCTCCTTAGGACTTCCTCTTGTTTCTACTGACAGTGTAGCACTTGATGATTCTCCTGTGCTTCTCCTTCGTATTTCCTCGCTTAGGAGAACACCCACAACATCATCAAACTTAAGAGTATTTGTGCCACAAATAGAATTACTTACAGCCATCACAAGGCTGTCCCAACTATCCGGTAAAGATGATAGTATAAGGAGAGCTCGCACTTCGTCATTGAAATTGATTTTCACCGATCAAAGTTGACTTATGTTTGTGTTCAAGTCATTTAGGTGTTCTGCAACTGAACCATTATCTTCCATCTTTAGATTGAACAAGCGCTTCATAAGAAATACCTTATTGGATGCCGATGGTTTCTCGTAGAAGTCGTCAAGTGACTTCATCAAGTCCTCCGTTGTCTTCATCTATGAAACATTGAAGGCCACTGTTGATGCCAAGCTTAACTGGATTGTTCCCAGTGCCTTTTGATCAAGGACAATCCATGCTTCATCTGCCATTGTTGCGGGCTTCTTCGCAAGACCACCTAGTGGCAAATAGAGGTCCTTCTGGTAGAGATAGTCTTCAATCTCCATCTTCCAATGTTAGTAGTTTTTGCATTGAACTTCTCAATCTTGAGCTTCCCTTCCTCCTTCATAACTCCCACTCAATTCAAGAAATCCTTTCCTTAAGATAATTTAGCTACAAGCAAACCTTGCTTTGATACCAGTTTTTAGGAAATATGATGTAGCTAAATAGATATTTGAGTAGATTATTTAATGGAGAGAGATAGATTTCACACACAAGAGATAATAGAGTAGAGAGAGAGAGAGAGTACACATGATATACGCAGTTCACCCAATGTGGGCTACGTCCATGGGAAAGCAGCCACTCAATGGATTTAGTACTTCAAAACAAGAAGTAGTTTACAAAGGGATTATATCCTTAATAGAGCTCCCACCTTGCTTCACTCTCACCACCTCACACCCACCTGTTTCATCAACTTCACACTATGAAATGTGTGTAGAAATGGACTCCTTTTATAGGCCAAAAGGGCTGCCCTCTCTCATGAGATGTAGCCATGTGTAGCCGCCCTTGTGTAGATAAGTCCAAATCGGAGCCTCCAATCTGCCCATGTGTGGCCGCCCTTGAGAAGACAAGTCCTCTTTTGAATTTGGCCACCGGCCACCGGCCATAGACTTACGACCACCGGCCACTAGCCATTGACTTCCGACCACCGGCCACCAGCCATTCACTACCGGCCACCGGCCAACCGATCAGTCGTTTTTCGACCACTTTCAGCCGCCGTCCGGCCATAATATTCCGGCGAGTGATTTTCCTTCACACACGATGGCTTCTCCTCATAATGGGGGCCTTACAAATGTGCGTTTTTACCACAAAAAATTACAAGGGGTAAATTAGGCTCTATACTTAACAGGTTCTTCAAAGGTGTGTCTTGGTTCTCTAATCATCCTCCTTTACTTGTGCCGCATGGTTTGGTGAATGCAAGGTGACTCGTATCTTTCAAGTTCCATCATTTGAGCTTGTTTGAGAAAGTGGTTAGTGTGTTTTCATTTCTAAGTTTCTTGTTCATTGTAAGAGGGTTTTATGGTGAGAGGTTTCCCACACCCTACGACAATGTGTGTGTGCTAGCAATGTTTATCATTCACTAATTGTTGGTGGTTTCGTTTATACAATCTCCATGATAGTGTGATAATTAGGTATTTGTGCAAACTATACTTCTCTCTCTCTTTCTTCCCTTTTCTCTGACTCTCTCTTGCACCATTTGGTGTGTGTCTTTGTGTGAGATTGCTTGTGTGTGTTTTTTGGCACCTCCTCTTGGTTGTGACAAAATCTCTCTTGCGTCCTAGTTCCCATCCCATAACTAGGTGGTCTTGTTTGGGCTTAGCTATGGGTTTGTTTTTGTGTTCTGCTTGTGGTTTCCCCAGTCCCAATTGAGTAGCATGGGAGTCTTGAGGGGTGTTTAGAGATCACCTCTCTTCTTGCCCGTACCGGACCGCATTAGCGGCTAAAGGCACGGAGGATGCCAAAGGTTTGGGGAAGGGCAAAGGTGCAGAGTAGACACTTGATGCAATGCCCTTAGAAATAGATGATATCATTCACTCAGCCACCCTCTCCAAACTCTTCAATGTGAAATCTAGAAAGAGCCCCATTGGCTATGTCCTCAATTCACAAATCTTTAGGAATTAGATGTTGTGACAGTATTTTGTACTTGCTCCTACTTTAATATGAAATACCATCCCATTTTCTTATGTCAATGCATTTGGTGTCATGTCACTCTACTCTTGAAATATGACAATGCGCTTGTGAATTGTCATGTCCAACTATCAAAAATTGGTAAATTGTTATGGTGTTCAATGTTCAACTTTGCTATTACAAGAAGGCTGTGTTCTTCTACTCATATAGTTTAGTGGTACTACAGCCACGACAGTTGGTGGCTAAATGAAAAACGACCCAATGCCGGTAGACGTAATGGCAAGCAATATGTGCCTTCTTATTTTGGATGTGCCATAGAGAAGCTCCCTTCTCCTAGCATTCTTCTATAATGCTTTGAAAACCAAGTGTACTGAGAAGCTCTTGAGTGTTTTGAACAAATGCGCCATGAGGACATTCTTGTTGGCCAATACCTTAAGTTTAAGGTGAGTGTCATCAATATTATGGACAATGATAGTCTCCTTAAAGTTGAGCATGAATAAGTACATATACTCTTTCTAGACATTTCATTTTGATGTTTTGATTTGTGTGTTTTATGTACATGGTGAACACATAACTTGGGCATGGTAGTCCAAAAAAGGGGGGGGGGGGGGGGGGGGGGGGGGGGGGGGGGGGGGGGGGCTCTATGCAAAAGAGGAACCCTTAACAAAGGCCCCCCGATGGCAGTCCAAAAAAAGGGGGGGCTAGAGCCCCATCTTCCATGCACATGTGGATGATGGGGAGGCTCCAGCCCTCCTCTTCTTTTTTTTAGACACTTGCCTACAGGTGTGGAGTCAATGTTCCTTTTGCACTAGTGCTCAAAAAAATTCCATTTCACAACATACAAAATTCCCTTCAGGATAGATTCAAAGAGAAACTTTTCCTAAATAATTGGCATTTTTTATGATTTAAACTCTATTTTCTTAAATATTCACATGGGTTATTCACATGAAAGGAAAAGTTTTTGGTGAGCTGCAACTTGCCCTACCTTTGTGTATCATCATTTGTTGGAGTTCTCTGATTGCAAGTTAAACTTGACTAGGTATGGGGTGTTCCAGAAAGTAGTAATGCTCTCATTAATATGTATGCTAATATGCTCTCTTTTACCTTTCTCGTTTGCTTCTAAGTTTCCACATGGTTTTAGTCTTAAGTGACTGTATCTAGAGGGTGTCCCTCCTACTGCAATTTCTCAAAGTAGCTTAGAATCTCTAGAATCTACTCTTGGTCAACTTGACCAACTATAACTGAGGACCAAAACAAAATCTCTCGACTAGGTAATCCATCGTCAAGGACTTGTGTGTTGTTTTCACTAGAGCACTGAATTTGACATACATATCCACTAAAGCATTCCCAAGCATGGTTCCCTTCACCAACACATCCTGTTTCTTGCTATCATCATATATTTTCTCTCTTTTTTCAAGTGGTCAAATTCTAGAACAAGCTTATAAAAGTGACATAAAGGTGATTGCATTAAGGGAGCCCATTACGATGCATCTGCGCATAGCAGCTCAAAGCATCTTGATCTTTGTCATGTTGGGCATATCCCACAATCAATGCAAACCAAGGGACTGCATCACAATTGGGAAACTCCTTGATTAGTTGTTGAGCTTTTATTAGAGAACCACATATGGTTATTAACTAGTATGTTTCCAAGTGTAGTGATTTTTTCCCATCAATCCTTGTCTAGAAATCTATTCATGAACTTATTCCCCCAAGTCAATGGCTTTTACATTGCCACATGTTTTTAGTTAGCTGACAAAACTCACCCTATTCAAGGAGAAGCCCTCTCTCTACATCCAATCTAAACACATAAAAGAGTTGATCCTCGTCACTTTGGGAACATCTTGTTGAGAGGTGTATTCCAAAAAAATATTACATTTTGTCACCAAAATCTTTAGGTGCTTTCCCTAAGGCATGAAAATTGGCATACATATCAATTGACAAAAGTGCCCAACACTACATCTATAGCTATCTATGCCTCTGAGAAACCTCAACATGATTGGTGTAAGATTTGTTTATGGAAGACACCATATAAAAATACAGAAGTGAAAACTTACATCACAAAGACTTCTTCTTGATTTGTACACGAGTTGTGGAAATGCTACTTCTAGATTGCTGATTATTTTTTTTCTTTTCTCTCCCTTGACTTCTAGAGCATACAAGGACAATAACCTCTGTAGGAAACAACCCTAACAAACTTGCATGCTCTAGGCTTTCACCTATCCACTACACCTCGCCAAACCTATCCCAAGTGCTGCTTGTCCCAGGAGCTCAACCCACTGACAACACTCTCTAGCCTTGACACCTGAATCTGCAACCAAGCTGCAACTCTTGCCCACGCCCCCAAATTTACCCTTGGCATCTTTATCCCCATCGTGCAATTTTCACGCTTATGCTATCACCCCCAACCCACATGCTATTGCCCATTAGTCTTGTCAACTAGCACCTTCCGTTCTCCATCTAACACATTTGATATCTAATGTTAATACTAATATATGCACCTCAAAGAGGCACAATGTACACAACATCACACACACAAGCATATCATCAATCGTGCAAAATCAAACCTTACAAAAACATCACACAAGATCATAAAGCAGACATTTCTCCTCTTTGGAAATTGGAAGATGAGACAATTGCGCTTGCATCAAGACCATTATACAGCACAACAACCCCAACCAGCTTATCCTTCCTGGTACTGAATTTACCAAAAATCCACCACACTGTACATTACTACTTAATGTTATGAGAAAACACATTTTTTTCAGTACCTTATCACCACACTTTCAAAGACATGATGGATAACAACAAACAAGACGATATTTAAAGTTGGGACACTAAAGCACACGCCTCTAGAAAGGGAGCTTGGTATAGTCCAAGAAAGGCTACAAAAACCTCATAGCCTGCAAAATGTTAGGTACATGCCTTTTCTTGTCCAGACCCCACAGATCTTATACTGAACCTTTCACACCCTTCAAGTCCTAGGGGTAGAAGCCTCATCTTTATCAAACAATCTTGCTCCAGATCTCTCTTGTCAGAAAGAAACTTGTAGATCTCCACAAGGCTCTCCCTCTCAAACCCTTTCTTGCTACATATTACTTCTGCATAGAGGCTCTTGTCTTTTGATATCATGTGTGCAACTATGTCTCCCTTCTGCTTCATCCAAGAAGCAGGATCTTAGCAAGTAGATTTAAGCCCATAATCCCTTTGCATCCAACATCATTAATAACCCAGTTTCAATCTTCTTTAGGAAAGGGAATGTCTACTGTTGTTAAATATTCCTTACACTTGTCTCGTCACTTCTCTAGGAGCTTTCTGACCAGAATAGCCTCCATTGTAGACAGTAAGTGCAACTTTCTACTTGCCCCTCCAAGCTCATTTCCCAAGACAACATTCTCTGCTCGCAACTACTCAACGTCATTTTGTAGGACAACAATATCTGCTCGTGAGGCTTCATTCTCCTCTAGCAGCCCCGCCATGTCTATTGTGAAACGTAATTCTAGAGCTGCCATGCTTGCTTGTAAGGAAGTCTGGTCACCTGGTGTGCTGTCTGCACTCCCAAGGGAGACATTGATAGTGGTGGGTGTTCCCTCGATCTTCTACCCAAAACGGAGCGGTATGTCAGTGGACGACATGTTAAGCTGATCATACTTCCCTGTCTTGTGAAATAAGATGTCTTCACTGTTGAGAGAGGGTCAGGGCGTAAACACAAGCATCCCTCCCACTCAGACTGCTTGCTTGTCCATGGAGACCTTTGCGGGGTAATAAGTCCTTGTAAGCACCGTACCTGGGAGGTGATGGGCCGATAAGAGAGTCTCCCGAGCGAGGTGAAAGTCCTCTCTGTAAAGAGTCTCTCTCAGGTGGCTGTGTGTGTGTGCTAATAGAAAGAGGAAAATGGTATGAACTTTCAATCACCCAAGTGTGGTAGATTGATTATGTCATTTCCCTCTTGAATAATAGGTCTTGAGTTCAACTCCCCTCGTCGGCTAGATCTTTAAGGTCTCTTGGGATAGTTTCCCGACTTCCTTGCAAGCATGCATGGCATCTCGGGGATTCTGTTTCACAATAGACATGGAGGGGCTGTGAGAAGAGGATGAAGCCTCACGAGAAGAGATTGTAGTCCTGCAAAATGACCTTGAGCAGCTGTGAGCAAAGAATGCTATTTTGGGCAATGAGCTTGGAGAGGCAAGTAGAAAGTTGCGCTTACAGTCTGCAATGTGGACGTTTTTCTGGTCAGAAAGATCCTAGAGAAGTGCTAAGACAAGTGTAAAGAAGCTTTAACAACATCATACATTCCCTTTTCTAAAGAAGATTGGAACTGAATTAATAATGATGTTGGATGCCTATCCTGGCTTACATTGTTGGGGCTGCATAGGGATTACGGGCGTAAAGCTACTTGTTATGGTCCTGATGCTTGGATGAAGCAGATGGAAGAAGCATCTGCGCACATGATATCAGAAGACAAGAGTCTCTATGCAAAGTAATATGTAGCAAGAAAGGGTTTGAGAGGGAGAGCCTTGTGGAGGTCTACAAGTTTCTTTTTGACAAGAGCGATCCAAAGCTAGATTTTTTTGACAGAGCTGAGGCTTCTACCCCTAGGACTTGAAGGGTGTGAAAGGTTCAGGATAAAGTTTGTGGGATGTGGACATGAAAAGGCATGTACCTAACATTTGCAGGCTATGACGTTTTTTGTAACCTTCCCTGGACTATACCAAGTTCCCTTTCTAGAGGCGGGTGCTTCAATGTCCCAACTGTTAATATCGTCTTGTTCTCAAATAGTACTTGCATGTTTAAAAGATGTTTTATGCTGAGAGCTTAGAATTGGTGTAGGGCTTATTTGAAGTGTGTCTTAGTTACGTTGTTAGTTGTGGCTTTGCAATTCTAAAATTCAGTTTTTGTTGTACATTTCGGTTGAGGCCTTTTGATCTTGTTGTTGCAGACTTAAGTCTTTGTTTTCTATTTGATCATGTTGCTACTTTTGTTCCGAGGGCATAGACAATGTAGTATGTCGCTAGAGCTTTTCCACGACTACATGAGCCTTTTCATTCTTTGAAGTTATCTCGAAAGTGTCTATTGGACGAAGTTTGTTGTTATCTGTCATGTCTTTGAAATTGCAGTGATAAGGTATTGAAAACATTTGTGTTTTTCATAACATGAAGTACTAATGTGCAATGTGGTGGATTCTTAGTAAATTCAGTACTAGGAAGGACAAGAAGGTTTTTGTGCTGTATAATGGTCTTGATGCAAGCGCAATTGTTCCATCTTCCAATTTCCAAAGAGGAGACATGTCTGCTTTATGATCTTCTATTATGTTTTTGTAAGGTTTGATTTTGCACGATTGATGATATGTTTGTGTGTGTGATGTTGTGTACATTGTACCTCTTTGAGGTGCATATGGTAGTATGTGGACTGGTGCAGATTGATGATATGCTTGTATGTGTGATGTTGTGGCTTGTGATTTGTGTATGTTGTGCCTCTTTGAGGTGCACATGGTAGTTTTATGTGGGCTGGTGTAGCTTGTGTTACCACACGACAGAAGGGTCCATGGTGATTTTAGTGTAGCCGAGATTGTCTTGTTGTTTTGGATGATCGATAGAGGCCTTTCATTTTGTTTTGGTGATTTTAGTGTAGCTGACATTGTGTTGTTGTTTTGCTGATGTTAGCCGTGCTTGAGAGTAGCATGTATAAATTTGCTATGGAAAAACACATGTGCACTCTCCTCTTTCTTTTTCTCTCTCTGTCTTTGCTTTCATTTTTGCACGTCATCATTTCTATTGTCCTCTACCACGGACCAACACAACTGCCAACTGGTGATCATGTCGCGTCACCATTTGGTGACACACCCCCTTCGTGAAAGAATTGCAATTGCCCTCGATTACGCCTGCAAAATCAAACATAAGCCATAAACCAGTTCAGTAGACACTGACTCTACGTGCCGACACACTAGACGACACAAATCCACAACTTATACAAAGCTGACATTCACATCACATCACAGCCAGATCACATCACATAGAATTTAGGACCGTGATTCTTGGTAACGTATTTAGTAATCGCATATAGATCCGTACTGAACTTCATTGATGTCGATTTAACTAATCCCATATCGCGATCACGTCCATGGATACTGTTCTGATCTAAGAACCATGATTCCTCAACATATTTTACAATCACATCTAGATCCATCCCAGATCTCACTGATGTTAGATTAACTAATCCCATATTGCGATCATGTCCATAGATATTTAAGACCGAAATGCTGCCATGCCAGCACATTTGCCACGGGTGGTCATGCCACATCACCATTTTGTGACACTTCGTACCCTTTAGTGTTGCCCTCCTTACAAATGTTGTATGGTCTTCTATTATTTTAAGCCTCACAATAAGATCTGGCTATCATCCTTCCCCACCCTCCAAGCAGCCTCAAATGGCACTCAAATCCCCATATTTTGCATAACTCTTTCGGTGTCCTCCTTGAGTGAGCCCCCTGACTCTGTGCCCCTAATCGCAACGTTCTTTGCTTTTGATTCTCTCCTATCCTTCTCTTCAAACATGGCGGATATAGTCTCTTCTGTGGTGCTCCCTCGTGTTTCTTTTTTGACCACTTCTATCCATTTGTTTCTCTCCTCTTTTTCCTCCAATACCTTCTCCTTCACCTCCCTACATCCCGTTGCTCACCCGTTTCTTCTCAAGTTCCTCCTTTTAATTGTCGTTTTTTGCCTTCAGGTTTTTAGAGCCTCCTGACTTCTTCAACTTCGAGCTATGGGTGGGGGTTGCAGCACCCAAATGGCAACGCCTACCCACGTCAGCTTGTGGCGTCCTACAGACACAGACACACACACACACACACACACACACACACACAGAGAGAGAGAGAGAGAGAGAGAGAGAGAGAGAGAGAGAGAGTTTCCTGCATGCACTCCCCTTTGCCCGCCTCCCCAGTTCCCTTCCTCGGCCCTGACTGTTCAGACCTACGATGCAGAAAGAGAGGGCCCTGCTGCTCTCTCTGTGTGTGTGTGTGTGTGTGTGTGTGAGAGAGAGAGAGAGAGAGAGAGAGAGAGAGAGAGGACTGACTGTGTGCCCCCTTCGAGTTGTCTTGCACTCCTTGCTCTGCGTCGAGGGTGGCCAGAGGTCGGTTAGACCGCTCAACAGCCCATTGATGTTCTCGAAAGAAGAGAATGACGGCGCTACCTGGTGTTCTTAGCTTGAGATCGATGGCACCAGTTGGACACGCCCGAAATGACCATTGGCATAGTAAGAGAATCTGAAGTAGATGCCATTTATTATTCCAACATTTAACAGATATACTGCGTCCAAATGGCGACGCCCAAACTGCTGCCCTCAAATGGCCTGGTCCAAACGGTGAAATGCACAAATGGTGACGCCCAAACACCGATGCTCAAATTGCCACGTCCAAATAGGGAAAAGGGGCCAATAGTGGGACAACTAACAAAAAATTCATGATTTTGGGGAGGATTTCGCATATCTAGCCAGATTTGAAATCTAAAGATTGTGTTAGATTCTTCATGAAGAGGGGAATTAGTTAATACCAAGATTGATATTTTTTGGATTTTATCTCAATGTTGTATTTGGAAAAATTCACGTTTGAAGGATTTTAAGAGATTAGAGACACTCACGGGTGAGTATTGGTACACATTTCAACAAATCACGGCAGGACACATATGCAAGATTCCAAGCATATTCTAAATGTTTGTATATAGAGACTTTTTTTAGTCAAATAGTGATTCTCAAAATAGCTTTGTAATGGTTTTTTGTGTAGTATACCCTAGGACAAGTCACACACTATGTGAGTTGGTAGAAACTCATTACGATTTTGCCTCGGTATTTTCTATAAAATGATCCAAAAAAGACACTATAATGTCATGTTGTGGTACCAACCTAGTGTTAATTAATTTAAGAGTGGCATGGATTTAAGGAAATATCCAAAAATTTCAAGTTATCTGTTGGGAGACGGCAATGCGGCAAGAGCACTCAGGCGGTTCCTATCCCTAGTGCTAGAGAGAGAGAAAGAGAGAGAGGATGCGACACAATTAAGTGGACACTCCCCTCATCATTGCCATCTCATCTCCTACTTTCAAACTTTATCCATCTCTTGAAACTTGGGGGGGGATTGGATCTTGAAACTTGGGGAGGGATTCCAATCCCCCCCCACCGTCTGTCAAGCTCTCCCTCCTCCACCTTAGTCCGTTGTCGCCTCTTCCATGAAAGCACCTCTCAGAATCTCTCTACACTCGCCTAGGTTGTCTCCAGGGCAAGGCGGTCTTGCCCCGTTCATTGAAGGCACTTATTGAATGTGTAGGGATCAAGGTTGCGTCGTAGCTTGCACGTGCGCATGCCATCAAGGTGACCGTCGCCCACATGGTGTTAAATACCGAGGCACCTATCGCCTATTGAATGTGCGAACCTATAAGGTCTTGCAGCCTTTGCACAGAGTGGTGTTAAAATTAGCCTTCAAGGCCCAACATCAAGGACAATTAGCTTTTAAGGCCCAATCATCAAGGCTCGCCGCCCATGCAATGATTTTAGTATTAATATATTTGAAAATCCAGAGAGAGGCTTCCTTAACCCACCGACACGCCTAGAGGTTGGAAGCCCAAGCAATAGCAAAAAAGTCTTATTGTTGAAAGGGTTGGCGGTCACTACACAAACGTAGGGAGAAACAAGCAGAGGTTCAATAAACAACCACATGCAGGTGAAATGGATAAGCTTGATGAACAAAGCAACATATGGAAACTCACTTACTCTCTCTCTCTCTCTCTCTCTCTCTCTCTCTCTCTCTCTCTCTCTCTCTCTCTCTAGCTAGGCGCAACTAGAGCCGGGTCACCTAGGTAATGAGGAGGTGAATCCATGTTAGGAAGGAGCACCTCCTCTGGAGAGCCTGTCAATATAGGTTACACGCAAACAAGGGCTAGGTGAGGATGGGGATGATGCATCATGCGAAAGAGAGAAAAGCTTGCATGCGCATGTTAGTCACAGTGTCATTCCATTGCTCCACCTCACCAGCCCATTACCACTTTAATGTGAAAAGAAAACGATGAATAAATACTTCAAGATGGTTTTGAGAAAGCTCAAGCGGCGATGCAGAGCACAAAGGGTTGGAGCTTCAAGGTGAGTGTGCAAGAGATGGTGGGCCATCATCAACAAGACAGAGAGGTCTAAGGTGATTCAAGTGATGAATGGAATTCAATTGACAGATGAGGAAGAGGAAGAGAGAGAGAGAGAGAGAGAGAGAGAGAGAGAGAGAGAGAGAGTCTCTTTCATGTCTTTTTTTGTAGGTCCCCCTCACACACATATGAGAGAACCCTGGAACTACAAAGAGGCTTCTCCACTCTACCTCCCATCATATAGGCCCTTGGCCATCCATTTTTAGAACCCCCTTGTCCACACGTAGTAGCCAGTCCTTTCCCTAAGTCTGTGCCCCCCCTGGGTTTGCCCTTGGCCTTATATTACCCCCCCCCCCCCCCCCCCCCCCCCCCCCCTCCGCCTTGGAGAAGTGTTGTTCTCCTTGAAAACTAAAATGGAAAACCTCTTTTTAAGAACACTACTTTTTTCCCAAGTGGCACCTTCTTCGGGTCAGTCTTTCCACTCGACTAAAAGTTGTCGACGCACGTGATAACAAGTATGTAAATCATAATAGTCTAAGATGAGTTCAATCTCATGCGGTTGGGATAGAGGTTCAATGAAATCAACCAAAATATGTTGGTGAATTACATTGTTGTCCCCATGTAAGCCTTTACATAAATGGTTACATGAAATACCGGATTAATACGAGAGTGCGCAAGTAAGGAGAGTTTGTAAGCCCTTTCATCAACTCGCTTGAGTATCTTGAAAGGACCACAATAGTTTAGAAATAGTTTTGGTCTTGGCCCATTCTTCAGACTTTTTGAATGCTCTGGCAAAAGTTGTCTGAGTGCACCGGGCCTCTGGCTGTAGACAGGAGCTTAGCAGACGTTCAAACTCGAATAAACGAGTGCAGATAGACTGAAATAGGGTTTAATACATGTAATACTCGTAATTAACGAGAGTTTGAGAGAGAACACTATAAGTAAGAACATTATTAATTGCTACGATGATAAGAAACATAGATTCAAGAATCAAGAGATCTATTCAACTGACAGGTGATATAGCTTCAATTTTTTTGATTGCCCTTTTTACAATCCGGTTGCATACGCCCCATTAGTACACCTTATGAATTGCAACCCTTCAACCAGAAAGCTCCCAAAAATTGAACCATCGTCGAGTCTTTTCGTGCCCTTGATGTTCTTCCCAACCTTCCCTTGTCTTCTCCAATTGCACTCAAGAACAAGAATCCTGCGTCGGTTCTCAAAAAGCCCTCCCAATAACCCTCAAAATTAGCCCAAAAAGAAGAAGAGACAAATAAAATTGTGTGCATCCCCTTTTATAGAGTAGCTAAGCCCAAAATAAAAAAATTGGGTGTTTATCTATTCGTACAATCAACTTGAGCTCAATATAGCATCTTTTTGCATTGCATACAATTGGCATTATCCCTTATAGCAACCATTGCATGGCATGACCCTTAGCCGGTAACCTCGGCCATCCCTCCTCTCCCATAGCATGGGAAGTGCCCCTTTGACTGGCTCTATTTGAATTTTCCCCTGCCTTTGAACTCTCTCTCTCTCTCTCTCTCTCTCTCTCTCTCTCTCTCTCTCTTCCCCGCCCCGCGCACTAGCGAGGTCGCTAGTGTGTGTGTGTGTGTGTGTGTGTGTGTGTGGGTGGGTGGGTGGGTTGGTGGTGGTGGGGGGGGTTGCTTTGCCTTCTCTCTCTCTCTCAAAAAAGAAGATCTTTTTAGATCGTGGGAACGGCCCCATTTGAGGGCACCCCATTATGCCACGTCAGCACCACACGGACCACGACAGCCACCGTCCGCTAACAATACAGCAGCAAGCGCCTCTTGTATCACCTTCTCCAACCATAGCGCCACCACGTCCGCCTGCGAGCAGCGCCCCATGGGAGGCGCCATAGCCATGGCCTTGAGCTCCAAAGGAGCTCACTTGATGCCCTTACTAGCGTGCCCTCCCAAGTCTTCTACCCTGCAATCGGCTCTTTGGTTTTGCTTGTGGGGCCATTGCTTGGCCACGTGGCACACTTAGAAGTGGCCACCCGTTCAAGCCCTTAACACTAGGTTGGTAACCTAATAGGACATAAAAGTGTCCTTTCAGGGTTTTGAAAAAAACCTCCAAAACCATAGTAGATCCACTCATTTTGTAAAATCCTTTCATGAGGTTATAGTTCAAGGCCTACTACACATGGAAAAAATAAGAAACTTGTAAAATTTCTCATCTTTTGGTCACACCAAGCCTCCAAAGTTGATGGACCAGCACATTTTCATAAAAAGAGTCATTTCTTATGTTTTGTTGCATAAAAATAAGATTAGGGACTTTTGTAGGACTTGAGATAAATTCCCTAGTTAACTTCAATGGGTTGGTGATCAGAACATATGATTGCTTCTCACTCACTATTTTTTGTTTTGTCAAAATAAATAGGTACAAAAAAGTTGAATTTTTACCAATCTGCAAACCTATCATCAAAGTTTCTATAGCCACGCTCAATACAAATAATATATGCATGTTTTCTTAGTTCCCTGTTGTCCTTTAGGTTCATAAGGTTCCATGGAGCATGTCAAAAGAATAATACATCTCTTACCAAGGTGAATCTTGGGGACAAAGATGAAGTGCTAAATACAGCAAACATGAAAAAACTAGGTTCAACATTATAAGTTGTACAATCCCATAGAAACTATTCAATATCTAGCCAAATTTGATCCTTATGACTAGATATGGTTACTACCTACAAAATGCATATAGTTGTCACAAGAAACTAGAAATATTGAAAAAGCTATACTTGATATACTAGAATGTTTCATTTTCTTCTATAATTGAAAAAATCAACCATCATTGTGTACTATGCAAAATAGGGTATTAGGTGCCCCAAAACTCAAGGAATATTAGCTTTATGTTACAATATGCGACATAGAAAATCAAAACTGCATTTGGATATCATGAAAGCCACCAAAAAAATCATAGAAGAGCTAAAATTGGCTAAAAAACAGGATTTGACAATTTTTGTAATTTGGTCATAACTTACAACTTTAACATTTATTTATCCCTAGAAGCATCAGGACATGTTGAGGACTACTAAAGATAGTTCTCTAGCATTATAGACCTCACAAACATGAATTCTAGAGTGGTGTAGTTGCAAAAACTTGAAAAAAGCCAAAAATAGGACCCGTTTTTTCACACAGTTTAGGTTGTGAAATGTTGTGCAAGGACAAGGTTAAAGATTCCAAAAAAATGTCAAGTTTTTTTCAGCTCATGAGACAACTTTCTAGATAGATAGAACCTCAAAATCCATTTTGAAACTCTTGATATAATTCAAGGAAAATGGTCACTTAACAAGACATAAAAGTGTCCCAAGACATAAAAGTGTCCCATTACCAACCTAGTGTTAAGGAACCCCATAGTGTGGTAGACACACACAAAATACATTCACCACCAATTTTCAGAGCCTCCAAGTCACTGCTCGATGATCCGATGCCAAGCCGTAAGAGCCTAATGGAGCCCCCAACTTTTGAACTCAGACCATGCAATCCCCACAATATCATGACTCCTCCGGGTCCACTTAACAAGGCCATCAAAATGGCAAATAATCGTCCGGTGCCTTTCATCCACCAATGTCACTCGACTTCCTCTAGCCATAACTTGGCAACGGTGACTCCTTTTGACACACCGTTAGTTCCAGTTAACTCCCCATTCTATGCAGTACAATTTGGAATTTGGTCGTACTTCAAAAACCACATGATGGCACATTCCCCGATGTGCACAAACTGGTACCAACCTAGCCCCCACCAAAACATCCTCTACTAGATAACTCTCTCACCCTAGCCCTGATTGCCGATCTGAAAAGACGAGCAAAATCCATAATTCAAGCTTTATGCATCTATCACTTCGAATCACCTTTAACCACATGTTCCCATCTACCCTGTCCATCTTAGATCTGCAACCACTTCTAGCTTTAAACTGCAATAACTTTCTCACTAGAGCTCCGTTTGATGAGCCGTTTGGACCAGTTTACTCAGCACTTCAAGCTCTACCCTTTTAAGTAGAAAACCAACCCTTCATTCAATCTTCACCTGTCCACCCAATTAGTTCACTTTGAGGCACTTTTGGTCTACAAAAACTGTAATGAAATTGACCTATTTAACTTGAGAGTAGCGGAAATTAATGAGAGTAATTTTGAGAAATGACTTTGTGAGCATAGCGAGTGAAGATAATTGAAGATAGCAACATAATCACAGAAATTGGTTAACTTGGCATGAACAATACTTTTGTAAGAGAGAGAATTTAGAGAACATGACAACAGTTGAGGAGCAGATTTATGTGGAGTCGGCGGTCCCCCCTCCAATAGGCATTTGTATTGTGATTTCTCCCATTAAGAGAGACTTGTTACAATACAATCTTTGTGTTCCTTACGACCTAGGTGATGCAATGAAGATGGAAAGCTTCATGCATCACAAGCATAACATAAACTTGAAGAAAGATTTAACTATCCCAAGCCTCAGTCCCAAGACCTCAAACACCTTCGAATGTGGAGAGAGCTAGCAGGGAATGAGGGTAGGGAAGAGGAAGAAGAAACATTTCATAGGAGAATGAATTAATCCCTCACTTATCATAACTCTTCTTGGTAGAATACATAATAGCATAGTAATGAAGAAGAAGGTGATGGCAAGCTTAAGCATTGAAGCATGGCTCTTGGTTAGATTTACACTCCATAGCCAAGTGTTGGTGTACGCTCTCAACCTCTACTTGCTTAGAGAAGGAGAGGGAGCTCTTATACTTTGCATAGCACACAATGAGAGTGTTTGTGAGTGTGTGTGTGTGTGTGTGAGTATACCCCCTAAGAAACCCCTAGCCTGCTTGGGTCGAACCCCCCTTGTAGCTCATACTTGAAGCTCATTGGACCCCTCCAGGTCTAGCCAATCACAAGAAGGAGGCATTACAAGCAGCAAGGGTATCCTTGGGACAAGTGTCCCCCTTTCCCCTTTGAACTTGTCCCCCTTTCCTCTTTGAGAGAGAGAAATTGATAAATGAAAAATCAATTAATTAAATCTCCTAAATTATCGTTGGACCCCTTGGGTGGCCAACCAATAGGCTTCAGGCACACCATGAGGGCAACATGATGAGGAGCTTGACAAGTGTCCCTTTTTCTTTCTGTGTACCATGCATGCCTTGTGTGAGTGTGTGGGTGTTCTCTCTCATCCCCCCTTTGTAGGGCTCTCCCCTTCCTTAAGCACTTTAAGCTTGGGCTGGTTCTCACCTCAAGTGCAACCCTAGCATCTCAAGCATGTCAAGCACCTCAAGCATCTCAAGCACCTCAATCATCAAGCCTGACAAGCAGGACTAGCACCTTGAGCTAGGTCAGGCTCCTGCCTCAAGAGCTTACTTAAGGTCAAAGGACTTTTACACACATTATTAAAGTTCTTCAATGAAGCTAACCCTAAGGTCTTATGCTTCATTGGTTAGACTTGCTCTTTGATAGACCAAATCTCATTTGGGCCCCTTTACCATTGGCCCCGTGTTGAGATAGATCTATAAGCACATGTCTATATCTTAACCCTTATTCCAGATCTCCCACATTAAGTGATCAATTTAATATGAAAAAATCATTTGGGTTGGTTAGATATTAGATATTAGATTTTATGACATGCCGTGCTCTTAAATAGACAAAATCTCATTTGGGCCCCTTTACCATTGGTCCCATGTTGAGATAGATCTATAATCACATGTCTATATCTTAACCCTTGTTCCCGTTTATTCTCCCACATTAAGTGATCAATTTAATATGAGAAAACCATTTGGGTTGGTCAGATATTGATATTAGATTCTATGACATTACCTCTCTCTTGAAAGCATAGTCGTCCTCGACTATGAGGTGGAAGAGGTAAATCCTTAGTCATTACTCAATTTTACTTAGCGGGTAGAGGATACCTTTTTACCCTACGACATCTTTCCAAGATGGATGACTAATCCATTTGGTGCTTGGGAGACATAGTTGCCGCAAGCACGTCTGCTCTTTAGTCCATTCATTCTCCCAAAGTAGAGTGACAAATTCTACTTGCTGCTTGAGAGACGTCATCATCACAACATGATTCTAAGCATGCATACTAGCTAAATTTGTGCACAATTAAAAAGAGAACTAGTCTTGTAAGACAAAAACATGAGTCATTTAAAAGAAATTTGTACATTTTCTTACTCTAATGTAGCATTATAATCATTGACAAGGTTCATACTATCCTTAAGATGTATTCCTCGCATCCATCTAGCATCTTCAAAAGGATAATATTTGAATTTAATAAGATACCATCGGATAATCTTACCATGTCTTAGTACATTTTCTTCATGCCGAAGGATAGCTTTGGGTTGTATCACCTCTTCTTGGTCTTCAATTTTGGGAGCGTCTTCAATAATTGATTCACTTGGTGGCTCTCCTTTGTAGGGTGTAGACGGCGGAGATAGTCTCAATAGTCAAGAATTGTCTCCTGGAAGGCGAACAGCGGACCAGCTAGTAATTATTGTGGCGGTTACCACAGGAACCTCAAGAGGCTATAAATAGGACCCATTACATTGTAATCAGGTTGATTGTACTTTGAGCTGCTTGTACTCTTTGACTTCTTACTTCTAGTCTCTTGGTTCTAGTCTTCGAAGCTGTCTTGAGTGACAATCTCTTCACTTGTAACTCTACTCTGTAATCATTACTACAGTAGTCAATTCAGCTTCAGTCTGTGATACCTTGTATTTGTAAACTTTGAATTTGAATTTTGAAACACTTTTCCAGTCATTGAGTCTGTTTCTAGTTCCAGTAGAGTATTTTAGTTCAGTAACTATTCCATCTAAGTTTCTATATTCCATTCCAATTTCACCGACTAAACTGACGACTTCCAGTAGCTGTAAATTCTAACACTGGAATCAACTATCTAAAGAGATTAGCTCCAATTCCATTTTGGTGATCATGGTGGCTAGAGCTGTTTGCTCATTGACTAGACCGCTTCTCCCAGTTTGAATTTTCAGTTGAAGATATGGCACCCAAAACCAGCCGTGGTCGAAAACCATCCTACCGCTTTGACCCTATCCCTGAGGAGTCTAAAAGAGATTCTGATCCTAAGACGGAACCGGGGACTAAGACTGAGGCTCCGAAGGAGCACAGTCAAGCTGATGAGTCTAAAGGCTTTCAGCACTCCAGTCAGTCTAGACGAAGAAGGGCTGAGAGGGAAGAACGCAAGGCTAGGAGTTCCGGACCATACATGGGGATGAAGGAGCCAAAGGTAGTAAAAGTAGTTGCACAGTTCCAACAGAAAAGCCAGGGAAGAGACAGAAACTGAGACTGGAGAAGAAATTGAATGGGATGCAAATACCGACCATTACAAGAAATCTTAAAAAAGGAGTCAGGTTCCTAAGATGAGAAGAGGCCGCAACGATGCTGATTGACATGATTACAACTCTTCATTGAAAATTTATTTTCCAGTGTTTAAGGGTGGGAAGAAAGGTGACCCGGATGTTCATATCCAAGCCTTTAAACAGTAAGCTGAGTTGAAAAACATTGATGATGATGACTGAGGGGAATACTTTCCTCAGACATTAAAGGAGGCAGCAAGGAAATGGTACTACCATTACGCAGCTTGCCAACTCAAATCATATAACAAACTACTCAAAGCTTTCCGACTCGAATATTAAGATAACAGAGGAGATGAGGATATCCTCTATGAATTGGATAAGATAAAGCAAAGGAAGTTATTAGTCAGAAGTTATGTTGAGAAAATCAAGGATGCAGATAAGAGTGGGCAAGGAAAAGTTCAAAACTAGCTTCCTAGTATTAGACATTGTCAAGAGTTTTTTGGAGCAAGGGATTGCGCATATGTACATATACATGCATGGTGCATCAAATAAAGAATTGCCCATTTTTCAGAGCCAGGTGGTTACGTGGGGCCCACATGTGTACAGGTAGGACAGGGTGTATATAGTGCATCGATTTTCACTATTACCAGTACCATTGTGTTTTTTCTACAATAAGGAGGAGTTGGTATCGTGTAAAACTTCTCGAGGAAGCTATCCTCGGGCCGACGACATGAGGTAAGCAGGTGCGTCAGATAGCATCTAGTGGCGTCATGAGGGAAAACAGGGTCAATATTTGCACGCGGATGAGGACGGACACAACGTGGGTGTTTTCTCGTGAGAGTTATGCAGAAAGGTCATCATTAGGACCACTTTTTGGGGCCACTTCACGTGGTTGCAAGACGCATTATTGAAAAGAAATGAGTGCCAGGTGTGTGGATGATGCAAAAAGGTGACAACTATGCACTGCGAGGTCAGTTTTTGGCCTGTTTGGGGTCCGTTTGAGGTCAACTAAAAGGCCAAGGGTGCCCAACTAATAAATCTAAGTGTGGGAACTGAAAAAACTGAGAGAAGATCGGAAAAAACGTGGAGAAGAGAGGAGGAACAGCCGCAGGTGTGTTTTTGGGGTTTTTGGAGCCTGTTTTGGCTGTAAATTGCTCATCCGATGTCGGATTTGAGCACTTTGACATTGTAGACTGGGGTTTTGGGCCGTTTCGGACACGATGGCGCTGTCCATTTTGCCAAATTCCTCACTCTTTTCCTACTGTTTTTCTGTGTAAGTTTCTCCTATGAGCGAAGTTTCTGCTCTAGTTTGTGATTGTATCTGGCTTATTTTACCCATATTGTGTGAGCTATTTGCCCCATTGGTGTTGGCCCAAGCTCAATTGTATCTAAACATCATAAATTCTCCTCTTTTGAGCTGAGTTTTTTGGGTGTGTGTGTGTGTGTATGGAGTGGGCAAGTAGATAGTCTCTCTCCTCTCACTCCAGAGGTGTGTTCCCTGTCTCGGCCAGGTGTGTTGTGTAAGCCGAGTGGTGCCCCATAGTGTGTGTGTGTATCTTCCCAAGAGTGTTTGTCGGGTCTTTATAGAGGCGTTGTGTGTGTTTTCATCCCGCTCACATTCTTTTGGCGCCCCCACGGAGGATCTTCTTCGAGTACCTTCTGCTTCGAGCTTCGAGCTTCCAGATTCGGGATTACAGGTTGCAGGTTACAGATTATAGGTTATAGGTTACAGGTTACAGGGAGAGGTATAGGTACAGGTGATTCACACAGGTACAGGTGGATGGAGTACAGTGATATACTAGCAGTGGTGTCACTTGCAATTGTTGTGGGTATGCATCACTTGGCGCCTATTTGAGCGCATTGTCTGCTGGATTGTACGTTACTTGTGGAAACTGCCATTGTACGCATTTGTGGAGCCATACTTGGTTGTATTTGGCAGTCCCAACCATTTCTGAGACTTGGTCTGGAAGATAGTCATTTCTGAGACTTGACTATACGCGATTTGCATTAGCCTTCGTGTGAGGGTCGATAACGTGAGGTTTTTATTGAGCTGGGGGATTCTCAAATGTGGAGATCCTTTCGGTGATACAGGTAGCTGGAGCACCCTTTTCGTGACCTCGCCATAGGCTATGTACTAGTGATTCCTACTTGATGCTCGAGTTCTATTGTTGGCAGTCTATGCTTACACATACAGTCTATATTTTGGGTTCTTACTGCTCTACTTCCGGGGAAACTCTGTCGAAATTTTCCCAAGTTATGATGGCTGGTTTTTTGGTCTTTTGAACCATTTATGCTATTATACTGCTGCAATTTTGGCAAAATCAGAGGTTAAGTCAGGTGTGCCTTCTTGGGAGCTTCATGGTTGGCTTTAATGGATGATCAAAATGGCCCTCAATTCACTCCATTTCATTTAACTCAAAGAATCCAGATAAATGTTCATGTGTCCAGGAAGATTTTTTTCCAGCAGTGCATAGTCTTTATGTTCGGGCCAAGAAGATTACGAGAGATCTTGGAATGTCCTTTGCCTGTTGTAATTCCGATGATCAACTATGAAAACTCATTTGATGTGCATGTGTTTGTCCTTATCTAAAGTTGAGCTCCATTGAAGTTTCTGGGGATTGGGTAGTCAAAAGTTTTGGGTTTTTGCACGTGTGTTCAAAGGGGTTCTCAAAGCATTGTAACTTGGGTAGCCATGGCTTTCTCTTATCCAGAGTTTCATGGAAGAAGTGATGAAGATGTGGAAGAATTTTTGGAAAAGATGGAGGTTGCCTGCATTAGCAACCAGATTCATGACCCTGCGCAGATGTTACGCCTTCTCCAAATTTGTTTGAAGAGTGATGCACGAGTTTGGTCTAAAGCATTTGAAGAGGAGTTGTGTGTGGCTGATCCACCTGTAAGGTTGAGTTGGGACAATCTACGACATGGGTTGGAAGTGGAGTTTGTGAAGATAGAAGATCCTGACAAAGTGTGGCAAGAAGTACAGGCTTTGGTGCAAAAGGAAGGTGAGCCATTAGATGCGTACATACGTAAGTTCTCATTGGCATGGGAGCGGATGTGCAAGGCCTTAGCACCACAGGTACCCCCGCCTGACATGATGAAGAAGGACAGGTTCTTGGCTGGTCTTTGGGAGAATATACGTTGGAGAGTGGAGCTAAAGAAGCCTAGGACATATGAAGATGCACTAGAGGTAGCAAGGAACAAAGAGTAAAAGTTGAGGAAAATGAGCCAGTTAGGGGTGGAGTCTTTGCCCATGAGGTCTGAATTTCAGCCTATAGAGTCTTTACAAGGTCGCATGTCAGGGGTTCATCATGAACCAGTGGTTCCTGTTACTACTCAGGTTATGCCAGCAGTGGTCACTACATCGGTGCAAGATGATGGGCTAAGGCAAGACATGAGGCAAGTGGTAGATTTGATGAAGAATCTCAGCCTAAACATGCTAGGTCAAGTGGGAAATAATCGAGGTCGAGGGAGGTTTGCAAATCAGCCAGGAGGTGAAGAAAAGCCTAGGAATGGTGTTGGACAAAGCAATGGTAGATACTGGAGGCAGACGCCCACATGTTATAATTGTGGAGAGTTGGGTCACATCAGCCCGCAATGTGATAAGCCACCAAGGATGGGGGGGGACATGTATCCATTGCCAAGACAGGTGCTAACTAGGTCAAATGATTATGGCATTGAAATTAAGGGAGACGAAGGAACTAGTGGGCTGACCCAGGAGGAAAAGGGAAAGACAAAAGTGCTAAGTGTAGTCACCTTGGAGAAGGCATCAAAGCTAGAGGATACATTAGTGATGCCTATTGGGAAGAGGACCACAGAGGATAAGGAAGGAAGAAGTGCCCCAGGTCCTAGTAAGAAGAAAGGAAAGAGCCATGAAGGCGAGGATGTCAAGGCCAAGAGGAAAAGGAGAGCTCGTCGAAAGTTTCATGTTTCAGATTTTCCACTAGGGGATGGGCAATTAAGCTATGACTTGAAGGAGGATCTGGCGAGCAGGAAGGCAGATGCTACTTTTGGGCAGCTTATAGAGATGGTGCCTAAGCTAAAGCGACAGTGGAAGAGGATGGTTAACCGAATGGAGAAAGAGCCAGAGAGAGGTTCAGTAAAGGTGTTGGCAATGGATGAGCTACCAGACATTTGTCCAATAGTAGATGTGTGGCATAAAAGGAAAAATTTGGGACAAGGTTATGTGGATGGCGGAGCCCAAATATGCATCATAACACACTCATGCGTTGAGAAGATGGGTCTCACAGTGGCTGGGGTGTCAGGGTTTCAGATCAGATTGGCAAACCATCAAAAAGTAAAATGCTTGGGTGTTGTAAAGAGCTTAGAAGTGGAGGCATATGATGCAAAGGCACTGGTTGATTTTCATGTGATGCAAGCGCGGTTGGGAGCATATCCTATTATACTGGGCAGACCATGGTTACGTGCAGTGGGGGCTATTCAAGATTGGCGACATGGTATGATTAGCCTCTATGGAAAGACAGGTACCAAGAAGCTTTATAATATGGACACAAGGAAACGATTAGAGGAACTTTATGAAGATGAGGATGAGTCTAGTGATGAAGACTCTTCCACGGTGACAGATGAGGACAGTGATAGCACTACCACCAGTGATGAGGATGCTGATGTTGCATTTCTTTTGATGGACAAAGAAATCCAGGAGTTTGGTTTAGTTGCATTTGCGAATGAGGTTGAAGATGAAAGTGAAGGGCCTTATGAAGTGATTGAAGGGCTGATGCAAACCAAGGTTGAGTTGTCAAAGAAGCAGGAATTGATGACACAAATGATCAGTGGAGACCTCTCAGCTATGGAGAAGGATATATATTTGCACATGCTGGCTAGTTTTCCTGATTTGTTTATTACTTCATATGAAGAGATCAGAGGGTTCAAGGGCGAAGAGATGCATATAGAGCTGAAAGAAGGTGCTAAGCCAGTGCGGCAAAGGCTAAGAAGGATGGGTCAAGAGCAAATGGAAGCCTTGCGAGAAGAGGTGGACAAGTTATTGAAGGCAGGGTTCATAGTCCCTGTGGAGACCACAGAATGGGTGAGTCCAGTTGTAGATAGTCCAAAGAAGGATGGGAAGTGGAGAATTTGTGTAGATTTTAAACCCTTAAACGCAGCCACTAAGAAGAACCCATATCCTCTTCCATTCATTGATCAGATCTTGGATTCAGTGGCAGGTTATGAGAGGTACAGTGTGTGTGATGGTTTTTTAGGCTATATTCAATTGAAGATTTCTCTTAAAGACCGCACAAAGACAACTTTTATTACGCCATGGGGCTGCTATTGCTACACAGTATTTCCATTTGGGTTGTCAAATGGACCTTCCTTCTATCAAGAGAGAGCAAATTGGGTGTTGGAACCATTCATTGGTAGTTGTGTTAAAGCTTTTATGGATGACTTCTGTGTTTATAGCAGTAGGGCTGAACACCATGAGAAGCTGCAGATGGTATTGGCTCGTTATGATGAATGTGGAGGACAACTAAATCCAAAGAAATGTCATCTAGCACAGCCAAGGGTGAAGTTATTGGGCCACATCGTGTCAGAAAATGGCATTGAGGCTGATCCAGACAAGGTTAAGTCTATTATTCTTCTTCCATCACCTACGAGTACGAAGCAATTGGCAACCTTTATACACAAAGTGAAGTACATGGCAAGGTTTATTCCATTGTCTTCTCAGATTCTTTATCCATTACAACAAGTGGCAAAGCATGATCCATTGCAATGGGATGAAAACTGTGAAGAAGTGTTTCAAGAGGTGAAAGAGGTGTTAGGGGGGTTGTCAGCCATGCAGGCTCCTGATTGGGAGCAAGTGTTTTATGTAAATCCATCAGTAGGGGAGGATGCCATTAGAGCCATGCTATTGCAAAAGGGGAAGGGCAACCATTATATGAGTCCAGTGTATTGTGCAAGCCGAGTGAAGTTGGTAGCGGAGAGAAAGTTCTCGGAAGTAGAGCTAGTGATGGCTAGTGTAATATTTGCTTGTCGACGATTTCATCATTACTTGCTACCACAACCTTTTGTTTTCTTGACGAGTTATGCCTTTTTGCCACAGTTAATTAATGGCACTAACATGTCAAATGTGGTGAAGAAATGGGTAATTGAGCTGCAAGAGTTTGAGTTCTCTTTTCTAGTGGAAGATAGTACAAGGGCTACCCTAGCTGATTTGTTGACCTACAAGGAGAATCCCCTTATTGTTAAGGAAGAGGTGGTGAGAAAGGTAGTTGAAGAAGTGCCACAGATCAGAAATGCACATGTGTTGTTCTTTGATGGTTCATACAGAAAGAGCCATGATGCAGCTTCAGGGGGTATAGCACTTTATGATTCAGAGGGGAAGCTAGTATGCAAGAGAGGGTTCAAATTGGATGCTCATAGTAACAATGAGGCTGAATATGCTACTCTGGAAGCCGGATTACACATTTGTTTGAAGCATGGGGTTCGAAGGTTGAGCATAAAAGGTGATGCCTTGTTAGTGGTGAAGCAAGTGCTGGGTGTGTGGAAGAGCAAGAACACCTCATTGAAGGAAATGTGCTTCAGAATTAAAGGCCTGTTAAAAAAGTTTGAAGCATGGAGCATCAGACACATTGAACGTGCTCTAAATGGAGAGGCACATGAAGTAGCTCAAAGCATGATTGGGGAGCTATTTGTGTTGAGGACCACTTTACCTCTTTATCATGGCCGGGAAAGTTTGGCTCAAGAAGAGGAGTTTTTGCTAACAGGAATCATTCCAAAGGAGATTCAGAAGTCTAAGAAGTATGGCTTTGTGCGTAGAGCATACAGGTACAAATTGATTGGTGATTTCTTATACATGAAAGGGGCTGCTCCCCTGTTGAGACGTGTACCTTGGCGGGAGGAGCTTTACAGAGTGTTGGAAGAGAATCATGAAGGCGCATGTGGTGGCCATTTTGCTCTAAAGATCACCTTGCATAAGATTTTGCAAGAGGGGTATGTATGGCCTAGTTTGCACAAGGATGTTCACCATTGGTGTAGGTCTTGCAATAGGTGTCAAGCATTTGGGAAGAGAGTGTTGAAGCCAGAGCTACGAAAAACCATTATGGAGTTTGATGTGTTTGAAAAGTGGGGGATTGATGCAATAGGCCCGTTACCTATCACACGCAGGGGCAAAAGCTATATTTTGACGGCAGTGGACTATCTTTCTAGATGGGCAGAGGCGATAGCAGTAAAACAGATCACTGCAAAGGATGTGGCAAAATTTGTGTATGATGAAATATGTTGTAAGTTTGGGGTGCCACTGGAGCTACTTTCAGATAAGGGGCCGGGCTTTAGAGCTAAACTGCTAGATTTTTTATGTGCAAAGATGAAGATTAGGCACCAACATACCACTCCTTATTACCCACACTGTAATGGCTTAAATGAAAGATTCAATGGTGAGTTGGTACAGATTCTTTTGAAAGTGACAGAGCACCAAGGAAAGAATTGGGATTTGGAATTGCCTAGTTCATTATGGGCTTATCGTACCTCGGTGAAGACAGGTACAGGGTTTAATCCATTTCATTTGGTGTATGGAAAGGGAGCACTATTGCCTGTGGAGGTAGAGTTGCCTACGGTCAAGATGTTAGAGAAGTTGCTTGGGCCACCTAGTGATGCATTCAAAGAGAGGCTCTTGCAGTTACAAGAGGTCCAGTTGGATAGGATAAGCGCATTGGAGCATTATGGGCAGATGCAGGATAAGGATTTGGCAAAGATAAATGAAAAGGTCAAAAGTAAGGGTATCAAGAAACATGACTTGGTTTTGCGCTACAACAGTAAGCTGGACAACACCTTCCAAAAGAAGTTTCAAATTAAGTGGGAAGGCCCTTTCAAGGTAGTGGAGTGTTTTCCAAATGGCACATATCAGCTGGCTAACCTGGATGGTGTTCTACATAAGTCAAGGGTAAATGGATTGCGTCTTAAATTGTATCATGCTAGATTGATGATGGTGGAGCAAGATGAGCTGTCTGTGGATCAAGCAGTGTTGATGAGGGATGAGGAGACTTGTGATGCGGCGAGTCTCATATCTCTCTTTGCTGCTGCTGATCATGAATGATCTAGCAGGCTAGGGGATGGGCAAATTATGTCAGGAGTTTTTTGGAGCAAGGGATTGCGTATATGTACATATACATGCATGGTGCATCAAATAAAGAATTGCCCATTTTTCAGAGCCAGGTGGTTACGTGGGGCCCACATGTGTACAGGTAGGACAGGGTGTACATAGTGCATCGATTTTCACTATTACCAGTACCATTGTGTTTTTTCTACAATAATGAGGAGTTGGTAGCGTGTAAAAATTCTCGAGGAAGCTATCCGCGGGCCGAGGACATGAGGTAAGCAGGTGCGTCAGATGGCATCTAGTGGCGTCAGGAGGGCGAACGGGGTCAATATTTGCACGCGGATGAGGACGAACACAACGTGGGTGTTTTCTCATGAGAGTTATGCAGAAAGGTCATCATTAGGACCACTTTTTGGGGCCACTTCACGTGGTTGCAAGACGCATTATTGAAAAGAAATGAGTGCCAGGTGTGCGGATGATGCAAAAAGGTGACAACTATGCACTGCGAGGTCAGTTTTTGGCCTGTTCAGGGTCCGTTTGAGGTCAACTAAAAGGCCAAGGGTGTCCAACTAATAAAGCTAAGTGTGGGAACTGAAAAAACTGAGATAAGATCAGAAAAAATGTGGAGAAGAGAGGAGGAACAGCCGCAGGTGTGTTTTTGGGGTTTTTGGAGCCTGTTTTGGCCGTAAACTGCTTATCCGATGTCGGATTTGAGCACTTTGACATTGTAGACTGGGCTTTTGGGCCGTTCCGGACGCGATGGCGCTGTTCATTTTTCCAAATTCCTCACTCTTTTCTTGCTGTTTTTCTGTGTAATTTTCTCCTATGAGCGAAGTTTCTGCTCTAGTTTGTGATTGTATCTGGCTTATTTTACCCATATTGTGTGAGCTATTTTCCCCATTGGTGTTGGCCCAAGCTCAATTGTATCTAAACATCATAAATTCTCCTCTTTTGAGCTGAGTTTTTTGGGTGTGTGTGTGTGTGTGTGGAGTGGGCAAGTGGATAGTCTCTCTCCTCTCACTCCAGAGGTGTGTTCCCTGTCTCGGCCAGGTGTGTTGTGTAAGCCGAGTGGTGCCCCATAGTGTGTGTGTGTATCTTCCCAAGAGTGTGTGTCGGGTCGTTATAGAGGCATTGTGTGTGTTTTCATCCTGCTCACAACGTGCAAGGCATGTATGGAATACTCTTGGGACGCCCATGGTTGCAAATGGCACAGACTGTTCACGACTATGCTAATCAGACTCTAAGAATACAAGGTGCCAATAGCAGAATTCAGATTCAGACGAACAACACGAGGAGCTAGAAAAAGGAGCTGAGACCTGAAGAGCTTTGCCAGAAGTATAAGGTGAAGAAAACTGAGAAAATACAGGCAACAATGAATATTTTCCCATTAACCAAGATAGATCTCAATGCAGTGTTACAGGACAAAGATCAGACTGAAAAGAAAAAGAAGCAATTTCGAGACCAGTTCAATGAGCAGAACTTTGGAGAACGGCGAGTTGAGCTAACTGGAAGGCCAGAAGAACCAGTTAATTCTAGTATATCAATGGATTCTGAACAAATACGCTTGGAAGAAGTTATTGAAAATCAGAATAGCAGTTCAGAGATCAGGGGACCGTCTTGGGATTACGCTGAGGAGTCAACCAAGAGAAAAGGAGGAGGGCCTAACTGGTTACTTCCAGATGATCAGGAAATAGAGGAATGGAATTTAGGTTCTGAAGAAAATCCTAGATTGATCAATGTCAACAAGCATATGAATTGTAAGATGAAAGAGAAGGCCCGACATATGTTCTAGCTGTACAAGGATGTGTTCGCATAGGAACATACTGATCTTAAAGGAGTAGATCCAGAAGTGTGTCAACATCGAATACCATTGAAACCTGGTGCTAGACCAGTATGACTGCAGTGATACAGAATGAATTTAAATTATGCTAAGAAGGTCAAGGAAGATATTGATAACCTTCTTAAGGCTGGGTTCATTACTGAAGTAGCTAGTAGTGACTGGTTGTTCCCTATTGTGGTGGTACCCAAGAAAAATGGAAAGTTTAGAGTGTGTGTGGATTATAGGAAGCTGAACACTCAAACAATTAAGGATCCATTTCCGTTACCCTTCACGGATATGTTACTTGATAAAATTGCAGGATATGAGATGTATAGCTTTATAGATGGTTATAGTGGCTATTAGCAGTTATAAATTTCTCCTAAAGACCGGACTAAAACTAGTTTTATTACTGAGTGGGGAGCATTCATGTATCTGGTAATGCCATTTGGTCTTTGCAATGCACCAGCCACTTTTCAACCATGTATGATGGAAATATTTAGTGAATTCCTTCACCGATTCCTTGCCATATTTATGGATGATTTTACCATATATTCCACAGAGGAGAAGCATTTACTTTTTCTTGAAATGTTTTTTCAGCACTGTCAGGAAAAGGGGATCCATTTAAACCCATTCAAATATGTATTCTTAGTCTGGAAAGGACAGCTACTTGGACATGTAGTGTCCAGGAATGGTATAGAAATGGCCAATGACAAGATCCAGTGTGTCCAACAAGCCAACGCGCCTCGAAATGTGTCAGAGTTAAGCTATTTTCTAGAATATATCAATTTTTATTGACGATTTGTGCACAAGTTTGCTTCCCAGGCATTACCTTTGTATGAACTTACGAAGAAGACCAACAAGTTCAGTTGGACTGATGAATGTGAGGAGAGTTTTCAAAACTTAAAGAATGCTATTATTGGTAAGCCAGTTCTTCGACAACCAAATTGGGAAGTCATTTTTCATGTACATGTCAATGCTTCAGGACTGGCGATGGGGGAAATACTGGCTCAGCCAAAAGGAAGAACTGATTATCCAATATACTTTGCTAGTAGGTTCAGTCAGGCTGAACAAGGGTGTACACCTACTGAAAGAGAAGCCTTAGGGATGCTTTTCAGTGCTACCAAATTCCGACATTATTTGCTGGGCAAGCTATTTCATATTTATGTGGATCATCAAGCCTTATTATTTCTAATCAGTAAAGTCATTATTCAAGGAAGACTGATACACTGGATGATGTTCCTGATGGAGTTTGAATTTTGTATCTTCCATAAGCCCGACATAAACCATTGTGGTGCTGATTTCCTATCCAGGAGTACGAAGGGCTACTTTGAGGTGATCTTTTAAGAGACGAGCCAGTGGATGCAAAACTATTTCAGTTAACAGCGACAGAATCAACTGATTTAGAATTGTATGAGGTATATCAGTTTCTTTCTAAGGGAGGATTCCCAGATAACTACACTCTGAATCAGGAGAAGGCTCTGATTATTAAGAGTCTGAAGTTCACCATCATTCGAGGATCACTTTACAGATTAGGATTTGATGGGGTTCTTCGCAGATGTGTGCCTATGAAGGGATGAATGCAAGTTATTTCGGAAGCACATAATGGGGATTCTGGGGGGCATTTTTATACTGATATCACTTCCAAAAAGATTATATAGGTTGGTTTGTGGTGGCAGACTTTAATATCTGATGTCATAAGATTTTGTAAAACTTGTGATATATGTCAAAGAATGGGTAGACCCACGACAGCAGATATGACTCCTCTCACACTCGTTCAGCCACTGGGTGTTTTTATGAAATGGGGTCTAGATTTTATAATGGGTCCCTTCAAGAAAATTACTCCAAGGAAGAATAGATATATATTGATGGCCACTTGTTATGTGAACAAATGGGTAGAAGCTAAGGCTCTTCCCGACAACATGGCAAAATCCACTGCTATGTTTCTATTTGAAAATATTGTTTGTCGATACGGATGTCCTGTGGAGATTGTGTCAGATCAGGGTATGCATTTTATCAATGACTATGGATATTCTCATGGATATGCTTTCAGTCAAGCATCAAAAATCAACACCATATTATCCTAGATGCAATGGGCAAGCCGAAAGCAGTAACAAGACTATCAAGACTATTCTCACTAAGATTGTGCAGAAAGAGCTGCACCAGTGGGACTTGAAACTTCAAACAGCTCTCTGGGTATATCAGACAGCTTATAAGGTCACCACGGGATTGACACCATTTAGAATGGTGTATAGTACAGAAGTTGTTGTGGCTATGGAATTTGTCATACCCAGTCTGAGGATAACACTCGAGTATGGGCTAGATTTTAATCACAATATGAAATAGAGACTGGAGGAGTTAACACAGTTGGATGAGTTAAGGTAGAGGACTATGCTGGAACAAGAAATTGTTCAACAAAGAAGGAAACACTGGCATGACAGACAAATCAAATTTAGGGAGTTTCAGAAAGGAAATTTGGTTCTTTTATATCAATCAAAGCTAGGCCCTAAGAAACCGAACTTTAAAATAGCTTGGGCAGGTCCATACAAAGTTGGTTGCGTGTTCTTCAATGGCACAATCAGATTGAAAGATTTATCTGGGTTGTTGTTGGCATGGGTATATAATGGGGCTAAAATCAAGCTCTATTATTCAAAAGACATAGAGACTTCTAGAAATAAGGGTATTGGTAGTTTGGGAACTAAGGACCAGGAGATTCTAGAATCAGCTATTTTAAGCCTTTTTCATATACAGCCAGTTCCAAAACCAGTCAAAAGGTCATAAAAGTCTCAGTACGAGAATACCATGGCAGTACCAAAATCAGTAAAGTGTCGAAATCAATATCAGCTTTTATGGGGAAAAGGGTCAGTTGGACTATTAGTGGTAATCATTTTAGAGAAGATGGAGAGGATTAGCCAATGCATGTGCACCACGTCATTTGTGGTGCAGAGGACTCTAGGAATGGTAAGTAGTGGAGCTTTTATGGCGCAGACGCGTATAACAATAAGCGCGTAGGAATTTTTCCTTGTAAATCTCTTACACGACGCGACGTCTGCCTAATGTTATCCATTCGCCATCGCGAAGCTCTGAAGTTTCTTCACTACAACCACAAAATTCTTTGTCTGAGGAAACTTTTGATTACTTTCTATCTTTACTAGCTACACCAGAATACGGATTTGAAGCTTCAAGTAAGTCCTCTTCTACTCCCTCTACTGAGTCATTGTCTTCACGGTGTATGGGTAGGAAGAACTGTCAGAAAGAATGTAGGAGACTGTAGAAGAAACCCAAGAACTTATTGTTGCTGCAAAAGGTTCTCTTCCACTTATTCCTCACAGTAAAATACAATGGTATGTGTTTACTAAGCAAGCCAAGGTGTTACTCAGACTGTGGGACTTGCATGTGGTTGTGCAAGCCACAAGAATTGAGTTTGACACATCTATCATTAGACAGGTTCTTGATTCCTTCGATGTGGAGGATGAAAGTGCTATGGTCTATGGTAGAAAGGTGTCGGTAACACCTGAGAATATTGTATTTGCATTCAAGATGCCAGATGAGCCAGAGCCATCTATAGTAACAGCAGAACAAATCAGTGCAGCCTTGAAAGAAGATGATGCTGCCAAGAAGAAATGCAAAGCCAGCGTGCAAGGGGTTCCAGTGGCAGGTCTGTACATTCCTTCTACTTACCGCTTTGTAGTTGAAGCTGTGAGTCTCAAAAACAACCGAACTTATGTGTCTAAAAAATTGTTTGCTATGTTACTAGCAAAAAGATTGGATGCCACAGTTCCAATCAATATATGTCAGATTTTGTCACATAATTTTCTTCACCAAATTGCTAAGTTGAAGTCCCAAAATGTTTTCAAAGCATGGCATGTTTGGCAGTTCCTTTACTGGGCAACTTCTCCAGACGCTTATGACCAGGTAAGGATGGCTTGGAGCCAGAAGCCCTTTCTGGTAACTAACAATGTGGATTTATCATCAAATGAAGAAGCCCTAGATAACCAGTTAGCTATCACTGGGCAAAAGAGGAATTCCATGCAAGAGGAGGCTGGCAGTTCGAAAAGACCAAAAACTACATTGGCCAAAAGCAGTGATTTCCTTAGGCAGCTGGAAAGTCAAGTAAAAACAATGGCTGTTGAAAAGACTCCAGCATACCAGACTTCAGCTGGCCAATCAAAACAACCTCTTGTCCAGACCACTATTGGAATCATCTAGTTAGCAGGGCATATTTCAGCAACCACTAGTGCAGGAAAAGACCAGTCAAATAGGACCAGTGTTGAGTAGCCAACGGGTCAGACTGATAAAGGAAAAGGACCAGCAGTACCTTCGAGTCCACTTGGTGAGGTTTCCATCCCTTACAGTGAAGCAGCTCTGCATTTAACTAAGAAGGACCGGTCACAACAGCTGCAGACTCATCCTCTCAAAGGACGTCTACTCCTCCACAAATCTGATTATACTACACTACCATATATGGCTCCTGTCACAGTTTACGAGATAATTGCCTGTGACCCAACCACACTGAATGATGGTTATTTTGTACTTATTCAGTCATCCTAGAACACTATTGTGAATTCTATAGAAAAAATGTTGGATGCCTCAGTGTCAAATGATGAATTGACCAAGTTAAAAGCTGAACTAAAGGAGACTGAGCAGTGAGTTGAAAATTTGGAGCTGGAGAGAGGAGCCCAGTCTCTGCGAGACAGTGTCCTTGAAAATCAATCAGCTAGGACCATTCAACACTTAGAAGATAAGTTTTCCAATATGGAGTTTGAGATATGGACGCTTAGAGAAGAAAAAGAAGAGGCTGAAAGAGCTGCTTGGCATATTCGAAACCATGTTGCGAATGAAGTGAGTTGTTTTCAACTCACTGCCAACTAGTCACACTGCCTTGAAAGCCACTTCAACTGAAAGATGTATCTATAATAATTTGGCTGAGATATTGAATCCAGAGTGTTGGGATTAAATCCTAAGTGGCCTCTTATACGGATATGGCCGGCCACCCGCCTAACTCACTTTTCACTAACTCTTTGTATATACTCACTTATACTTTTGTGGATAATAAGGTTTTGGGAGATAACCCTTCAAACGATTCTCTATGTACTGTGTAAGCTCTCTATGTATCTCTGTGTGTGTGTGTGAGTTGATCCACGCTCCACTCCGCGACTTCAGTTGGTATCAGAGCGAGGTGCAGTGCGTTTTTGCGTAATCGCGCACGCGCGTACTCTTCAGGCAGATTCTGGATTCGGAGCTTGGAAATTCACACTTGGAGTTCCGGGAGTATCCCCATCAAGAGACCTGGAGTTTTACCCCCCTTTTGAAGTTGTTTATTCCCTCAGAATTTCGTTCTGAGCACTACATCAGAAGATAGGTTTCAGCCGCAAAGAAACCCGTCTTGTGTAGATTGGCAAGCAGGAGGTGGTCGGCATCAATATCGGCATCGACATACATCACTCATTAGTCTTCAAAGAATCATCTATTGACTAGGTACACATATATATCATCAGATATATATATTGCAGTCTGCATTGCTACTTCTTGTGCTTGCCAAGTTCCAGGGGAGGTGTGGCCATACGACAACTTGACACCACTGGCATGTATTACAAATTGATGTACTGTGATTGTGGGTCTGCTAGTTGTGAGTCATGCTAGCAGACAGACCGCCGCAACGGTCATAGGACAGTGATTGGTCTATTGTAGGATGTATGCTAGTTCTGGGTAGTTTGCTGAGCCATCTGAGAGGGTCGTGTGTGAGGTTTTTTGAAGACAAGCATTGGGGGCTGGGTTACCCAGTGTGAGGTGGATTAGGTTGCTCGATTTTCCCTCTACACGCATCCTCTTCGGCGACTTTTATCCCATAGGATGTATGACTTTGTGTAGACACAGGATTGGATCTTATGCGTCAGGCCATTGAGGCATTGTTCAGGGTTTAGTCTTGAGACAAATACAGGTTCTATGATCGCCCAGACAGGAGACCGTGTATACTTACAGAACAACATATTACAGAGATTTTTAGATTTGTCATTGGTCAGCTATTTATGATTGTTTTTGAGCTATCTTTTGGTTCCTAGAGCTCAGTTTACAGGGCAGACTCTATCAAAATTCTTCAAAATACTGACAGTTCTTGAGGAGAGGTGTTCAACTTGTTGTTTACAGCTTGTTTATTGTGTATATAGGCCAGTTTACAGGGGAAAATCTGCCGGATTTTTCCCAGAAGTAAATAGTTTGGCAGGTATGGCATCTTCTCAAAGTGAGACTCTTTACAACATAAAGAAGCTGGATGGCACAAACTTTCCATTCTGGAAGAAGCAGATTTGGCAGGTTTTGGTGCAGAAAAAACAAGTGAAGCCACTGAAGCTCAAAGGGGAGAGACCAGAAGGTATGGCTGAAGATGAGTGGGAAGATCTTGATGAGTTAGCTTGTTCCACAATCATGCTGACACTGGCAGAAAATGTTTACTTCAACGTAGCAGAAGAGACTACAGCGTATGGCGTATGGAAAAAGCTATGTGATATGTACGAGAAACAAAGTGCTGCTTCTCAGATCTACTGGCTCAAGAAATTGGTGGATTTGAAGATGAAGGAAGGGATAGCCATGTCAAATCATCTCAATGAATTTCACACAATTTTCAGCCAGTTAACAACACAGGAGATAGTCTTTCCAGATTCAGTGAAGGCTATGTTTCTCTTAATCACTTTGCCAGACAATTGGGATACTTTTCGTACAGCGTTAATTAATTCTGTTGTGCCAGAAGGTCTTACAAGTGCCAATGTAGAAGGCAACTTGCTCACAGAGGAAGTGAACAGGAAGAACATTGACAAAGACAAAGGCAATAGTGCTTTGGTCGTTCGAGGGAGACCACAGACTAAAGAGAAGAAAGGTAAGAAGGCACAAAATCGAAGTAAGTCTCGTGACTCGAAGTCAAAGGATGACATAGAATGCTACCATTGTGGCAAGAAGGGTCACATGAAGCGAGACTATACGAAGTGGAAACAAGAAAAAGGCAAAACAAAGAGTTCTAAGCAAGATGAAAAGAAGAGTTCTGTGAAGATTGAAGAGGTGAATGTCACAAGATCTGGTTCAGACAGTGATTCTGGTATAGCAGCTGGTGACATCTTCCTCACAAGAAATCTTGATTCTGTTTTCTTGACTGCAGAGGATGGACATGCTATGAGTGATTGGATTATCGACTCAGGGGCATCTTTACATGTTTCTCCGCACAAAGAGTGGTTTACATCATATGTGGCTACTAAAGATTATGTCAGACTTGGAAATGAGCACGTTTGTGACATACTTGGAGTGGGAGATGTGCAGTTGAAGTTTCAGAATGGCTCTTCTTTATGGCTCGAGAATGTCAGACATGTTCTAGCAATCCGAAAGAGCTTGATCAGTACAGGGAAGTTGGATGATGCGGGTTATGTGACAGTTTTTGGGAACAGCGCTTGGAGTATCTCCAAAGGTTCGATGACTGTAGCACATGGAAGCAAATCGGGAACTTTGTACACTTTACATGTTTCAAAGGTTAAAAACCATGTAATTAATGTGATTGAGCAGCCAAGTGTGTCACTGTGGCATCGTAGGTTGGGACATATGTCAAAAAGAGGAATGGAAATACTTTCTTATTATGGTTATTTACGTGGATTTTCATTTCAAGATTTTGAGTTTTGTGAGCATTGTGTTTATGGTAAGCAAACACAGGAACCACATAGATCAAAGAGGAATCATAGGGATGAACGGTTAGCTCTTGTGCACAATGATCTATCCGGACCAATGCCTAGTTTGTCACTAGGGGGAGCAGCGTACTTTTGTACATTCATAGATGACTATTCTCGCAAAGTATGGGTTTACTTCTTGAAGCACAAGGATGAGGTGCTCAAGGTCTTTAAGACATTCTTGCAGCTTGTGGAGAATCAGAGTGGTCAGAAGCTAAAGTTCTTGAGAACTGACAATGGTGGAGAATACGTTTCCAAAGCTTTTCAAGACTTTTGTGAAGCAAAAGGGATTAAGCAGGAACTTTCTGCACCATATAATCCTTCATAGAATGGGGTTGCATAACGTATGAATAGCACCATACAAGAGAAGGTCAGAAAAATGTTGTCAAATGCTGAGTTTCCTGATGGATTTTGGATAGAAGCAGTGGCTACAGCAGTCCATTTGATCAACAGGTCTCCTAGTAGGGTTCTGGATAAGAGTGAAGTGGCTGAGATGCTATGGACAGGCAAGGCACCTTCATATAAGCATCTCAGAGTCTTTGGTTGTGAAGCTTATAGCCATATTCCTAAGGAGTTCAGGAATAAGTTAGAACGAAAGAGCAAGAAGTGCATATTTCTTGGCTACGGAGAATCAGGCAAGAGGGGTTACCGGCTTTGGGATCCTGAGTCCAAAAAATTTATTTGTAGCAATGATGTGCATTTCAATGAAGCCAAGTTTCATCGCTAAGCCAGAGAAGACAGAGGAGATCAGAAGAGTTGTCTTCAAGGAAGATGGACCTAGTGCTAGCACATCAAGACATCATGGTCAGGCTTAGGAACAGCCTATAGTGGCTAGAGAGGCAGAATCAGTTGTGGTGAGAAATTCTGAGCGTGTCTCCAAACCACCTGATCGCTATGTGCCATCTCTAAATTATGTCATGCTCACAGATTGCGAAGAACCATCTTGTTACAAGGAAGCATTATAAGTGGTTGACTCAAAAAAATGGCAGTTGGCCATGCAGTCAGAGATGACAGCTCTACATAAAAACCAGACATGGAAGCTAGTTAAATTACCACAGGGCAAAAAGGCTCTACCTTGTAAATGGGTTTATAGGTATAAGATCACCGCTCATGATAGTCAGCCAAAGTACAAAGCAAGGCTTGTTTCCAAGGGCTTTAGGCAAGAACAAGGCATTGACTTTGATGAAGTCTTCTCTCCAGTGGTCAAGATGAATACATTGAGATTCTTTCTTGCATTGGTTTCCATATTGGATTGGTGTTGCACCAAATGGATGTCAAGACAACATTCTTGCATGGTGATTTAGATGTGGAAATTTACATGCAGCAGCCAGAAGGGTTTGTTGAGAAAGGCAAGGAAGATTTGGTATGCCAGTTGTTAAAGAGTCTTTATGGCTTAAAACAATCACCAAGGGCATGGTACCATAAGTTCCGCAAGTTTATGCTTTCTCAAGGCTACAAACATAGTGAGTTCGATCACTATCTATATACAAAGAAGGCTAAGGATGGCAGTTGGCTGATCCTTATTTTGTATGTGGATGACATGTTGATTGCTGGCAAACACTTGGGGAAGAAATTTCAGCTTTGAAGTCAAAGATGGCAAAATCGTTTGACATGAAAGACATGGGTGAGGCAAGTCATATACTTGGTATGCACATTGAGAGAGACAGATCAAAGAAGTTGATTTGGTTATCTCAAACAGAGTATATTGACAAGGTTTTGCAACATTTCAATATGGAGAAGGGAAAGGCATTGAGTGTTCCATTGCCACCATATGTGAAACTTAGCAAACAAGATTGTCCTGTTTCTGAGGAAGAAAAGGCTGAAATGGATAAGATTCCATATGCGTCTGCAGTGGGTAGTTTGATGTATGCAATGATTGCTACACGTCCGGATATTGCATTTGCAGTGGGAGTGGTTAGCAGATATATGTCAAATCCCGGCAAGAAACATTGGGAGGTAGTGAAAGGTATCATGAGATACTTAAAACAGACAAAGAGTATGCGCATATGCTATGGTAGTCAGGATTTGAGTGTCAGAGGATACACTGACTCAGATTATGCAGCAGACTTGGATAAGAGGAGATCTACATCAGGCTATGTCTTTACATTGGCTGGAGGTGCCATATCATGGCGATCTCGATTACAAGATTGTATTACACAATCTACTACAAAAGTTGAGTATGTTGCAGCAAATGAGGCATGCAAAGAAGCTATTTGGCTTGGTAAATTGGTAGCCGACTTGGGAATCAAAGTAGATATTCTAGAGTTATATTGTGATAGTCAAAGTGCTATACAATTGGCAAAGAATCCAGTGTTCCATTCGAAGACTAAGCATATTGATGTGAAATATCACTTCATTAGGGAAGTACTTGAAGACAAGCAGATACAACTGCTGAAGATCCACACCAAGGACAATCCTGCTGATCTACTCACAAAGGGACTTCCAGGAGAGGGCTTTGTGCATTGTCGTGAGTTATTGGGCATTGGATAGATGGCATCCATGTAAATCTTTGTACATTTATGTTCATAGATTTACAGTTACTTAAAGTGCCACATTGGAATTTAAGTGGGAGGTTGTTGGGATTAAAGCCCAAGCGGCCTCATACGGATATCCCCGGCTACCCGCCTAACTCACTTTTCACTAACTCTTTGTATATACTCACTTATACTTTTGTGGATAATAAGGTTTTGGGAGATAACCCTTCAAACAATTCTCTGCGTACTACGTAAGCTCTCTGTGTATCTGTGTGTGTGTGTGTGTGTGTGTGACTCGATCCACGCTCCACTCCATGACTTCATAGATGGGAATGCTGTTTTCAATATAGATAATCTAAGAGCACTTATGGAAACAATGCAGAGTGATTTGCAGGATAAACTTTTTGAATACAACAGTGCCTTAGCAAATCAAGCTATCCTAGATTATATTGAGTAGCAAAATAACCTTGATGAGGATGATGAGAAGGCAACAGAAGAGGAAGAGAAGGAGGATGAACCAGAAGAAAGGCATGATGATGATGACTCTCCTCCATCTCTACCTTCAGGATCTGGGGCTGGTGGAGCAGGGGCCACAGGAGGAAATCAGTCCAATACAGACCAGCCAGACCAGTATGAAGATCAAGAGTCGGGTGATCAGCAGGCTGGAGATCAACAACCCAGCAACATTGGGAATTCACCAGTGCACCAGTCACAACACAGTACGGATGAGAAAGGGAAAGCAAAAGTTGTGACTGAGGTTCTAAAAGGTGATGAGCAATATTCATTACAGCTCATCACATTGAACAAGAGACAAAGACATCAGCAAGCTCCTTTAACCATGATTTATTTGGAGGATGATGTTCTTCTGTCTGATATTGAAAGGTTTCAGTAACTGTATGTCGACGCCAGAGAAATGGTCCAACATTGAAAATCAGCTGCTTTCCATGACCAAGATGTGTGCCAACTACCTGAGCATCCTAGCAGAATTCAATTGCTAGAAAGAGTAGCTGAATGAGTACTAAACTCTGATGACAAAATAGCTAATCCACATTGGGGCAGCGGCAGTCTACTGTAAACTGTCATTCCCTAGCCATTGAATTAGAGCTCCTGCTGGGAAATAGGCCAACCTATAAATGTTTGAAGGACATCAGAGGTCAATTAAAAGAGGTTTTACTACAAAAAAAAATTGTCAGGAGAGTTCTGGATCAGAGGGTACAATCTATTCTTGAAGATCAGGCTACCACCTGTAAAGGGCCTTCAACTCAAATGACAGTGGGAGAACAAGCAACTGCTCTCCAAAGACTGTTTTAGCTGGTTAGAGAGACTAGAAAGATGATGCAGCAGGAGAATCAGGCTGTCCTCAATTTTCTGGAATTTGTACCCGATTCTCTAGTCCTCTTGTATGCTTTACCAGCCAAAGAAGCTGAGCTACCTAGTTTTTTCCCAGCACAGTATCCTCAACATCCAGAACCAGTAGATCGGCTCACATACTACAAATATTACTGATGATCTTCAGGATTGGTATGAGCAATCTACCGTCGAATGGAAAACCTGGCAAACACTGCTCAATGATGCTCTTCAATTAAATGATCCTGGGGAACTAAAGGAGGAGATACAAAGACCTAAGCTGTGTATGGGACAATGGAAAATCCAGCTTAGAGGTCTCGCCAAGATCACAAATCAGCTGTTGCAACTTACTGTGGAGTCCTCTAAAATCCTTGAAAAGGATGTTACAGGTAAACCAAGCCTGGGACCACAATACAGAGAGATGGTTGAGATTCTCTTTGAAGCTAGGATTTAAAAAAATCATCCTCTTCCAGAAGGATGGATCCATACAACTTTGGATTGTCACAAATTGTCTAGAGCTTGTCTAACAAAAGGCAAACGCACGCTCTATGATCCCGACACCAAAACCTATCATCCTCTCACGCCTTATGAAGTAGAAATGACTTCAGAAAGGGGGGGTCATCTTGAGTAGGAGGCCATTTACAGACTTATCCAGAAGGACAATGGTGGCACTGGGACTTCTGAAACACCAACACGGTCGAAGGGCAAGAGGAAGCGGGTTCAATGGAAGGATACTCGGCAGTTCTATCTCAGAATCCGATGGTGGATTTTTCCAGCTATTTTTAAAATTAGACGATGGATTTTTCCAACCAATTTTAGAATCAGACGGTGGATTTTTCCAGTAAGGTGTTGGAGTTTCTTTGGCTGGACACCCACGGAATTACAACTATAGGGGTGCCAAGCACTGAACAAGCATGAAGTATGGTATAAAGCTAGCAATATCAGGAGAGCTAGCAACTTCAGAAGAGTACTATCATGAGGAACGTAGGCCAACTCATGAGGAACATCAACCAACTCAGCAAGCAGGCAAAGAGGTTCCTCAACACCTCAGAAGGATTAGACGGTGGATTTTTTCAGAAATTTTGGAGCCTTATTGAAATTCAAGAAAGGAGGGAAGGATGTACATGACGGAGATAGTCTCAATAGGCGGGAATTGTCTCCTAGAAGCCGAATAGCAGACCAGCGAGTAATTATCGTGGTGGTTACCACAGTAACCTCAAGAAGCTATAAATAGGACCCATTACATTGTAATTGGGCTGATTGTACTTTGGGCTCCTTGTACTCTTTGACTTCTCACTTCTAGTCTCTTGGTTCTAGTCTTTGAAGTTGTCTTGAGTGACAATCTCTTCACTTGTAACTCTGCTCTATAATCATCACTACAGTAGTCAATTGAGCTTCAGTCTGTAATACTTGTATTCCTAAACCCTGAATCTGAATCTGAAACACTTTTCCAGTAATTTAATCTGTTTCTAGTTCTAGTGGAGTATTTCAGTTCAATAACTATTCCAGCTCAGTTTCTATATTCCATTCCAATTTCACTAACTGAATTGACGACTTCCAGTAGCTGTAAATTCTAACACTGGAATTAGCTATCTGAAGAGATTAGCTCCAATTTCATAGGGCTTAAGTAGGCTTACATGAAAGGCATTGTGTATGAGCCAATGGTTGGGCAACTTGAGTAAATAAGATGTCTCATTGATGGGCTTCAAAATTTGAAAAGGACCATAGTATGTTTTTTGCTAGTTTAGCATAATACTTTTGATGGCCCGTAGGATTTTTTCCGGTCGTTTGCCTTAATCCAGCTTTAGGAAACTTGAGTAAGACCCACTCATTTTCTTTGAACATTAAGGCCCTTCTGTTCTTATTAGCAGCAGCTTTTTACCTTTGTTGAGAGATGGATATAGCCTCCTTAATCTTTTGAAAAGATTCTTGTAGGTCACGGCTATAATCATCGGCGGAAAAGATCTTCACATGTACTTTGAGTAGCAAGGGAATTTTAGGTCTTCCCTCACTGATCTCAAAAGGTGATTTTTCCTAGAAGTATGTACAGTATTATTGTAGGCATACTCTACAAGAGGTAAGTACTTTTCCCATTGTGAGCGTTGATCTACTTTGGTAACATAAGTCTTGAGTAGATCGAGTATCGTAAGATTGGCTATCTCACTTTGGCCATCCTTTTGTGGGTGATAGACCGAAGAGAAATTCAATCTTGTTCCTAGATCTTTAAAGAGACCTTTCCAAAAATTATTGGTCATTCTAGGATCTCTATGTGACACAATGGATGTGGGTAATCCATGGTGCTTGAAAATATGAGATATGAAGAGAGTTTCCATTTGATGTGCCTTAATAGTCTTTTTGATAGGAATAAAATGTTCTTGCTTGCTAAAGTTGTTGACTATTGTCCATATTCCTGTATTCCCATGGATAGACTTGAGCAATCCAAAGATGAAATCCATGGATATACTCTCCCATGATGAATTTGGAATAGGCAATGGCTAGAGTAGTCCAGGTTGCTTCCCTCTATCATACTTGGTCTTTTGGCATACTACACATTTTGAAACATACTCTTGTATGTCCACTTTCATGGTAGGCCAATAGAAGTATGTCTCTACTGCTGAGAGAGTAGGTTGAATACCTCTATTCCCCGCATATGGAGTAGCATGGGATTCATAGATAACTTTCTCATGAAGGGAATGTGTAACACATAGCATATTTCCGTGGAGAAGATAACCATCCTACAAGGTGAATGGTTCCTCTTTCTTCCCCAAAGCAAGGGCTGACATTATGTCTCTAAAGTTAGGGTCAGTAGCATACTCATCTATCATACAAGATACGTCATTTTTGAGTAGCTATAGACACCGCATTAACTTTTGGTCGTTGTGAAAGTGCATCGGTCACTTGATTGTTCTTACCAGCAATGTGAGCAATATGAAAATTAAATTGCAAAAGAAAATTTACACACCTCATTTGTTTGTCAAAAAGCTTGGTTTGCGTCATGAAATACTTGAGACTTTGGTGATCGGTTTGTAGAATGAATGGAGTCCCCAACAAGTAGTGCTTCCATGTGTCTAGGGCATGTAGAGCAGCTAAAATCTCTTTTTCATAAATGCCCAAGACTTGTTCATCAGTATTGAGACTTCGACTCTCATGTGCTATGGCATGCCCTTCTTGAAGCAAAACTGCTCCAAGGCAATCACCACAAGCATCACATTGGACCTCAAGTGGCTTTGAGAGATCCGGAAGTATGAGGACTGGTTGGGAAGTAAGCTTCTCTTTGAGCTTATCAAAAGCATTTTTCTCCTTAGCAATCCATACATACTTAACGTTCTTCTTAGTTAAGTCGTGTAGTGATCCTGCCACTTGAGAGAATTTCGCTATGAAGCATCTATAGTATGCACACATACCAATAAAGCTTCTTCGCTCATGTAGATTCCTTGGGTTAGGCCATGATTTTATTACCTCTAACTTCGATGGATCCATACAGATACCAGCTTGAGAGATAATATGACCTAAATATTGAATCTCTTAAAGGAAAAATTCACTTTTCTTTTGGTTGAGAAAAAGCTTATTCTCCCTCAATGCTTGAAAAATCACTTGGAGATGTTGCTTATGTTCCTCCAAAGACTTGGAGTAGATGATGATATCACCAAAGAACATTCCAGTGAATTTACAATAGGTCTAAAATTTTTCTCCATTAGACAATTGAATGTAGCTGTTGCATTAGTCAAGACAAAAGGCATGACTAGATATTCATAAAGATCAAACGTTGTGTCAAACACGGTCTTTAGGATATCTTCATCCACTATCCTTATCTGATGATAGCCACTCTTAAGGTCAATCCTACTAAAGTAGGCAGAGCCTTGTAGCTTATCAAACAGATCTTCTACCCGAGGCACGAGAAATCTATTTTTGATAGTGATTTGGTTTAGTGCTCGATAGTCCATGCACATACGGTATGTAGCATCTTTCTTTTGCATTAAAAGGACTGGAGAACAAAAGGGAGAGAAACTAGGCCTCACCATCCCTTTGTCTACCAATTCCTATACTTGCCTCATGATCTCCTCTTGTTGAGCTTGTGAGACTCAATAAAAGGCTTGTTAGGCGGTGAGCTTCCTGGAAGTAGCTCAATGCAATGGTCATCGTCCCCTCGTGTTGGAGATAAGTCCATAGGGATATCATCACATCTTGGAATCCTTTTAGAAAATTATACAAGTCTAACTCTTCTTGATTCCTACCATTTACATTTGATGAAACATTAGGAACTTTTAGAGACTCTTTGAAAAAAATCATGTACGCAGAAACTGAGCTCTTCATTGACTTATCAAAAGCAAGAGGATTTACAAGTGGAATAGTGCAACCACGCTCACTCCTCTCCATTGAATTATCAAAAGCAAGAGGATTTACAAGTGGAATAGTGCGACTACGCTCACTAGAATCTATATACATGTTCTTTCCCCATGTAGGTGAAGTAGATTCTCCTTTTAGAGAACTTCATGTTGGCAGCCATGCAATCAAAGCATGGTGCCCCTAGGATAGCATCCTCATGTTGGAGAGGAGAGATGAAGAAGTGTTCTTTGTCGACATAGCTTTGGACATGAAGCCTCAACTTTCCAATCAAGGGAGTAACAGAGGCTTGTTGTCCCTTGAAAGCTGTGTCAGTCATTGCCATATCTCCCATCTCAAAAGCTTGAATGCCCAACTTGGTGGCCAACTCCGTTGATATGAATTTGTGAGTAGATCTAGGGTCAAACAAGATGAAAGCATCATGCTCTCTTACCTTTCCCCAAGCATAGGAAAGTGATTATCCTTTGCAATGAGCATCCTCTTTTGGAGATTTGATGATGGAAGCCCTAGGAGTCTCATTGCGAGTATTCTTCTTGGGGTAATAATGATAGCTTCAATCTCCTTAGGAGAGAGTTTGTGTTTACCTTTGTAAACTCCCTTCTCCTTGGACCGATTGTTGTTGTTGTTGTTGGAAGTTCCTTGGGAAGAATTTTGAACATTGGTAAGCACTTTTTCCTTTGCATCGCTTGCAAGGAATTGCTTCATAATGGAAACTCGTAGAGTTTTCCATGTCTTTGGGGCTTCACCATTGCCACGAAAGCTAGCCCACCATTGACAAGTTGATTTTTAGAAGTGCATAGCTACATGGTGTAGCTTGGAGGACTCTGTGAAGCCCTCGTCTCCAAAGGCCACATCAAATTGCTAGATTAAGGCCAACACTTTGTCGGTAGCACCAAAGGTTCCATCATAGGTGAGAAAAGAGATACTCTTTCCCCCGTCCTTGAACTTCTTTAGCTTTTTTGACCTTTGCCATGCAGAAAATGATTTGCAATGTCCTCCCCTCTTGTATTCTCTAGGAGAATAGCCATAGATTTCGTCGGAAGAGGAGGAAGGTGAAGAAGAAGGAGAAGAGGGTGACCTCTTCCTAGACCTTTTCTTCCTTTGTTTCCTCTCTTCCATTTTGGAGTGACGAGGAGAAGGACTATATGTTGATCTTTTCCTCTTGGGAGAAGTGGGCAATCGTCTAGACCACCATCTTCGTGGAGCCACATCTTCAGAGGAGCTTAAACATTCATTGCTTTCTTGCTCTTTGGATTCCTCCTCTTGAATGGGAGAGAGTCTTCTTTTGGGGGTCTCTTCAAGAGGCCTCCTAAGCTCTCTCTTCTCTTTGAGAGGAAGGGAAATTCCATAAGCACGAAGTTGTTGAGTAACTTCAACTTGCAAAGCAGGGTTGCCCATAGCTTGCTGCAACCTAGTGACAAGAATTCACAAACATGGAGCATCATCATTAGCACCTTCATGTGCAAAATCAAAGCATCAATGTTCATTCTACTCTCTTGATTATTTTCATTCATGTTAACAAAATTTATGTATGTACTTAGTGTATGCTTTGGCAATTCAAAACCGTAGTTGCCACTCCTCTTAGCCTTTGAAAATTGGCTCTTAAGTATCTACACCCACAACTCAAAGTGGTTAATTATAGAGAGTAGAGGAGTAGGTCTAACATAGCAGAGTTGCCAAGGGCTAGCTCCTTTCGAACTTCTTATGGCTCAATAATGGTAAAGCCATAGGAAAGTCTAAAAAGACTCCATTTTTAAGTCCAAAGATTTCGAGGTGTGCACCATATCCCACATAGTGGCCTCAACAAAACGGATAATAGATCCCATTTCCACTTACCCAAATATTATTAACAACATCAACCATTTATAGGCTACTTAAGGACCTCTCTTCTTAAGCAAGAAAAGAGAAACCAAATTCTTTGATACCAATGTAATGGAATTGGCCTATTTAACTTGACAGTAGTGGAAATTACTGAGAGTACTTTTGAGAAACGACTTTGTGAGCATAGCGGGTGAACATAATTGAAGATAGCAACATAATCATACCAATTCGTTAACTTGGCATGAACAATACTTTTGCAAGAGAGAGAATATAGAGAACATGACAACAGTTGAGAACCGGATTCATGTGGAGCCGGACCCCCCTCCAATAGACATTTGTATTATGATTTCTCCCATTAAGAGAGACTTGTTACAATACAATCTTTGTGTTCCTTGTGACCTAGGTGATGCAATGAAGATGGAAAGCTTCATGCATCACAAGCATAACATAAACTTGAAGAAATCTTTAACTATCCCAAGCCTTAGTCCCAAGACCTCAAACACCTTCAAAGGTGGAGAGAGCTAGCAGAGAGTGAGGGTAGGTAAGAGGAAGAAGAAACATTTCATAGGAGAAAGAATTAGTTCCTCACTTATCATAACTCTTCTTGCTAGCATACATAATTAATAGCATAGTGATGAAGAAGAATGAGATGGAAAGATTAAGAATCAAAGCATGGCTCTTGGTTGGATTTGCACTCCATAGCCAAGAGTGTTGGTGTAGGCTCTGAACCTCTACTTGCTTGGAGAAGGAGAGGGAACTCTTGCAATTTGCATAGAGCACAATGAGAGTGTTTGTCAGTGTGTGTGGGTGAGTATACCCCCTAAGAAACCCCCTAGCTTTCTTGGGTAGACCCCCCCTTGTAGCTCATGCTTGAAGTTCATTGGACCCCTTCAGGCCTAGCCAATCACAAGCAGGCGGCATTACAAGCAGCAAGGGTAGCCTTGGGACAAGTGTCCCCCTTTCCCCTTTGAGAGAGAGAACTTGATAAATGCAAAATCAACTAATTAAATCTCCTAAATTATCATTGGACCCCTCGGGTGGCCAATCAATAGGCTTTAGGAACACCATAAAGGCAACATGAGGAGGAACTTGACAAGTGTCCCTTTTTCTTTCTTTATACCATGCATGCCTTGTGTGAGTGTGTAGATGTTCTCTCTCATCCCCCCTCTTGTAGGTCTAGCCCCTTCCTTGTAGGATTGAATCTTGACCTTTTGACACCTCAAGCCCCTCATGCATAGGCCCAGTTCCCACCACAAGCTTGGCCCTTAAGCACTTTAAGTTTGGGGTAGGTTCTCACCTCAAGTGCAATGCTAGCATGTCAAGCACGTGAAGCATCTCAATCATCAAGCACCTCAAGCATCTCAAGCACCTCAATCACCTCAGTCATCAAGCATGACAAGCAGGACTAGCACCTCGAGTTGGGTCGGATTCCCGCCTCAAGCTCAGCCCTAGCTTACCTGAGGTCAAAGGGTTTTTACACACATTTTTGGAGGTCTTCAATGAAGCTAACCCTAAGGTCTTATGCTCCATTGTTTAGCCTTGCTCTTTGATAGACCAAATATCATTTGGGCCCCTTTACCATTGGCCCCGTGTTGAGATAGATCTATAAGCACATCTCTATATCTTAACCCTTTTTCCCATTTATTCTCCCACATTAAGTGATCAGTTTAATAAGAGAAAATCATTTGGGTTGGTCAGATATTAGATATTATATTTTATGACATGCCTTGTTCTTTGATAGAGAAAATCTCATTTGGGCCCCTTTACCATTGGCCCCGTGTTGAGATAGATCTATAAGCACATGTCTATATCTTAACCCTTGTTCCCGTTTATTCTCCCACGTTAAGTGATCAGTTTAATATGAGAAAATCATTTGGGTTGGTTAGATATTAGATATTAGATTTTATGAAAGAAACCCACATAATGCATACATTCCAATGATCTCATGATATGATGAGAGAATTTGGCCTAAATCATCAGTTTTACAAAACCATGAAAAGGCAAGAATATCCTTATCTTTCACTCCGTGCTCATAAAGAACTACATCTTCCCCTTTTGTGAAGGTAGCTTGTTGATGTTTCTCATCAACATAATATTTATAACGATCTTGTGCTTGTCGAACACGTTGACATATGAGCTAGTCTCAACATGTCCATATGGTCTTAGAGAAAATATTTCCTTATTCTCCTTCACAATAATCTCCTACCTTGTTCACTGGCACTGGCTCATGTTTAGCTTGTTTGGAGGTTTGGGTATTCAGTGCTTTTGGAGAAGCATTTGGTGGCAGAATTACTAGCCCTATTTTCTCCAAAAAAAATCTCATCTCTATCCAAAGATGAGGTCTTATATGCAGTAACTCTAATAGAGGTAGAGCACAACGGATAGGGGATGACATCATCTCATGAAGAGTTTTGGTATCTGCTTGGTGGACACAATGGACTGACACGTAAAAGAAGGATGTACACCAAACCTTGTTGTACTCACTCATTTTTTCAAAAGAAATGGTGTAATTCTACTAAGAAGGATCCCCAATTGTAATATATTTTGCCATGCCCTCTTAGCCTCTCTGAGTCTACAGTCCTTGTAAGTGGCCGAATGGCCATGGGAATGTCCCCTTAGCTCTTAAGTCAAAAACCTTAAATTTGGAAAACACATGATCATTAGCGAAAGGAAGTATTGGACGTCCATTGTGAGAGCTTCTTGCTAATGCTACAATTGGTAATCCGCTTTTCTCCGTGCTTGGTAATCAGAATTAAATTTCGAATAGCGCATTGAGTTCCTTGTCTCTTGCTCTATAATCTAAGTGTAGTCATTCTTGACTCTACTATGGTTCATGATGTCTTGCTTGCGAGCTAAATGCATTGACTTGAGGTCTTAAATGGCTGTTTTTTGATGTTTTGACCTTGGATAAGTGTTTCTATGCTTAAGGGGGATCTTTCTGTGTAGTTTTGTTTCAATTTTCTAAACATTTTTTGTGATGGATCGTGATCTATGTACCTTCTCAGATGGCTGCAGAACTTGGTAGGATTGTACCCTTAGGCGTTGTAATACCTCTCCTTAAGTTTCATTGAATTCCAAATTCATTTGGATGTTGAAAAGACGTGATAACCTAAGTGGTGAGATCGGACAAACGATCATTTTCTGACTAGGAAGTGGTTGATTTGCTTTTATTGTAGTATGAATAGCCCTTTGAGTTCACTTTGGTGAGGTTGCCACTCTCATTAAATCTTTGTGCCCCATCCCGAGTCGCTTCCTTGCATATTGACATTATGTTAGTACCAAAAACCTATGATACAGATGTCCGTAGCGGCGACCCGCTAACATTGACGCCGTTGCCGAGGAAGTCTCTCCTTAGGTGGTGAGTGACTCAGTTGTACGAAAAATCCCTTCCAAAGCTCTTGACACCCATTTCGTTTACACATAGATAGTAAAGCATCTAGACATAGGTTTAGTGCTTAGTAAAGATTAGAGTCCGAGACCAGTTAGTGCTACTCCTGATGAGCAAAGAAAGTTGTGAGTGAAGTACAAAAGAGTATTTTGTTCTTTGATTTTCCCATGCTTGGAAAATATTGTTTCACCATACACTTTGTTTTTTTTTTTTTGGTACTGTTAAATTCTTTTATGTTTGTGCATCTATTTCAGCTTATAAGAGTAGGATAAGTAACAATTTCCACTATCAATTTGGGCCAACAGGATCAAGGAAAATACTGTCCAAAACCTTTTTTTGGTTCCGAAGACCATAACTCTGAAAAGTTGTAAAATAGATGGTCAGAGTCTCAAATATGAACCAAAACCAACAAAACTTGCAAAAAGGGGGATATACAATCTTGCTAGAGACACACTGTTCATAAATTTTTCAGCTTGCCTGCCAAACATGGATCGTGATCCATGTACCGGTCAGGCAAAGTGAGCAAAAAATGTTTCCTTTGCTTAGAACATACTCTTAAGCATCAGAACCTTGAGTTTGGTAAAAAATGGAGTGCTTAAAGATCATCTAAATCAAGAAATTGGGTTAAGCAGAGCAAAACCTTGAAAATTGGGAAAATTTGGGGAAACTAAACTTTTATTTGTCCAAATTCAAAAAAGGGTGAGAATTGGGATCAACTAGAAGCAGGGAAACAGCAGGACAAAAAATCATGACCAAATGCTTCCAAACATGGATCGCAATCCATGTACCTAGTGGACATTTGTAAGGGAAACTGGACCAGTGCACTCTTGAGAACTAAGGGAACAACTTTTTCAAAAGGATCCACAACAAAAAAGTGAAAAGACCTGATCAAAATACCAAAAAGGATTTGTTTGCAAAAAACCACAAAGCAAACACAAAATATTTCTTTTGACTTGGAAAAAGTGGGTCAAATCCAAAAATATTTGGGGAAGAGCATCACCATACCCTCTGTCACAAACTCACCAAGGTCATGTCCAAATCTGCCAAACATGGATCACGATCCATGTATCTTTTTGGAATTTTGAGCTGATATTTAGCAAGTAGAAAAGTGATAAAATTTGAAGTACTTTCTCCCAAAGAACTCTTATAAAAAAAACGCAAAAGGTGGGCCAAAAGGGCAAGAAATAGATCAAGGGGGAAACCACTGAAATAGACTCTAAAATTGATTTTTGGTTGACCTAAAAAACTCCAAAACACTCACAAACCATATAGCCAGGATCAGTAGACCAAGGACTAGCTGTGTGTCAAGTTTGAGTACATTCGGACACTGAGGTACATGGATCACGATCCATGTTCCTCTGACACAATTTGATACAAAATTTGCACCATAGCTAGAGGACATCACTGGGAGTTTAGTGACCTTTTCAAAACTGAATCTGGATATAAAAAAACAGAACAAAAGCCCAAAACTGCCAAGAACTCTGACAAAGTGTCAGAATTGACCTAATTTTCAATCGAGAGGTCCATTTCAAGAAATTTTGATGCCATAGTACCTACCAGTCATGCTAAATCTAATGGTACCAAGAAAATTCAATTTGGCTTCCCAACATGAATCACGATCCATGTTCCTATGAGTCATAATAAAAGAAAAATTTGACCACATAGAGAGGTAGTCCACAGGAACCTGGTGGCTTTTTCAAAATGGAAACTAGACTTGAATTGTTGATGTTGTGAGTAAAATTGTGTGTTATTGAAAAACCTCATTGAATTTTGTCGATTGAAAGCTAGAACTAACAAGAAACAACTGTAAACTTATAGCTATCAAGCATTTTTTGACAGATTGCAGGTACTAGAAAATTATACCCAACAAGTAAGATCAAAATGGGGAATTCCAGCTAGCTAATGAGGTAACCCGGTTTGGATCCCGGGGGATTCACCATGGAGAACTTACCGCACAACGTAAGTGCAGGGGAGGGGTTTTTTTTTACAAGTTACATAAGGGTATAAGTTAGGGGTAGGCCCCCAATAATATATCTCCCAATCTTAAAAATAAGGGAGGGGTATCATATTTGGCGGGGGAGGGGGGCACATATACTATTCCCTATATTTTTCTTTGTTATATCATGTTCTAGATGCTTGAAAATCTAGCCTATATCTTTTATACTATCTTGAACCAAAACTAAAGGCCACATGTCATTGCTCGAAACAAACCTAGGTTTCGTGTATTTCCACCTACAAATTTTAAAATTTACCTCTTGAAATTAATTATGTGGGTTTTGGCAACTTAGAGAGAAAAGAACCTATTAGGTTTTTTAAGTGTGTGCTAAGGAAGAGGAGGTAAACTACCTTTTAAATATACAAGGATAAGATAAATGTAAGGGAAAATAAAAAAGTTATATAGTTTTTTTAGAATTTTAAAAGTGCACTGTGTTCTTGAAGTGAGGAATAGGACTAAGGATAGTGGGAATGGGGAATCACGATGCATGTAAAGTTTAAAGACATTATTTTTGGTTGGCAAGGGTCCCGCCTCTTTACAATCTGCCTTGTGAGCCTGTGACTTGTGAGCGTTGTCTGAGAGTCCCCTCTCACTCTCTCTCTTCCTCTCTCTCAACATTTGTGGCACACGTGACACAACTCTGTCAGATTTTCTTATCCCGCATCTTCAAAGATTTCCTTTAAGAGTCTGTGAGTGCTAAGCAGTGAGAACCTTAGAGCATGTCACATCGTCTCTCTTGGCTGACTCTAACCAAGAAGTAGGAAAAACACAACACTCCATAAGAAATCTGATATGGTTCCTTCTTTGCCATCTCTTGAAGCACCTCTCAAACATGTCCGTGAAGGCTGTATTGTCGAGACGTGGGTCATTGACACACCTTGACCTCTTGCTCCATTTCTAGATCTATCAGCATGTTGTGCAAGATGCAACATGCTTGTAGGTGAGCTCGATGGAATCGTTATCTTTAGTTTCCATCGAAGGCGAGAGCATTGTCTCACAATTTTCCTTAGCTTGCTCTGCCGTGATTATGATAGTTGGGATGATGGAAAGCAATGCCTTTTTCTCCATAGTATTTTACATGGAGACATGTGCCCGTCTCTCTCTCTCTCTCTCTCTCTCTCTCTCTCTCTCTCTCTCTCTCTCTCTCTCTCTCTCTCTCTCTCTCTCTCTCTCTCTCTCTCTCTCTCTCTCTCTCTCTTTGTGAAAACGATGAAGGACTGTATAGAGCTCTCTCCAGTTACACTGCAAGAATTCACATAGAGCTCTCTTGCTCTCTCTCTTCAATGCACAAATGTGGATAACTATCTCGAGTAGAGATCCCTCCCTCTACGTTAGAAGGTGGTTGGAAAAAAGAATGCCAAAATTGAGAAAAAAATTGGTAAAATGGCTGTAGTTGATAACTTGTATTGCGCTTTTCCAAAAAGTCTTAGCTAGGGGACATGAAAAGTCGTGATTACCCAGCCCTCGGGTGGGACGGGGGCTCTTAAAAGCAAGTCTTGAGTTAAAAACTCATTGCATAGATCTTTTAAACTCTTTCCCTCGCATATTTTGTGTTGCAAATGAAACTAGGTTTTTGGCAAGGCAAGCACACACAAGTAGAGACAGGTAGATCAGGAACATCGAGAGTAGCAAGGCATGGGATTGCCAGCTACCAATTAGCAGAGGAAGGACGGCTTGGTGGAAAGGGGTGGTTGAAGGGCCGGCATTGATTCTCTATGAGAAATTGCACTATTCCTTGTAACAGCTCGATGTGTGTGTGTGTGTGTGTATGTAAGAGAGAGAGAGAGAGAGAGAGAGAGAGAGAGAGAGAGAGAGAGAGAGATTGTGTGATGGACGATTGTTTTCTTTGATTTTTGTTGTGTATAAGAAGGGAGGTTGTGGTTCCTTTTGTCTTTGTGCGTTAATTTGTGATAAAATATAAGTGCGCACTTACAGAACAGAAAATGTGTGTGCAAGCACGTGAGTATGTAGAGCAGGCATGCATGACACTTATTGCTCATTTTTCCCACCTCTACTCTTACCATGAGAGAGAGAGAGAGAGAGAGAGAGAGAGAGAGAGAGAGAGAGAGAGAGAGAGAGAGAGAGAGAGAGAGAGAGAGAGAGAGAGAGAGAAGTGGTGGTGGAGGTTATAGCTCATGCGATGGTGGTAGAGGCAGAGGTGGAGGTGGAAATGCTTGCTACACTTGTGAAAAATTTGGTGAGTTCTCCCGAGACTTCCTTGAAGAAGAGTGGACACCAATGTATCGATGTTTTTTCCCCTCATCGTGTTGGTTTTGGTGGAAGCTATTCCCTCCTGCTCTGAGACTAGATGAGACGGGTCACATCTCTTTTCCTTAAAGTTTTGATTTTCATTTTAGGGCTTCTATTATGTCAGTTTTGTTGTTCTTCTACTGCTTGAAGCAGATAGCTTGTTTGGTTCTACATCTTCTATACATGCACGCGTGCTTCTTCACTCAGAAATATCTTCATCACTGTTGTTGTAGCTATGGTAGGAGAGGTTCATACAAGTATCATATGTTTTGAGTGGGGAGACGCTGGTGATGGAAAGCCTGCATTGCTAATGCCTAATCTTAGCTGGTCTTCATTGGTGTTCGGGTGTTCAATGAGGGATCAAAATTGCACGATCTCGACCGTCACTGTTGATCATTCTTCTACCGAGTGGAGAACATCTGCTTCATTTATGTCTTCTTGTGTTTCTATCAGGCTAGCTACCAACTTCACATGCTAGATGCTACTGAAGGTATGTTGATGTATTCAATTTATTGTGTCTGCTAAAGAAGTACAAGGTGAAACAAAGTATCTTGCAATCACATGATATTGCACTAGCATGCAGCTTCCTTGTGCATTTTGTTTTCATCTAATTCTTGAATTCGGTTCAAGTGGATTTGTAACTTCAAGATTTTTTTTTGGTAGGGCATCCTGGCTTTGATGTACTTATTTTTTATGCGTAACATTATGCTTTTGTCCTATGTCGAGGCAAAGAGGGGGAGGAGCCCAGGCAAAGAAGGACAACAAGGGAAGTACCACGTTTTCTAAATTCTTGTATGGGATTTCACAAGGGGCTATTGCAAGGCTTCATGAGACTTCCTCACAGCTCAATTTCCATCAGCATTGTACAACTGTATGTGTCACATTAGATCATAACAAATCAAAAGACTGTCAGGCAAGCAAGAAGGCACTGCTGTAGTTTCAAACTCCCCATAGCATTCATCAAACCTCATTTGACCATATTGCTTTGGTGTAATTAAGCATCCTTCAGCTAATTTGGAGCTTATGTGCATCAAACAATTAGAGGCAAAGGTGAACGCAGACATAGAAATGAAAGGACTAAAGGAGCATGTAGATCAGGCATCACACAGAAGAGACAATGAATAAGGTGTCGAGGAGGAATTTTGCAGTATTAGCAAAAAATAATCGCTTTTGTCAAGCTTCCAATTCATCAAATTCCAACTTACTCGCCCCACCAACTGTAGCACTCCACACAGTACCGTTTGCGAGCTTCTAAGAATTAGCCAGTCTTCTCCGCCTGTCTCTGTTTTCTAGGGCCGGTAACTCAGCACTTCAACTTTCTTCTTGATGTTCTTTATTGGAGATTATAACGAATGTGAATCCAAGTTGGGGATCTTTCATATGATTTAACATGGGCATGTCTTTTAGCATTGTTATGCATTCTGGTTTATAAAGGCCTATGACATATTTGGACATCCTACTGACTACAGAGTCCCAACTTCTTTGATTTGTCTTGACAAGATGCTTCATAGCTATTCCTTGAGCATCTAGCGATGGCTACCCATGCCTCTGTGCATAAGAAAATGAGAATCCGAACTCAAAGGGGAATTCCAATATGAAGTGAAGCCAATGAAGATGGCATTGCTTGCTCCACCAGCAGCTAGAACAAGAAAGATAGCAAATTTCATCTTTGGCTTCAAACCAAAGCAAGGTTAGAAATTTAAATGCAGAATGAATTTCTCTTTTTGTAACATGTAGGGATAATTTCTATTAGATTCTTGAAATATTTTGGTTTATAAGAATCCATGCAGCAACAAATTAAGAGGCGAAATTGTACTTGTTTAGTATTGGATGTTGTTTTACTACAGTTTTATTAGTTGTATTTGGGAATGTGCTCAATCCTTCACCCATCATTCACTCCATGCTCACAGGCACTTCAATCGTTTTCAATCATGGGTTAGGCGAGTGATCTATATCGATGCATTGATATGATTCATGTCCCGCTTGATATCATAATTACAAGGAGACTTCGCTTTGGAGCCTATCAGATCAGAACTCGTCCCCCATTTCTCTTTTCTTTATTTTCCATTCTTTGGGGGGTTCAAATGTTTTATACACAATATACCTATATAAAGCCATTTTGAAACCGTTCTATTGAAATGAGCAAGTCGTTTTAGTCTCCATTATCCTTGTTGATCTTGTTCTTGTTCTAGATGACTATGGTTGATATGTCAAAGACACATCAGCAGATCCATTTTTTCCAGCTCTTTTCAATTATTACATAGTGTTTGTAAATTATTTTTCTAGAAGTTTTATGTCAAATGTCTGTATGTTGATTTTTGGAAGTTCTATGCAACGATGGAATTCTTAGTCATGCATGTCAAGATTCAACATTTTCTTGGTGGGTAGAAGCATGTTAACGTGTCACTGAATATGTTGTCCTGGACAGTGCTAGTTACTTGTGCTTGTTAGCATATACTGAAAATGGATGGGCAAGTCCTTTGAATTTCAAATGTTCAAACGGATGGGCAAGTCCTTTGAATTTCAAATGTTCCATTAAAAATTTATTTTCCCTCTTAATGTGCTTCTGTTTTCAGACTGAAGACGACGTGGGGAGTCTCTCTTTCTCTCTCTCTCTCTCTCTCTCTCTCTCTCTCTCTCTCTCTCTCTCTCTCTCTCTCTCTCTCTCTCTCTCTCTCTCTCTCTCAGACTAGCAGGCGGTTTGCTGAGTCTTGCTCTCTCTCTCTCTCTCTCTCAGATTAGAAGGGGGTTTGCTGATTCTTGCTCTCTCTCTTGTTCGTTCCTTGAATCGGGAATCCTGCCTGAGAGATTAGTTGTCAAAGCTGAGCTCTTTCTCTTGTTCTGACATAGACCTACAAAAATGGAGAACCAGCAGCCAACATTATTGCCACTAGCTCCAATGCTGGAAATGGAGCCGTACTGTAATCTGATGGTAGGCAAATCTTATGTGTAGCCCACCCTGCACTCCAAATGAAGTCATTGGTTTTGTTTGTCACATCTATAGTTTTGTGAGGGCATTTGTTCATAGTATGTGTGTATTACAACATCAAATGTTGACAGCTATACATTTAAGTGATTTTAAGTAAGTAACATAGTATGCACGTCTACAGTTCTTAGGAAAAATCAGAAGATAGCCACTATAGGCAATGAATTACAACTCCTAAGATTCAGCTCTTTCTGTAATCAGGGAATATGTGAGAGTAAGAAAGAGAAAAAAACGGGAGCAGAAACAAATGAAATTTGAGCGAAAATATCATGCCCTCAACGATGAGGAGAAAAAGAAAATCTCCTCCAAGATTGTGAGAGCTTTCAAGAGTAGGACTGAAGGTTTTAGTACAGAAGCAAAGTGGGAAATCTAGAATCTTGTTGCTGAGCATCCGCATGTTCAGGTGATCCATGATGAGTCTTTCCAAGAGGAGGCTGCTGTACAGACCGCAATTGTCTCCAATGTCCGCAGCACACTGGCTACCGTCAAGCAGCCAGGTTCCAATGAGGAGTTGTTTTTGAAGAATGCAGCATTGCAAATGATGTTGAATTCAAATGAAAACATGCCTATTGCAAAAATTGCCAGGGTCCTAAATGTCAATCATTGCACCTTACACAAGGCGAGATCACGACAGGCGAAGCCCAATGTTGATGGTCGATTGTTTTCATTGGTTGCATGTCACAAGCAACACTGTCATAGCCCTATCACATATGAAATTAAGGAATTGGTCTACGCATTTTGGAAAGTGTAGACTCGTGTTTCACCAAACAAGAAGGATGTTTGTCGAAAGAGGATGGGGAGGAATAGGTACATAGAACACCCAATGCACCTCCTAGACGAGCCTTAGGTGATCAATAAAATACTTGTACCATAACTTATGCATTTTATGCATTGTATCTCTAGTGCTTAGTAACTTGTATATGCTGATTAAAAGCATACTGATCTATAGAATTTTGCTAGTTAGCATATGGACTGTGTTGGTTAGTATATTGACTATGCTAGTTAGCATATGGAGTATGATAGTTAGCATGTCTTGGGTTCTAAATAGCATACAGAGCTAGTTGGTTAAGACAATATGTATGCTAATTAACATACCTGGTATACTAGTTAACAAACCTAGTATGCTAGTTACAAACCTAGTATGCTCAATTGCATGATAAGTATGTTGTCTAATAGAAAGTGATTATGCTAGTTAGCAGGCCTTCAGTTCTAAATAGCATGCAGAGTTAGTTGGTCAACACAAAAGGTATGCAAGTTAACACCACTTATGCTAGTTAACACCTAATATGCTCACTAGCATGATGGGTATGCTATTTAAGACAACGGTTATGCTAGTTAGCTATAACTAGAAGTTGGGCTAGGTATGGTAGTAAGCATATAGAGTATGCTGGTTGGCATAAGGAGTATGCTAGTTAGCATGCCTTGTGTTCTACCTAGCATATAAAGTTAGCTAGTCAGCATAAGATGTATGCTAATTAACATCATTTATGCTAGTTAGCACCTAGTATGCTCAATAGCATGATGGGTGTCCTAATGCATATACTAGTTAGCATAGTGAGTATGATAGCTAACATATGGAGGATGCTCGTTAGCATATAGATTGTGCTAGTTAGCATATGGACTCTGCTAGTTAGCATGCCTTGGGTCCTAAATAGCATACAAAGCTAGTTTGTTAACACAATATGTATGCTAATTAACATGCTTGGTATGCTAGTTAACATACCTAGTATGCTAGTTAGAATATGGAGTATGCTAGTTAGGACTAGAAGCTGGGCTGGGTATGCTAGTTAGAACTAGCAGCTAGGCTGGGTATGCTAGTTAGCATATGGAGTATGCTAGCTAGCATGCCGTGTGTTATACCTAGCATAGAGAGCTAGCTAGTCATCACAAAATGTATGCTAATTAACATAATTTTTGCTAGTTAACACCTACTATGCTCAACATCATTATGGGTGTCCTAATGAGTATGCTAGTTGGCATATGGTCTGTGCTAGTTAGCATGCCATGTGCTCTACCTAGTATACAGAGTTACCTGGTAAACACAAGATATATGCTAGCTAACACTCTTTATGCTAGTACATTGTTGCATGCACATTAGGATGTTGATTGTCACTATGATTTATTTTCATGAAATTGTTGGATGTCCTAGCTAGCAATCTAAATAATGATCATCATTTGGATGTTCCACGTTGAGTTCTTTCGTAGATTCATGGAAAAACATCCAGATTGCAAGATTGGCATGAGAATGTTTGAGATGTTGAATCCATTCTTTTGTAGGCGGCTGAAGGATAGATACACATGTTGTTGCGAATACCATGTGCAAATGTCTTTTTTGAAGGACACAATGAACCACATGCGCTCTCATGCTTTTGGGCTGCATAGAGCAAGTTGTGACTGTATATGCGGTATCTATGCCCCAAGTGAGAACATTAGCAAGAGTTGCTTGGCTTCACATCACACTTTCAAAGGTGTCACACATATGTGGGAGTCTGTTCTCTATCCAAAGCCTACAAATGCAATTTTCCATAGAAGGGAATTCCTGATGGGAGAGTGTTTGACATGTGGAGTGAATACGTTGGAATTATGCTGCTTGGAGATAGCAAAGCCAGGTAATAGTATTAATGTGAAAGTATTTGCATATGTACAAGCTCAAGACAAGCATGGAAATAGTAACAAAAGAAAAGATCTTTTGCACAAAGAAATGCAGTGCTGGGAGTTTCTTCAACTCTTGAAGACCAAGTTGGAGCTCTTTATCACTCATAACTATGTGGCTCGATGGCAAGGACAACAATTCAAGGATTGCCTTCTTTGGTTTCCGGAGAATGTCGTCGTGTCAGTTGTTGATTTTGCAGAGAATTATGCCTTCGAGGAACAAAATGAGATTCAGTCAATGCACTGGCACTCTAGTCAAGTAACCACTTTTGTACACATAACATACTACCGTAGAGTAGGGGAGGTAGTCAAAACCATCCACTTCTTCATATCAGATGACAAGGTGCATGACACATTGTTCGTGCAACACTGCTTCATGCTACACCGTGACTAGTTACAACAAGAGGGTGTCACTCCTAAGAAAAATTGGGTGTGGTCTGATGGTACGGACTCACAGTTCAAGGGAGCTAGGCCTTTTTAATTCGTTGCAAGATATGGTGGACTCACAGAGATGGGGATGAGTTGGTTCTTCTTTGGATCAGGGCATGGAAAGAGAGAGCATGATGGTGCAAGAGCAGTTGTGAAAAGAACCTTGACCCATGAATAGCTAAAACCTAATGGAGCTATTTTGCGGTGTGCAGCTGATGTGGTTGCTTATTGCCAAGCCAACCTGCAGGGGGCACCTTCACACTATCCTTCAAAAGAAAGGGAATGTGCCTGTGTGTTCTGGGAGGTTAAAGAGGGGGAAGTGAACAGGGAGGTAAAGTGGAATTGTGTCACTGTGGCAAAAACTCGCTCTCTGCATGCTTTTCGTGGCCACAACCTTGGGATCCAAGTGCCCTTGCAACAAGAACCTTGGCATGCTTCTGTGATGCATGCATGCACGGAAGATGGAATCGCTTTGTCAATAAAGCTCACGTGTAGCCTTCGGATTATCATACTCTACTATCATTACCTGATGAGGCTGTGTCCGATTCAGAAGATGAAGCAGCCACCTACGATGACTTTACATACGAAGGTCATCATGATGTGTTGAGTAGCACTCTATGTGCTGGCGAGACATTTTCTATAAATCCAGATGCAAAGGAGAAGGTGGAGAAGGGGTACCTAAATGAGTGGGGCAATGCAATTGATAGAGGCTCATATGTTGTGCAAGGTCTATATTACAAGCAATTGGATGCATACACCTTCAAGCTAGACCACAAGCAGCCCATCGTCCACGTACTTTCACATCTGGTACGATGTATCAAAATACCCATGGATCACATCCCAAGGAGACGGCAGGTGTACACAATCAACCCAAAAATCTATGAAGCAATCTATAATAGCATACCCTTCAGCTTTTAAGTTGTAATCACTGCATCTTCAATATACTTCTTGCTCGGTTATAATGCAGTTTTATCAAAAACTTGGGCATCTTTTGTCTCTTGTGTCTCTTGTGTGCTTTGTGTATACATGGCTTTGGTGTCTATCACAGAGGGGTCTCAATTTAAGAGAGATCATTTGTACAACCTGTCTCATTGTGTTCTAATTGTGTTCTGTGGGTATGCTAATTAGCATACTATTAATGCTAGTTAGCATACAAAATGTTCTAATTAGCATATCTTTTGCTGGTTTTCAAGGAGAAGAAATGGCAGATTCTTGTATACTGTGTATGCTAATGCTAATTAGCATACTGTTTATGTTGATTAGCATAAACTTATATATGCTAGTTAGCATAACTTTGCTGGTTTTCAAGGAGAAGAGATGGCAGCTTTCTATACACTATGTATGTTGATTAGTATAGTATGTTGTGAGTGGAATTCACATTCTGTGGGTATGCTAATTAGCATAGTTTACACCATTAACAGCATGCTAATTATCATAGGTTTGCTGGTTTCAAGGAGAAGAGATAACAGCTCTCTGTATACTGTGTATGCCAATAAGCATATCATGTATGCTAATTAGCATACTGTATGCTACTTTCAAGAAGGGATGGAAAATTTCTATATATTGTGTATGCTAATTAGCATACTATGTTGTGAGTGGAAGTTAGCAAAAACAAAAATCCACAGTATGCTAATTGGAGGAATGCTAATTAGCATACCAATCATGCTAATTAGCATATTGTTTATGCCAGCTTGCATAGACAATATGATGATTAGCATACCATTGCTGGTTTCAAGGAGAAAACATGGCAGTTTCTGTATATTGTGTATGCTAATTAGCATACTATGGTATGCTATGAGTGGAAGTTAGCACAAACAAAAATGCTCAGTATGTTAATTAGAATGTATTCTAATTAGCTACTATGAGTATGCTAATTAGCATACATGGTATGCTAATTAGCATATTGTTTTGGCTATGTTAGCATAAACAGTCTGCTAACTAGCATAAATGTTATGCTAATTAGCATACCTTTGCTGATTTCCAATGAGAATGTATACAAATTCAATGTTTTCAAGACGCCAATAGTACACATAGTATTGTCTTTAAAACAAGAATAGTACAGGATCTAATCATTACTATCTGAAGTGAATTTTGGAATAGTTACAAACATTGGAAAGGCAATTTACAAATTTCCCTCATAATGCTACAAAACTGCAGAGAGCCTCCTACTCTGGATAAGATCGTGGTTTAGCGCGCATGTACACTCGCTTTTGCCCAGTATCCGTTTGCTTCTTTGTTTGCTGAGCTTTTGGGTCTCGCTGGAATTCTTCTTCTTGCTGAGCTTTTGGCTCTTGTAACTCTCTTTCTTCTTCTTGTTGTTGTTGCTTCTCTAATTTTTCCCTCTATAGCCTCTCTCTCTTATGTCTTTCAGCTTCTTCATCAGCCTCCCTTTGTCTCCTACACATGGCTTCATTACATTGGGCCTCGTTGCGCCGGTGTATTTTTTATTCCAGCTTCCTGATCACTTGATGTGAAAAAAATATGGGGCAGTATCAAACGCATTTTCAGTTGTATACGCTGCATGATCCTCTGATTGCAGCCATAGGCCCAATAGCCAGCTGCTCAAAGTATCTATCAAGAAGTTTTGTCGTTGTTCTTTGGTATGGTCCTCTATCCTAGGAGTAACAAGACAACTTCCTTTAGGGTTCTAGCACACTTTGTACATACTATCGTCAATAATTAGACTATTTTGGGGCCCAAAGTTCCAGTTCTTCCAAAAAAATATCAAATCCTTTAAGAATACATGCTTACCATTTATCTCCAAGGCTGACTAGTACAATGACCCTGTGTAAAAACACCTCTCAGCTTATCAAACTGCTCTTTGAATAATGTTTCTAATATTTCATTCACTTTAGGTTCCATACTGGTGCTCCATATATACACATGGAAAAAATGGAGGCACCAATCCAACAATTTGTGGCTATATTTGTGACAAAATACCAACCTCCTATCTTTCACATTGTACTTTATCATTTCCCTTGCATGTTTCGAGGGAATATCACCGTGCATTGGCTCTACAACTTCAACAAGCAGGCCATTTAAATCAAGAACCAAAGCGCACCCCTTGTGTTGAAATGGCTTTGGCATGCATATTGGGTCTGGCAGTGCATACCACTCAGCAAAAATAACTTCCCCCGAGGGATGAACATAACTGAAGTACTCATTTACTTTCGTTAAGCGTTTAAGATAGCTAGCCAGGCGCTTCTCAATCTCGGCTTTTTCTTTTTGTAGCTATCTAGCCTTGGCAATATTCCGCTTTCGTATGGTTTTGCATGCAATGGCATAATTCAAATCATGCAGGGCAACTAGCTGCAATTCTCTTGCCCAGTGACACAGAAATGGTATCGAATAAAGACATCATAAAGGACAAGCAAAAACTATTGAACTGTTGCACAGTAAAATAATATTGAAAAGAGTTTTTCCATTACAAATATCTAGAGAGATACATGCCACAGGGTGTGGAGCTTGCTAACACTACATAACTTGGACACAATAGGGAACAGATTCACATAATTTATTGCAAGCACGTGAGCGAATGGCTTTCTTTTCACCTCTGCTGTGTTTGTTTATGTCATCCAGGGTGCTCGGAGGGGCAGCACATTTCTCGTCCCCAGGTTCTTCCAGAATGTGTTCCAAGCCACCTTTTCTCTTTAATTTCACTTTGTTTACAAAACCCTGTAGGGGGCTGTCATCACCGGCGTCTTGCGGAATCAACCCACTGTCAGTACTGAAACCTTTCTCTTTGAGACGCTCGTTTGATCATTTAAAGGGGGATTGGGTTTGGGATGAGTAATCATGATAAAATCTTCATCATCATCATCTGTTTCTTTACCATCTACAGCAGCCTTGTGCGCTGTCGCATGTTGTGGCATTACATCTACCCTTTCATGATGTCTATCCAACTCATCAAATTCATCATTGCAGAGCTTCTCTTCTTTCCTTTGATTGACAAGTGTCTTGTCAGGTTCATATCCTGCATCATTGATACCTGTGTATTCCATTCACCTGTTAATTTTCATCGATACCGTTATGATTGCTTGTATGCATAATGTGCCAAGTAGCATTCCATGTATGGTAGGCATCTATATCCTGTAGACATTCATATTGTCTATGCTAACTATGCTAACTAGTATACAAAGTGTGCTAACCACCATGATTAATATGCTAACTAGCATACAAAATATGCTAACAAGGAAGTGTGAATATAGTCTGTATGCTAACAAGCAGAGAATGTATGCTAATTAGCATATATAAAATGTTAATAGACAAAATTGTGTGTATGTTAATGGTATGCTTATGATTGATGGTGTGCTAATTAGCATACAATGTATGCTAGCATAGATGGTATGCTAACTAGAGGATAAGTTATGCTAATAAACATAACGTCTCTGATAATTAGTATACCATTTTTGTTGGCTAGCATATTGTGCATGCTAATTAAAATACATATTACGATAACTAGTAAAGAGGTATGCTAACTATAATACAAATTATTCTAGCTAGCTCAAAATGTATGCTAACTAGCATAGAGGTATGCTAACAAGCATACACATTTTGCTAGCTAGCAAAGAAGGTATTCTACTAAACTTTGAATGCTTGTTAGCATGCACCAAATGCTAGCTAGCATACTGAGTATGCTAATTATCATATCTTTTTTTATAGTTATCATACTTGCATGCCATCCATCATACTAAATGTTCTAGTTAACATAAGAGGTATGATAGTTAGCATGTATAATATGGTAATTAGCATACCTTGTTAGATAGCTAGCACACATGGCTAACAAGGTATGCTAATTAGCATGTATAATATGCTAATTAGCATACTTTTTATGCTAATCAGAACATTATGTTTAGCCATGTGTGCTAACTAGATAACAAGGTATGCTAATTAGAACATTTTGTATGATGACTAGCATGCAAGTATGATAACTATAAGAAAAGGTATGCTTATGCATACTAATTAGCATACCCTGTTCCTAATAAGCATACTTGCATGCTAGCTATCATACAGTATTCTAATTAGCATAAAAAGTATGTTAATTAACATATTATTTATGCTAATTAGCATATCTTGTATGTTAGTTGGCATACTTTGTGTGCTAATTAGCATACTTTGTGTCTAACTGAGAAACTCTCTATGCTAGTTAGCATGCATAGTTTGTTAACTAGCATAGAAGGTATGCTTATTAGCATACACAGTAGGCTAGCTAGCATACAAAAAATGCCAACTAGTATTCACAATGCTAACTAACATACATGGTATGCTAATTAGCATAATTTGTGTCTAACTGGGAAACTCTCTATGCTAGTTAGCATGCATAGTTTGTTAACTAGCATAGAAGGTATGCTTATTAGCATACACAATATGCTAACTAGCAAACAAAAAATGCCAACTAGTATTCACAATATGCTAGCTAGGATAACTATCTGTGCTAACTAGCATACATAGTATGCTTACCACCATGACAATGTATGCTAGCTATATCTCATAGTATGCTAACTAGCATAACTAGGTTTGACAACTACCATGCACAATATGCTAGATACCATACCCACTAAGCTAACTTGCATACTCTCTATGCTAACTAGCATAACTAGGTTTGACAACTACGACACACAATATGCTAGACACCATACCCACTAAGCTAACTAGCATACCTTCTATGCTAACTAGCATACACAGGGCTAGAGTAGGAATCAAGGCTGGATAACTTCTCCTTAACATTATCTTACTAGAACTCTGTGTGATTGGAGGTCCTTGTCCTGTGACCTTGCCACACCATTTAGCTAGTTTCCTCTGCTGGCAGGTGGAAGCTCTACATTCGGTCCCCAAGGAGCATGCAGCAACAAAGCAGATTAGGTGATTGGTATGCTCACATGGAATTTGGACCATTGCACTGATTTCGTGTATTTCTAGTGGCAGACCACAGCCAGTACACACGTTTCTTGTTGTCCCATCGTGTACCCCTGCTATAAACTCTGTAAAAGTGTCCATGTCTATCTTGCATAGGGTAGTGGGGATGAAGGAGCCTTGTATCATCCTACTTATTTGCATGAACAAGTGCAATTGACTATCGCAAGCGTGCACTTTCGCTTCCTGCACCTCCACATTAATCTACAAACCAATAAAAACAGAGGCATGGTAAGTACATAAGATAGTTGTGCACATATTCAAAACATAAGGTTCAATCACAAAAACCATCGGCACTTACAGGAAGACATGTTATGTCAATATCAACAGCAGTGGGGGTGTCCTCACTGTGAGGAAACCCCAAACCATCCTGTGTCTCGATCTTTACCTTGAGCTCTATTTCTCTCCTTGCATCCACACTATCAGTGAGGCCTAAACACCGCATTTCATTCTCAGCATCATGAATCTTATCTCATAGCAAGTACTACAGGACTGACCATATCATGGCTTGCTTTCAGAACCCTCGGAGCTTCAAGCTCTTGACCCGCATTCTTGAGCTACTATTTAGCATCCTCCAGTCGATTTCTGAGATGGTCATTTTCACTCATGATGTGTTGCAAAACAGAGAGCCCGAAATATGATAGGCTTGATGTCACTTTGTGAGAGCTGTTAATAGAGAGGGGTGTTGCCCTGGTAGCAGAAACAACGATCGGAGCTACTTGGCCATCGCAATCGTCCTTTGTTTCCGTGGAGCCCTCCTCTGTTTTTTGACTTGAGGGGTAGGTATTATGCACCCTCCACTTTTCAACATGGGCACTGTAGTATCCTTTTTCTTGAAGGTCCTGCAAATGCTGGAGAGCAAACTCAGCCCAATTGAATTGCATGATTGAGCCACTTGCAATTGCCACTGGATTGAATTGTTTTACAAAACCCTTCACAAAAGCCGAATTAATTTCCATGCTGGTGGGGGGCTTTTGGTACACCCTGTAGTGCAGCTGAAGTACTTGGTCGTACATGTCACCACGAATGCTACTGCATTTGAAGTGATATTTGTTGCGATCCTTTGCCTCTCTGAATACACTGAACCACTCCAAATTTGTAATTTTCTCACACATCACCAATTTGGGGTCGTCACTGTCCATGGAGAGGTCATGGACAACATTAAACTCTTCTGCTGTTACAAAAAACTTTTCCTGCAGTGGGATGTTCAACTTGGGAGCTTTCCATCGGCCTGCACATCACACAGGATTATAAGATTAAAACCTTACAAAACCCCACTAGAATAGGGCTGTCAAGTAATTTATACACTGGAAATTGTGCGGGCTCTCCTTAGATGCAATCATCTAAGCATACACCTTGAATGCCTAAGGAAATGCACAAGCATCTGATCAGTGTGAGAGAATCCACAAGTAGATTGCAGCCAAGGGCTACTGCAAAAACAAGCATATAAGCTGAATGCATAGTCCTCAGTGTTGATTGCAGCATATGCTTCGGTGAGAGGATTCACTAACAGATTAGTAGTCGAGGCATGCTAGAGAAATGTGTCATGCTTTGCTTGATTTACAACTTCCAAATGTGGCCCCCTTATTGAAGAGAGAGAGAGAGAGAGAGAGATAGAGAGATAGAGTACCTGAGTCCTGCTTCCCCTTCCCTGCACGCATGTACTTTGACATTGGGGATCCTTGGGAATTAAAATCATTCAATCTTTTGCAGGGCGGAGAAGAAGCAATATAACCTTTGCCCCTCGACATCCTTCTCGGTGGAGTACTGTCAAGATTGTTGTCGGAGGTGGCTGGCTCCAATGGTAAGCTATCCTCCACTTGGGCTGACTGCTGGCCTCTGACTACAGACCTGCTTGCAGCTCGCAATCGCTTTCCTCCCTCTCTCTGACATGTGGCCCATGCGTTGTGCTTCCCTCCATGCTTCATGAATACACCACTACCTCAATGTAATGACTGAGCTTAATTGTTAGAGATTTTAAAAATATTACGATTCATTTTTTCAAATTCCAAGTATTACACTTTGTATAGTTCATGATGGTGGCCCACACACTTGAAAAAAAATGACTGTCCTATCCATGTGTTATGCTTACAATATGTGCTTGTTGGCATATGTTAACTAGCACAAAAAGCGCGACACACTAAGATGCTTTCACCCTGGTACACTTTAGGTGTAATCACTTTCATTTTATGTGATATATGCATAGGATTTCTTGTAAACAGAAGTCTTGGATTGTAAACTAGAGGTTTTGCAAACTCATGACATTGGCCATGGGTAAGTCTAAAAGAGGCCATTGGGAGTAGCATATGTGGATACTTGGCTGTATCTATGAATCTTTAGCATATGTGACAATGTAGAAAACATCTTGTATGTCTTCATAACCTATTCTATTAAATGCGTTCGAATAGAAATTAGCAAGTGAATTGTGCTTTTACACTCTACACCAATTTCTTGTTTGTGGAAGCCTAGCAAGAAGCTACATTATGTGCAACACTTTGAACCCAAGCCAATACACGGACACTTGGACGAGTAGCAAGACTTAACACGTCTATAGAAGAAAGGCGAACTCTTGAAAGGTGCAGTAAAAATTCTTATAATTTAAGAGCCATAGCCATGTGGGAAACTTCAAAAGAGGGAGGGGATGGGTCTACATCAATTTTTGATGCCCATCCCTTCCCTCACACGCACAAAGTCTCTCTCTCTCTCTCTCTCTCTCTCTCTCTCTCTCTCTCTCTCTCTCTCTCTCTCTCTCTCTCTCTCTCTCTCTCTCTCTCTCATCCTCGTCTTTCTTTATCTCTTGTCAAATAATATCTGCTAGCAGTAGGAATTATGAGTCTTTCAATACTTGTAAGTTGCAAGGCACACCAAAAGATTAAAAGAAGGAAGAGAGCAAAGTCCTAGGGCGGGTTCGGACGAGCTCGTTGGTAAAAGAGGCACAAAAGCTTTTCCCCCACCTTATTATTCACATGAGGCAACAACAACACATGTATGCAGGTCTCACAAACAATTTTTCAACTAATCTGTGATAATGCAATGGTGAAGTGGATGGCATGATTAGGGCTTCCTACACTTAGGTTGCATGATGGCTTGCCATAATGTTAGATTAGGTCAACATATTTCCCTTGCTCTTGACCTGCCATTATTTGTTATATAGAGAACAATTCATTTTGCGTGTGCTTTATATCCCATGTGGGAAGCCTACTGAGTAGGTGGCTAGTATCATTTGTTTTGAGATTACGATTTGTATCAGTTTACAAGGGAAATGTTGATTGTTTTTTGAAAAATTACATTGAATTGATTGGTTTATTTTAATATAGTATTCATTTTATTTGTTGCTTTTCATGGTGGTTTGTTTTCTCAAATGAAAGTACACTACAATTTACACTTTTGTTCATTTGCAATTCAACAAGTATTTTTGCAAAGCATTTGCTTCTAAAATTGTCATGTTACTAGTATACATAAAATAGTGGGCCATTACATTTTGTACAAAATCCGTATGGGGGGATGGCTCATTACGAAAATGTCCATATCTTGTTCGTATGTAGGGGAGTAGGTTAGCATTTTAGATACAATACATAGGGAGGTTTCTCTAATTTAGATGCACGCAGGTGACATCCTCCCATTACCAATAGTGAATCCCCGGGGGTAACTATACTACACACTCTTTGACTAGTTTTACTCAATTAGATCATGTGAGGCATAAATTTTATATGTAAGATAGGGGTATGATAGTTTTCTTCATTGATTGTCCTATCAGCGTAGAAAGGGGGGTCATATACCCTAGTATGAGTTGTATATATGGGTTTTATCAAAGTTGTCCGCTTGCAGGTGTCGTCTCGTTTTGTATATAGAGTGACTCCCCCAGGGTTTGGATTTTGCAATACCAATTCTTCATGAACTTGCGATCAGGAAGCTTCTACTAGAATAGGAGTCCCAGCATCATAGGACAAGTGAGCAATCACTAACTAAAGGTAGCGTGAATCAAAGACAACTGCATCCTTTAGAACCCATTGTAGAGGAAAGATTTTCTGACACCTTGTTAGAAAGATCATACAGCCTAGTGACTGAGGACTCCAGAAAGTTGAACCCTAAGGAAACAACTTCCATGGGGGCGGGTCCTTCTCAACCTCCATTTGACATAAAATTGTTGTACTTGAAGTTTCAATTTGAAAATGTGCTTAAGGCCAAAATCTATAAGGATGGAATGGACCGCTATTGTGTTAAGTTCAAAAACAAGCCAAGCGAGTTCAAAGACCTTGCAGATGTGGATTATGACGGGGATAGATATTTTGACAGAGAGGGAATGATGTACTTAGTGTTTCACAACCCCTTTATTGTGGGAAAATGGGGGATGACTGGAACCAAGGATAAGATAGATGAAAAGCTAGTAGATGAACCACCCAAAATGGATAAGCAAAACGTAGTACTCAGACACACCAATGAGACAAAGGGGCTTAATATAGACAACACTTACATGGGGCTATATAAATTCAATAATGGAGAACAAACACTCTATTATAGATGTGATGAGCCCCGCATCAAGAAATTGACTGACCACAAAGAATTATATGTTTTTACTTACACAGAGGGGAGAAGTATTCAGGTGGTCATAACGGACAAGTATGGCCAAAACTACTTTCGTATGGATCGTAAGGAGTTAGAACAATATACATGTTTTGGGGGACCTCTCCATTAGTACTATGTAAATCTAGAAGAAGTAAAAACATGACTATTCACACACTACAAGAGGTTATGTGCACTTGTGACGCTTTTAGCCACAAAAATACATTGGGTTTTTATACTCCCCGGTGTCGGTAAAAGCATCGCTATGGGAACGTCGCTATATGCATCGCTATATAACGACACATATAGCAATGGTTATAGCGATGATTGCAATCCTTCTGTAGCAACGCTTATAGCGACATTGCAGAACCTTATATAGAGACGCTAATAGCGACGCCCGAGAGTAAAAAATTTTGGGTGGTAGGGCATTGAATGCCCTGCCACCCATCAACCATATTGAATGTTTCCAGAATAAAGTATACCTAAATGAATCCAAGATAAGCACAGATTCACCTTTGAAAGAAAGTGCAAGGTATAGACCAAAAGTAGTCACCCACAAGACAATATAACCATTCACTCCATCATGCATAGTATTGTTTGCAGAATAAAGATACAAAACTAACAAAAGTAATTGGACAAAAGTAAACTGACGAAAGTAAATCAATGACAATTATACACATCATAGGCAAAATCACTTGATTGTTAAGCTTTGCAAATGGAATAGTTACAACTCAATTGTCATTTTGTCGCAAAATACATGGTTTTCCATTAGTTACAAAAAGACGTATATATGTTGTGACAAAAGAAAACTAATGCTATCTGGCTACAGCTAGGATGACGTCGTCTAATCAGACGTCTCATCGCATCCAAGCAGCGTATCTGTCGAATTCTGCAGAAAAAAACAATAAGACTTTCTGTAAGTATAAACATATAATTACAAAACAATCTATTTTCTTAACTTATCGTTAAAATACAACAAATGTAAAAGAGTAAAGTGAAAACTAACCATGCCACCGCGAGAACTAAGAATGTCTATCAGGGCGTTTAAGCCCTTTCTGCCTGCGTACTCGCGCTCGTACGATGTGGGGTCATGTCCTGTCATCGACCACTGCTCAAAACATACAAAGAATCCATTATGTTAGAATTTAAAAAAACAAATAGACATAACTACCAAAGCTAAAGAGAAATGCAAAAACAGTTACAAAATCGGCCTCAAATGATGCCCACCCGCCGCTCCCAAAGTGGTGCAAGCTCCCTGCCTCTACTGGCGCTTTGGCTGCCTCCTTTTGATACTTCCACTTGTCAGGATTCTCACACGCTTCTTGCTTTGGATTCTTCTAATATTCTTGGCCATACAATCTGGTCTATTCCACCCATGCTTTATTGCTTTTGTACTTCAAAACGCTTGTGCTTGCAGTATTCGACATTCGAACCTTCATCAGGTCTTCATTGAAATGCTCATCCCGACTTAACATGGGAAACTCCTCATGTAGCATGTTGATGACTCTGTCTTTTAATTCATTTGGCACTTCACTCCAGGTGTTTAGTATGTAGTGTTGAAACACCTGGGAGCAAAGACCGCACATGTGCGAAATCACCTTCTTGCCTTCGTCATCCAAGATGATGCCGCCGCTGATAATGACCAAGTACGGAAATCCCTCTCGCCTGTGACACGTGAACCTGGGTGTCTTGGTAGGGGTCTCTTGCGGCGTCTTAATGGGGGTGCAGATGTCAGGTGTCTCCACTGGAGTCTAGGCCCCGAAGCGAGGAGTGTTTTGACTGGGGTGATTCCCTGAGAAGTAGCTAGTGGTGTGTAGCCAGGAACGGCCGATAGCCGTACAAAACGTGGTGTAGATGGCAATCTCGTGGCTGGTGTGGGGGCGGGCAAAGAAGGGGAAGGTAAAGAGCCTCCTCAAACCTGAGGCGGCATCGAGGCATCAGTGGCGCCATCCCCACAACAACTGCCGCCGCCACCAACGTCGGTGCCTAGACAAGTGTGAAGATCGTCTCGTCAACATCAAAGCTTTGCAGCACTGAATGATCCAAAACAAAGGGAGACACTGAAGGAGTGGAACGACGTGATGGTGCTCCAGAGCAATGACACTCCTTATACCACCTCCTCTGCTGGGGTGACAAAGAAGAAAGACACTCATCATCATCCATACCTACATTAAACACACAAACATTTAATATTAATACTGAATGGAGAAGAAAACATGGACTAGTTATAATATATACTATAGATAATAGTGAGAGGGATTCCTGTATAAAGAGAGAGAGAGAGAGAGAGAGAGAGAGAGAGAGAGAGAGAGAGAGAGAGAGAGAGAGAGAGAGAGAGAGAGAGAGGACTCATAAAGGGGGAGGGATTCCTGTGTAGAGAGATTCTTGTGAAGTTATTTGTCTCTCGTGTGCATTCTATGTATCTCGTGTGCATTCTATGTATCTTCTAGAAGCTATGTTTTGAACAACATGCCTTTTATATGTAGTTGTGACAAGACACTCTGGTCATAAATTAAATGTCTTTTCTATTATCCGTAGTTTTCTTTATTACTTGCGACAGATCTTTATCTATCGCAAGAGTTATTGCTATGCTGCATCGGGAGTTTGCAGCTCCCTCTCTAGAAAACACTCTTGTAGGACCCTTACACGCAACCGTTGAAACCGTAGGAGCTAGCCGAGTGTGTATGTGTGTGAGAGAGAGAGAGAGAGATTGAGAGGGAGAGAGAGAAAGAGGGGAAGGGAACATGAGAGGGAGGAGAGGGAAGGAGCATACCTGGAGTGGAAGGAATGACGATTAAACACAATTTAAATTTCTCAAGTATAGCATATAGACAGGAGAGGAAAGGAGCATACCTGGAGTGGAAGCAATGACGATTAAACACAATTTAAATTTCTCAAGTATAGCATATAGACAGGAATGGACAAAAAGCCACGTGAATACAATATATATTATAAAACGGAGAAAATTTTCTCAAATACAATGTTTATGGCTTTAAGAGGTCTCTCTCTCATCCTTGCATAGCTCATCATAACTCCCTTGTCTATATAGAGCTCTCCATTTAAGGAGATGTCCTCCATTTCATTTTGTAGATCCTCTGCATGCACTCCATAGAGAGTAGCAGCTTGATGCTCATCTGGAACCACCTTAGCGACTTTGATTGAGCATCTTATCCAATATCCTCCATTGATGCAATTGTGATTGGCACATGGTAGCCCTCATACGTCCGTGCACTACGAGGGGATACCTCTATGACATACCACTAGTTTGATGCAGTCTGTGTAGGATGAGATATCACCTCTCAGAGCCACATAAATTACATGAGAGCTTCCAAGCACATAACTTCTAAAATTGGATGTTATATATTTACAGACTTACTTGTTCACAATGCTCAGGTAGTACAAAAGTGTCTCTTAGGTTGGTCCATTGTTTAGTTGAATCCACCTTAAGGAAACTAGACTCTCCTCTACGCACAGTACCGTTGCGACCCTCCATGTTTATCTTGAATCATTGCACGTCGAACAAGTTTACAAAAAAATCCTCTATAATCGATCCTCAAAATCTCCTATAGAGTGCCGAAGTAGGTGAGTTCCACCACCACAGGATCTGCATCAGAGGACCGTCGTCGACTAGACTGTTTAAATTTTTCCATGATTCCACAATCTTGTGTAAAATGATTTTTGTCGATCTGTTCCCTAAAATGTCAACCTTTACACCATGCTGTTTTGTATGACTCATACTACAACCAACAATCATTATGAGTGGCCGTTCAAACATCTAGAAAGTTGCTAGTCGTACATTGCAAACTTACCTCAGTCGCGCAACCCAGAGAGTACTCCCACTCCGCCTGAGTCACTTCTTCACCGCACTCTTGTGCGCTTTTCAATTGGTTGTGCAACCGTCTTAAGATCATGAATGTTGGTAGGCTCTCCAGACCCTCCGGATAATGCATTGGTGGTCATCTTCCCCGTCTCCACTTGATTTGTACCCTTTGTCTCTCGTGCTTTTCATCTTCGACGTATTGTGAAATCCACTTTTGCATCACTGGACTATGAAGCATGCAAAATTGGTTTATTTTAGCCTCTAGATCTTTTGTCATCTTCTTCTCAACACCGAGATTGCACATGACAATCTCTAATATGCGCTCATCATCTGTGGTTTACCATAGCGTGTCTTGGGATTTATCAAATCAATCTAGCCACTCTTCAATGTAAACTAGGTACTCTATGATACCAATCAACCTTCTGCCATGCTACCCTCCGGATGTGCCTTCTGACGCACATATCCCTTGAGAATTTTCATGAAACGTTCTAAAAAGAAAATCAATCTGGAATTTATTGTGCCAGTTATTTCCACGTCATCAACTATGTGAACAAGAAGATGCACCTGAATGGTTAGCATGGTAGTAGGAAAGTGTTTCTCAAACATGCACACAACCTCCGCAGCGTTTAGTTTGGTGAATGGTATGGAGTCAACATTGATCTCCTTTTGTGAGATCCATTGCACAAACTTTGCAAGTTTGTAGATGAGTTACGGACGTCAAGAGACAAACATCCCTCAATGGCCACCGTTAAAATAAACTGCAAAACACGTCTAGCAGTGATATTAAAGACTATGATATATTCCACTTCAAACATACCTGACACATTTACTTCAAATTGGTAAGCTTTCCTTCTTTAGTGAAACACGTTCAGAGTGAGTGCATTACGCCAGTGGGTGTCTGAACAGATCGAATGGTCTCTTTTACTTTGCGTTCATGGGCTCCTGTCAAAATCCATGGAGCTTTAGAGAGTTTTATCAATCCATCGGGTGCTGTCTGTGGCCAATATTCCTCCATACAATCCACAGTTCCAAGGTCAACCCTGGCTCCCAAAGAATCTTTCTTGCCGGTTAGATGGTCCCACAACAAATTACCCACATTCTTGAATATTTTCATTGGATGGAGCAAGTGATTGATCATGAGTCTGGGGCAATATGGTAACTCATACCATAGAGAGAGTCTCTTCATCCCTGGGAGCAAACTGTCATCACACATCTCCTTCTGCTCTAACCATTCTTGTGTACACATCCTCGTTGGCTCTCTTCCCAAAAAACCATTGCGTAACTCATGATTCTCTAGAAGATACGCTTGATGACCTTCATAGATTTTCTTCTTTAGTGAGGGTGCCCTACGTGCATTAAGTCTAGGTCCACATGGGACACATGCTCTATATCCGTTTGCTTGAAGCCCTGCATGTATACACATGACAATAGATAAGCTTGAGAAAAACCAAGATTTATAGTGTTTGAGTTTGAGTGTAAATCACCTAAGCATTCTGTTAGTCGGGGATTGTCATGCATGGTCCACATTAGAATGCCTCTGATCAAAGCATTCTGTTCACCTGTGTGTGTTGGAATTAGGGTTGCAGAGAAACACACACATCTTGGAGAAGACGAAGGAAGCTCAAGGCACACAATAGAGAGTTTGTTACTTAGTGTGCAATGGAAAGATAGATAGCCCTAGAGTGATGGGCGTATATACAATGCACGGGGGAAAAAACCTCCTAAAGAGGGAAAAAATGCCCCGGCGGTCCTAGTGTGTTCACACATATCACTACCACATGTATATGGTAACAAATCCGCCCTGGAGTGATGCGGTGAACAAGAGCTAGCACATGAGTAAAGGGAAGTGCCATGCCCTGAGGACAGGATCAGTCCACAAAGGGGAGTAAGCCCAGAGCTTTGTGGAAAGCTTCAAGCTTCTCATGAGACAATGGCTTTGTGAAAAGATCTGCAAGGTTGTCCTGTGTTGGCACATAAGCCAAGATGATCTCTCCTGCTAAGAGCCTCTCCCTGACATAGTGGTAATGCACCTCAATGTGCTTTGTGCGAGCGTGAAAAACTAGGTTCCTCGCAACTACCAATGCGCTCTGACTGTCAGTGAGAATAGTGTTGGCAGTGTCCTGTCCAACACCCAAATCATCCATAAGGCGTCTGAGCCATACACACTCAACCGTAGCTGTGAAGACTGTCCTGTACTCAGCCTCACAACTCAAAGTGGCCGCAGTAGGTTGCTTCTTGCTCAACCATGATATACATGAACTGCCAAGCATGAAACAAAAACCACTTGTGGACACTAGCGTGTCAAAACAACCAGCCCAATCTGAGTCCGAAAAAGCATGTAAGTCTGGCAGCAATGATCCCCCCTTGGGATAAAACAAGCCAAGATGTAAAGTGCCACTAAGGTAGCGGAAAATCCTCTTGACAACCTGCCAATGCTTAGACCCTGGACTATGCATAAATCTGCTGATCTGTGAGACTGCAAATTGAATATCCGGCCTCGTGTTGCATTCATAAATGAGGCAGCCAACAGCAGCTTGGTAAAGAGAGACATCAGCAGGATCGTCAGCATCATGTAGACTCAACTTCAAACCTGTTTCCATGGGAGTGGCAATAGGTTTGCAATCCTCAAGTCCAAACTTGCATAGCAATGTCTCTATGTAACTTTTCTGACACAAGGCAATACCACCATCACACTGCTTAAACTGTATGCCCAAATAATGATGCAACAGCCCCAAATCTTTCATCTTGAAAGTAGCATTCAAATCAGCCTTAAATTCAACAATATGTCTCTCATTTGGTCCAGTGATCAGCAAATCATCGACATAAAGAACCACAATGAGAAATACATCATCCTCATGCTTGACATACAATGTGCTTTCTGTTGGACTGTTATGAAAGCCTCGTTCAACCAAATGAGTGTCAGCTTTCTCATACCAAGCATGAGGAGATTGCTTCAACCCATACAAAGCCTTCTTACATCTGCACACTTTGTCCTCTTGTCCTTTTATGAAAAAACCGCGAGGCTGCGTTACATAAACTTCCTCAAATATGTCACCATTCAAGAAAGCAGTAACAATGTCTGATTGATGTACATCCCAACCAAAATGAGCTGCCAATGCACATAGAAAACGCACAGTAGTCATACGACAAGTGGGAGCAAAAGTCTCTTCATAATCTATGCCTTTTTGCTGTGCATAACCCTTTGCAACAAGTCAAGCCTTATGGAGATTGATCTCACCATCCGGCTTGCGTTTCAACTTGTAAACCCACTTCGTACCAATGGCCTTTTTTCCCGGAGGCAAATCACATAAAGTCCATGTGTCATTCTCTATAAGTGCATCATATTCTGATTGCATGGCAGCCATCCAATTTTCTGAATTTTGTGCTTCATCAAAAGACAGAGGCTCCTCAACATCATGTAAACTAGACACAGCCAAAGCATAACAATCTGATGCATAAGATGCATGGCGAGAGCCTGAACGAGTACGACTAGACAAAGGTGCATCCAATTTACTGTCATGCAAAGTGTGCACCAGCCATTTTGGCATACCTCTAGCCTGCTCATTTTCAGCCCTTTCCTCATCAAGTACATCATGTACATCTGGATCTGTAATAGGCTGATCTAAAACAATATCAAAAACCCCCATAGGTTTTACATTTGCCTCATTGGAACTTACATTCGTATTTCCACCACTGAAAAGAGGCAACAAAGTGTCATAAATGTCCTGTGAGCTTACATTATTGTCTCTAGTACATGACAGCAAGGGCTGAACAGAATCTTCCACAAACACTACATCTCGTGAAACCAGAATACATTTTGTTTGTGGATGATACAACCTGTAACCTTTGCTTTCAGCACTATAACCAACAAAAATACATTTGACAGCTTTATCATCCAATTTTTTGCGTTGCACTTGTGGCACCAAAGCATATGCCAAACAGCCAAAAACATGCATGTGCTCAATAGAAGGCTTTCTATCATGCCATGCTTCATATGGAGTAATAGACTGCAAAGCTTTCGTAGGACACCTGTTAAGTACATAAGTGGCACACATGATGGCCTCAAGAGAAAAAGAATGCGGCAAAGCTTGACTTTTGACCATACATCGTGCCATTTCCGTCAGTGACCTGTTTTTCCTCTCAGCAACACCATTTTGCTGAGGTGTATAAGGCACTTTACATTGGTGTTTTATCCTACGACTAGCCAGAAATGCATTAAATTCATGAGACATATACTCCCCCCCTCGATCGGAAAAGGAGGGTGTCCATAGTACATTTCGAGACATTTTCAGTCATAGCCAGAAATTGTTTGAAGCACATAAAAACTTCGGACTTCGCTTTAAGCGAAAATACCCATGCATGCTTGGAGTAATCATCAATAAAAGTCATGAAGTATAGGTAATTGCCCAAGGACGGAGTTTGCATGGGCCCACAAACATCACTATACACAAGCTGCAACCTGCATGTGGCCCGAACCATCCTTTGGAAACTTAGAATGCTTCATCTTACGCAAAATATAGCCTTCACAAACATGTTTGACAGGTCCTTCAAGAGGCGGCAAAGAAGCAACCATATCAGATTTCTGCAAACGCAGCAAACTGGCAAAATTCAGATGACCAAAACGTGCATGCCAAAGTTTTGCATCTAAAATAGCCCTTGAATCTGCAACAGGATTTGCAAAATATTATCCATACTTGTCATACAAAGTGAGTTTATACAACCCACGACACAAAAGGCCAGATGCAACAATTTGATCACCAAAACTGAGATCATGAACTATACATCTGTCATCCACAAATTTGACTACAAGTCCAAGTCTAGCAAGTGCGGATAGAGACAAGAGATTCTTCTTGATCCCAAGTACATAAAGTGCATCAACAAGTGTGAAAGAGCTGCCATTAGCAGCAGTGAGCACAATATTTCCAACTCCCTGAACTGGATAAGAGGCGTTGTTGGCACAAGTGACTGAATTCCCATGAGGGACAGACTCGAGAGAGGTAAACAATTCATGATGTGAGGTAATGTGCTTTGTAGCACCATTGTCAAAATACCACACATGTGAATCTGCATCATGGACATCAGGATTGTAAGTGCACTCTGCGCTAAAAGCCCATTCTGCATCAACATCAGCATTACAGTCTCCTTTTACAGAAGACTCAACAATGGCTGCATTTGTAGTGGAGCTAGCATTTGTAGTGGAACCACCCTCTTTCTTCTTAGCCTCTTTGGCCTTCAACTTAGGACATGACTTGATCAAGTGATCATTAGCTTTACAATAATGGTAACGCATCTTCTTTTTGCCCTTGTCACCAGAATTTCCAGACAAATTGCTGCCAGCAGAAGCATTAGGAAAAGAATTTTTGCCACTCGTAGTAGAACCATAAGAAGTGGCTGCATTACTGTTACCACCCTTTCTTTGAGAAGCAATAAAATCCTATTCAACTCCGCACTTCCTAGTCTTGTTTTTTCTAGAAAGTGACTCTTGCAACAGCAATGTGCATAATGCATCAAACTTGACAACTTCTGGATTCCTTGGGTCATAAGTCTCCAAGTACTAGCAAAAGTCTGGTAAGAATCTGGTAAGGCATCAAGAACAGTCTGCACAAGGGAACTGTCCGAAATGACTTCTCCGGTAGAAATAAGTTGCTCATTGATATGCTTGACACTAGCAAGGAAAGTGTCCATATCATCTTCCTCATGCATAATCTTCGACTCCAACTCTTTACGTAGCAAAGCAATTTTAGCCTCATTGCGACTTGCATAAAGACCAACCAAAATATCCCAAGCCTGTTTTTTAGATTTTGCTGAACGGATGTGAGGAACAATGGTGCGCTTCACAGACAACGCAATTAATGCATGAGCCTGCGCATCCCACGAGCTTGTTCTGTCGTAGGCAATACAACTCTAACAGCAGCAATCCTTGCAGCAAGACCTGCAACATCCTCAACATCGCCTACATCCTTAGAACCAGGACGTACATCAATGCCCTGCACAATGTTCCAGACACCCTTTGACACAAGAACATGTTGCATCATATAAGCCCACATAGGGTAGTTGTCCCCATCCAACCTGTCCTCAGTAGCAAGCATCTTGAACACATCTGTGTTGTTGTTGTCAACCGTGGTAAATGATGCACCTGATGTGAAAACTGCTCGAAGATAGGAGAAACAGAGCGGGAACAACCTGTGCTATATAGCACAAACCGTAGAAGACTATAAGGCACCTGTTATGCAGAAAACGGCACTGACAAAAATTCTGCACAAAATAACGAAATAGCCTGTGCAGTACTGCCTGTAGTGGAAACGGAGGCCGATATGAGCCCAAATCAAAATATTTGTCGACCTACGAACGCTCACCAAAGCTCACTGAAATCGGAGAAAGTGAACAGGCGTGTACTGGAGCAGCTACGACTAAGCCCGGGAGGACGCAACCTGCTCTGATACCAATTGTTGGAATTAGGGTTGCAGAGAAACACACACTGCTTGGAGAAGACGAAGGAAGCTTAAGCCACACAATAGAGAGTTTGTTACTTAGTGTGCAATGGAAAGATAGATAGCCCTAGAGTGATGGGCGTATATACAATGCACGGGGGAAAAAACCTCCTAAAGAGGGAAAAATGCCCCGGCGGTCCTAGTGTGTTCACACACATCACTACCACATGCATATGGTAACAGTGTGTTTGCTCATATCCACCACTTCTAGGCCAATACACAATTGTTGCAGCTCTTCCAATAGTGGACGAGGATACACATCCATATTCTTCACTTTATACTGCCCCGACACAATCAAGCTTAGAAACAAGTGCCCCTTCTTGGTAGTCAACCACGAGGGAATGTTGTAGTTGATGATGACAATGATCCATACACTATAAGATGTTCATCTTTGACCAAATGGATTTACACCATCCATAGCCAGGCCTATGCGCAAATTTTGATCTTTTTTGGCAAAATCCAGCCATGTATTGTCTATATGTTTCCAGGCTACACAATCTGCAAGAACCCGTAGTACACCATCCGAAGATCTATTCTCCTTGTGCCATGGTGCTAGGGCGGCCATAGACATAGATTTAAAGGAATACTTGATGCAAGGAAGGAGAGGAAAATGTCGCAAAACCTTTTGTGGAATTTTTTGTCCGGAGATCTACTCGATATCTCTCGAAATCACATTTCGAACACTTCTCCATGTCTATGTATTTCCCTTTGAAAAGAATGCAGTCGCTAGGACAAGCGTGAATCAAATTGTAATCCATCCCCAAGTTTTGCAAGATCTTTCTTGCTTCCTCTCTGGAATCTGGCATCAACATTACTATATGATAGTATGTGCTCTTTGAGCAATCTACACAGCCAAAAAAATGCAGTACACTTGTGTAAGTAATTTATCAGATCATTATACATCTAGAGTTTTTATTGAAGTAAACACATTGTAATAGATCACTTGAAGAGCACTGTGACGCTAGTGTCACTCCATCCAAACTTTGCCTGCATGTTGATAAGAACCAGGAGTGACTTCAATCTAGACACACGTGCTCCATCATACAATGGCATATTGGCTTCACTTTTCATACCATCATAGATAAGCCTTTCTAAATCCATGATTGTCTCGATCATTTCATTGATATCGGGCTCAAACATTGCCTCATTGGAGATGTGGTCTGCATGATCATCCTCCGAGATGCTAGAGGATACATCTTTTTGGATTCATGTATGCTACTTGACCAAAGCTCCTGTGAACACGTCTATTGGGTTGCAAGATTGTTGTCTGTTGGCCAGCGTCAGAGTCCAACGAGTTATAATTGAAAACAACTCAATCTATAATAGATGAATCAAACTCACCAAATTTGCAAACGTGCTGCAAAGAAACGGGTCTTGTCCATCGCACAACACGTTTGCATTGATTACAAGGACATAAGATCCTTGTTGAGAGATAGGTGTTTTGGTTGGACGGCCCCACATCGTCGTCGTTACTCATAAAGAATGCAAAAACCTTATAACCTGGACATAAACTTAATCTTCTATTGGAATCCTCTGCCCTATCTCTCTATCTCTCTCTCTCTCTCTCTCTCTCTCTCTCTCTCTCTCTCTCTCTCTCTCTCTCTCTCTCTCTCTCTCTCTCTCTCTCTCTCTCTCTCTCTCTCTCTATTTGTTCACATTGTAAACTACCTCACATTCTCTAGTCATGTCCGATCCTCGCACACCTCGGTCTATAGGTGCACGAAGATCAGAACCACTGGGTTATAATCTCATCTTTATTGTTCAATGCCTATATTTGTGGGTATGAGAAATCTACACACCCACGTCTACATGACAGTGCATGTAGGGAAAAAATTCCTTTGCCTCTTCTCTAGCTGTAGCAATTCACAACATCTTAACATCTCTTCACAACAGATCCTTGTTCAAGGGAATACTTAGCACATTACATGTTGGCCTCCAATCTAAGTATCATGCCATTGAAAGCTTTCCAACTTAAGGTCGCATCCATAGAGAGGAAGAGAGGGATCATCGTTTGCCTAACTCTAATTTTTTTCCTAATCCCGAAGGTGTTGAGATGTCAAGCTCTACATATTGAGCTGGAATCCACTACAAGTCTTGGCCGCTTACGGCATTTACTCACTGGCATGTTAGGTGACCAACACGGAGGAGCTCTGCCAGCGATTCTACAGCTGGACTACACTTATAGTGCCAGCCTAGTACGCTTCTAGCGAGTTCACACTTAGTGACCGCATGTACATATGTGCTACTTTTTAGCTTTAGCACTTAGTCATTTTTGTACTCTCTTTTCTGAGCGAATAAGATGAAGAAGCTTTCCATCTCTGTGTGCTTTGTGCTTGTCTTGTGTAGCTCTCTTGTGTAACTACATTCCCCCCTCCCCTCCTCCACCTTTTTCTTCTATCTTCCGAGCTTACTCCAACCTTGAGAGAAGCTTACAACTCAAACTCTTTTTTAATAAGATACTCCCTCCTTATCCTTCCTTTTCTCTCCCCAATCCTTCTTGGAACCCTCCTTCTCACTCCATCACCCTTGAGCATGCCTTTGAGGATACTTTCTCTCGTTTAAAACCCCTCCTTAATCATTCTTCTCCTTTCCTTCCTAAAACCTTCTTGATGGACGCCATTTCTTCCCTTAAAAATGACCATCAAATTGTAATTAAACCAGCCGATAAAAACCTCGGCCCCGTCATCCTCTCCCAATCTTGCTACACTAAGGAAGCACTACGCCATCTCTTAGACCCTCTCACCTACTCTCCCATCTCTTCACCGCCTTTACAGTTTGTTCTTTCCACTCTTTTTTCCATTGTTTCAAATTTCCATTCCTACCTTCCAAGGAGAGAGCATTCATCCTCTCCTCCTCTCATGATTTTCCTAAACCTTGCCCTTTTTTCCTCTTACCCAAGATTCATAAACCTATCCTTGTAGGCCACCCCATTTGTTCCTACAAGGGCTATATCTTAGAGAATGCCTCCAAATGGTTGCATATGCAACTCTTCCCCATACTCCTAGCCAAAAAACAACACCTCAAGGACTCTCACTCTCTTATCTTGGACTTGGCCTCCATCCCTTTCTCCCCCCATATCCCTCTCTTTACCTTCGACGTGGAGTCCCTTTACCCCAGCATTCCCATCCAGGAAGGGCTTTGCGCTCTGAGAAACTCTATCCATAGCCACTTTCCCTATCCTAAAGTCAACTTCCTTCTTTCTCTTGCCTCTCTCATTCTTAACCACCATTACATCTCTTTCAAAGGTAAGTTCTGGCATCAGGTTAAAGGCACCACTATGGGGTCAAATTTTGCAGTGGTGTATGCGTGTCTATTTCTCTGCTCCTTAGAAGAAGACGGGAACCTCCTCTCTTCCCCTTCTCTCCTATACTTTAAGAGGTTCATAGAAGATGCTTTTGGAGTCTGGGATGGCCCCCCGCGTGCTTAGAAAATCTCCTCCTTGAGTATGGGCATCCTCTCCAAGAGTATATTAAGATCACTCCCGTCATCTCCTCACAGGAAGCCTTTATTTTGGACATTCACTTTTTCAAAGGAACCTCCTTCTGCTCTAAGGGGATCTTGGACACACATTGCCACCAAAAACCTCTTAACTCCTACAACTATATCCCTTGGCAATCTTGGCACCCCACCCACCAGAAAACTGCCTTTATTCTATCGGAGCTCAAGAGATATATCATCAGGGAAAACTCGCTTGAGGGTTTCATTTCTATTCGCAACCTTTTTTTCCACCGACTGAGGGCTAAAGGGTACCCAACACCTTTTTTGAAAGCGTGCTTTCTTTATGTAACCTATGCATCCAGGCCCTCTTATTTCTTAGGAGGTAACAACAAGATTGCCCCTCCTTCCATTGTCAAAATCCCATTTTCACCCTGTACCCAAAAACTCAATTTAGCCCACTCCATTAACCAACCTCTTTCCAACATTCTAGAAATCAACTCTGAACTCCCCCCTTTTTCCAAACCAGTCATCTGTTGGCTTAATGCACCCAATCTGGGCAACCTTCTCTCAAAAAAGAGCCATACTCCCCCATCTCCTTGCCTCCCCCCCTTCTCCTAACTTCCAGCCCCCCCCCCCTCCCTCCCTCCCCGAGCTTTACCTTCTCCTCCTTTATCTTTTCCTTTTCATCCTCTTCGATCCCTTTTTTGCCCCCCCTTAAAAATATAGCACCTAAATAAGAGTTTCACCAAATTCTCCCCCCCCCCCCCCCCCCCCCCCCCCCCCCCCCCCCCCCCCCCCCCCCCCCCCCCCCCCCCCCTTTATTTTTGGTCAAAGTCACTTTCTGTACCCCCTAAATGCACTCTTGAAAACCTCTCTTTTTCCCTCCTTTTCCCACCCCCCATTAATTTGGGTTTTAATCCCTTTCTCTTTGTACCACCTATAAGCACTCTTTAAACCCCTCTCTTTCCATCCTTTTCCCACCCGACTTTAGAGTTAATTCCCCTCTATTGAAGAGGCTTCCTTCTCTATTAAACTCTGTGCCTACTACCTTGGTAACCGCTCCTCCCTTAGGTGAAAACCTATTTAAACCCTCCTAATCCATTTGTAAGGGTAACACCACTGAAGAGCTTAAATTGCAAAATGCGTTTGGTGTTTACCACTTGTGCAGAATTTTTCCCCTTTCCCTTCTTCATTCCGCTCTAAAATTACTCCCCTCCCTCTCACTTTTTCTTACCTTGGCAAGTTCAAAATTCACTCGCTCAGTGCTTTATTTAGTCATTGTATTTTTTTTTTCTTTAGCTATCGATTTTTTTTTTGGGGGTTTTCATAAAAGTTTCTGAACAGGTCTCCAAAGTGCAGTATACAGAGATTTACTATACAAGTATAGTGGTTGTATGTACGCTTGATTGTGGACACTCGTTGAGTGTAGAAAGTATTACATGTACCACGATAGCAGGTTCAGCAGATTTGCAGATTTTTGCAGATTGCAGCTATTTTATCTTAGTGCTTCAAGATGTCTGACGGTTTCAGTCAGATTGTCACTGAGAAGCTTAAGAAAAATAACTACCCTGCATGGAAGTTAAGAAAAACTAATTTCCTAAAAGGAAAAGGTTATTGGGACTATGTAGAAGGAGACAATAAAAAGGAACCAGAGATTCCCGAGGCAAATGCTACAGCAGAGAAAAGAAAAGCTTTGAGGGACTGGCAACAAGGCCAGAGAAAAGTGATGTATTGGCTTTCTATGAGCATCACAGATGGCATGATGGGCTATCTACAAGATGCTGAAACCCCGGCCATTGCATGGAAAAACTTAGGCAGAGTGTTCGAGGTGAACACCAAGGCCATGAAGCTTCAACTAAAGTCGGAGCTAAATCAGGTTAAGAGGAACAACCTCTCCATCAATGATTATGCCTTGAAGATCAAGAGTATCATTGAGGCTCTTGGATCTATTAAAGTCTCAATGGAAGACGATGACATTGTCCGTGCATGCTTGGATGGTTTAGGAGATGAGTATGTACATTTCAGGTCTTCCATGAATACAAGAGATGACATCTCCATGTTCCAAGATTTTAATTGTATGCTTATTCTTGAGGAGAAGAACCTTGGTCTTGACACATCTTCTTCTCATGGTAGAAATAAGTCTGAACAGGCCTTCTATTCTAACTCCAACAGAGGTAGAGGTCTGGTCAAGGCCCAAGTGGTTGCAGGGGCCAATCTCGAGAAGGTCAATTAAATCAAAACAATACAAGTGGTAGGGGAAACCAGTCTCAAGGCAGAGGGAGTCAAAGAGGTCTTGGTGCAGGATCAAGCAAGCAGCAACATACTGCAGATAGCAGAGAATGTTGGACTTGTGGTGAAAAAGGTCACATGTCAAGTGATTGTCCAAAGGGAAAAGCAACTGGAAAGAGAGAACAGGGCAACTATGCATCTACTAGCAGAGATGCAGATGACAACAAAAGTGAGCGCATGTTTGTTATGCAGCATGTAATGAATACAATGACTGCAGAGAATTCCACCCAAGATGATGTTTGGTATGTGGATTCAGGTGCCTCTAATCACATGACGTCTCGTGGAGAGTGGTTTAGAGATATGCGCAAACCAGATGTGTCAGGCTATGTGCAGACAAGAGATGACACAGCTCACCCCATTGCTCATGTAGGGGACATACCTCTAAATACAAAGAGTGGGAAATCAAAGTACTTAAATGATGTACTTCATGTCCGAAACATTACAAAGAATCTTGTTTCTGTTGGAAAAATGGTTGAGCAGGGTTTGCAGGTTCGCTTCAATCCTAATGGCTGTTATGTAGAAGTTTTCCAGAATGGTTGTAAGCTGATCACAAAGGGCAAATGTGTGAGCAGAATGTTTACGCTGAATGTAGACATGCCTGAGGTAAAAGCTGCATTATTTTCATAGGGCACAGGTGTTGTGTCTGATGTTGACATTTGGCACAAACGCATTGGCCATGTCAATGAGCAGAGATTGCACATCATGCAATCAAAACAGATTGTAAAAGGTTTTCCCAAATTCAAGGTGGATGGTATGCATAAAGTGTGTGCAACATGTCAGTTTGGAAAACAATCAAAGGGCTCATTTCCACATGAGCACAATGTATGTAAAAAGCCACTTGAGGTGGTGCACATAGATGTTTGGGGTCCAACCGATACTGCAAGTATACATGGTTGCAGGTATTATGTCTCTTTCATTGATGACCATACAAGAAAAGTATGGGTCTACTTCATGTGTAACAAAAGTGAAGTGTTTGGTCATTTTCAAGACTTCAAAGTCATGATTGAGAAGGAGACAGATATGAAAATCAAGACATTGAGGTCATATGCAGGGGGAGAGTACTTCTCCAATGATTTTTCAGATTTTTGCAAATGCATGGTATACGCAGGCAGTTTACATGTAGATATACTCCATAGCAAAATGGGATCGCAGAAAGGAAAAACAGGCACATTGCAGAGGTTGCATGTGCATTGATGAATGAGAAGAACATGCCTCATCATTTTTGGGTTGAAGCTATAAATACAACTGTGTACATTATGAATAGGACACCTACAGCTGCGGTGCATGATGTAACACCTGAGGAAAAGTTTACAGGTACAAAGCATGATTTGGCACACTTGAAAGTATTTGGCTGCATAGCTTATGTGCATGTACCAGATGAGTTGCGTAGGAAATTGGATCCTAAAGTAGAGAAATGTATTCTTGTGGGATATTCCCTTGAAGAAAAGGGGTATAGGTGCTACAATCCTACTAAACAAGAATTACAAGTGAGCAGAGATGTAGTCTTTGATGAGATGAGAAGCTAGTACAGTAATGCACATGGCACTATTGGGGATGATGTAAAAGATGATGTGGTTGTACAAAATGTGAGGCCATAGTCACAGGTTTTGAGTGGACCATAAGAGTCCTCTTCTCGTGGCTCTGTTGAGAAGCCATGGAATGGTAGACTACGTATGCAGGTTACTCCACCAGCAGGTACAGGGAATGTATCACGAAAAGGAAAGGAAAAGGTTGATGAACCTCCCTTTATGGATGATGCATCATCAGGTTTTTCACATATAGACATGGATTCAGATGGTTCTGAACAAAGTCTTGATGAGGAATTTGGAATTCCGGTTGTCAGGAGACCTGGTGTAAGGAAAGTACAAGAAGATGCTAGAGGGCAAAGGAGTGACCCAGGACCGCGCAGATCTAACAGAGTCAGAAATCCAGTTCAAAAATTGACTTATGATGGGTATCTAGCACATCACCAAGCCTACATAGCTAAGGTGATACAGAATGTGGAGCTCACATGTTTTGAGGATGCAGTTGGAAATGTGCATTGGGATGATGCAATGAATGAAGAGATGGATGCATTGGAAGCAAACAACACATGGGAGTTGGTGCCATTGCCAAGTGGCAAGAAAGCTATTGGCTGTAAATGGGTATATAAAACCAAGCATAAGGCTGATGGTAACATTGAGCGTCCCAAGGCAAGGCTGGTCGCAAAGGGTTATGAACAGACGTATGGCACAGACCATGAGGAGACCTTTGCTCCAGTGGCAAAGATGACAACTGTGAGAGCTGTCATAGCAGTGGCTACATCTAGAGGATGGATTATGCATCAAATGGATGTAAAGAATGCCTTCTTGAATGGTGAGTTGCAAGAGGAAGTGTATATGGATCAGCCACCTAGTTATGTCGATCCAGGTTACCCAGATTATGTTTGCAGGCTTCTCAAAGCTTTGTATGGTTTGAAGCAGGGCTCTAGAGCATGGTATGATAGGATTGCCACGGATCTTGTCAGTATTGGTTTTAGGAGAGCTCATGCTGATCATTCACTCTATGTACGTGAAAGTGATATGGGGATTGTGGTCATTACCATATATGTAGATGACCTTATTATTGTGGGTGGCAATGCTATGGAGATTGACCATGTGAAGGGTCTTCTCAAACAGGAGTTTGAAATGAAAGATTTGGGCGAGTTGCGCTACTTTCTTGGCATTGAGGTGATCAAGACTCCAGAGGGTGTATGGCTGTCACAGAGACAGTATGCTTTGGACATGTTGTCAAAGTATGGTATGGCTGATTGTAAGACAATTTCTATTCCCTTGGATGTGAATGCAAAGCCGAGTGCAGAGAAGCGTGATGTTGTTGAGGATGTCAAGATGTACGAGAAGATTGTGGGTAGTCTAATCTACTTAACTATCACGAGGCCAAACTTGAGCTGCAAAGTAGGCTTGGAGAGTCAGTTCATGCAGCTTCCGAGGAAGCCACATTTGGATGGAGTACGATGCACACTTTGGTACGTGCAAGAGACTCTTGACTACGCATTGTTCTATGCAGCAGATGCGCCATTAGCATTGTATGGGTATACAGATGCAGATTGGGCAGGTAGCATTGTTGATAGGAGATCTACGAGTGGCTTCATGTTCTCTTTTGGGAGTGTTGCTGTTACTTGGAGTAGCAAAATGCATCCTATGGTTGCTTTATCGAGCACAGAGGCCGAGTACAGAGGTGCAGCAGTTGCGGCGTGCGAGGTCGCTTGGCTACGCACATTACTTGAATACTTGGGAGTGCAGGTGGACCAACAGATTTTCATCCATTGTGACAACCTCAGCAGCATGGAGTTGGTTAGGAACCCAGTGTTCCATGCCAGGACCAAACACATAGAGGTCCATTACCACTACGTTCGAGAGCGAATGTTGGCGGGCGACATTGACTTGGTCTACGTCAACACAGAGGAGCAGATAGCGGATACCTTTACCAAGACCCTCGGAGCTAAGAAGCTTCGACGTGTAGAGCTCGAGGGGGAGTGTTGAGATGTTGAGCTCTACATCTTAAGCTGGCATCCACTATGGGTCTTGGCCGCTTACGGCATTTACTAACTGGCACATTAGGTGACCAACACGGAGGATCTCTGCCAGTGATTCTACAGCTGGACTACACTTATAGTGCCAGCCTAGTATGCTTCTAGCGAGTTCACACTTAGTGACCGCATGTACATATGTGCTACTTTTCAGCTTTAGCACTTAGTCATTTTTGTACTCTCTTTTCTGAGCGAAGAAGAAGAAGAAGCTTTCCATCTCTGTGTGCTTTGTGCTTGTCTTGTGTAGATCTCTTGAATCCTCATTCTTTACAGAAGGTAGACTTTAATATAAAAAATAAATCCAAAATCTAACCTAATTGAACATATGTTGATTCTGAGCTAATTGAACATGGTTAGTGGGTAAGTTAATAGGTGTCAAATTTTGATGGGAATATACATATTGTTGTGTTTCTAGTGTTTGCCCTTTGGGCAAATCCTTCATTGACATGCCCTAAATTCTAACCTGAGTCTAATCTATCTAATCTTAAATCTAACATAAATCTAGATCTAATCTAATTTTAAACTCAGCATAAACCTAAATATAATCTAGTCTTAAATCTAACTTAAACCTAAATGTAATCTAACTTAAATCTAAATCTAATCTTAAATCTAATCTAGCTAATCTTAAATCTTGTCTCTATCTTAATTCTAACATAAATCTAAATATAATCTAATCTTAAACTCAACATAAACATTTACCTAAATCTAATCTAATCTTAAATCCTAAACTTGAATGTAATCTAACTTAATTCTAAATCCAATTTATTCTTAAATCTAACCTAGCTAATTTGATGGACGGGAGAGACTCACACACCCATGAAGTGCATGCAAACACTACCTAGATCAACATAATGTCAATCGAGGACACAGATGACACGATAGGCACACGGAGGAAATCTCTTTAGCTTGTCAGGCTGAGACCATCCTACACATACAACACTCTGGAAGGCCAACTAAACCACAATCAAGAACCTCACTGCTCTCAACTACATCACCTAGCCGCATACACACATACGGAAGGTAACTCACCTAATCATGCCAGAATCGTACGAAACTTAAGGAACACCATCCCCTCACTAGGATACACCTGTCCCTAAGCTTCTACACTCAAAACCCTCACTCCAAACCCATCTTCGGAAAAGGCGTAGGATGACAGAACAGAATTTTGAAAGTGCCTGAAACTGAAATTTATGAGTACCTATGCGTAGCTTATGTCACCACGATTCTATAGACTACTAGCACGCAGAAAACAGACATCATTTGATACACTTACGGCCACAAATAGCTCGTAGATGCGTCGGTGTGTGCGCTTCGACTCACATGGAATGCTTGGCGTTGTCGCGTAGCTCTCCTTGAGCCTACAGCAATGGTGCAGTCGGATCTCCAATGTGTTGAGCGAGCCGGGCGTAGCGAGAAGATGAAGCTCACGCTCACTCTCTTTCTCTCTCACACACAGTAGACGGCAGCGCTAAAAGTTTTGATTATGATAAAAAAGTCTTCTTACAAAATGACCTAGGTACCTTATATACTAAGGCTACCTTAGGTTTAACCAAAAATGGGGTTGAAAGGGTCAAATGGCTTTGTATTTACAATCTGGAAGTGCCATTGCACCCCGGCTTCTGAAACTAGAATAACTACTCATTACAAATGACGTTTATATCCATAATCCGCAGCATTTCATAACTCGTAAAAGATAAGACTTTGGTACGAAACTTGAGCTATGTTGTGTTGTTGACCCAGCGGTCAACATAATCTTAAATCTTTCCCTAATTTTAAATCTAACGTAAATTTAAATCTAATCTAATCTAACCTAAATGTAATCTAACCTAACCTTAAATGTAATCTAACCTAACCTTAAATCTCATTTAAATCTAACCTAATTTTAAATTTAGCATAAATTTTAAATATAAGTTAAATGTAATCTAACTTAATCTTAGATCTTAATTTAACCTAATCTTAAATGTAATTTTAAATCTAACCTAACCCTAAATCTTCATATAACATTTTATTTCATATTTTTGTACTTTTTTTATCTATCTATCTCTCTTTCTCTCTCTCTTTGTTATCACCCCCTACCTCTCTCTTTTCGTCTTCTCCCCCCCTCTCTCTCTCTTTGGTTTCTCTCTCTCTCTCTCTCTCTCTCTCTCTCTCTCTCTCTCTCTCTCTCTCTCTCTCTCTTTTCCTCTCTCAATGTGTGTGTATGCATTCTTTGTTTATGCATGTGTGTACTCTCTCTCTCTCTCTATCTATCTATCTATCTATCTATCTATCTTTTCCTCTCTCAATGTGTGTGTGTATGCATTCTTTGTTTATGCATGTGTACGTGTGTGTGTATGTGTTTTTTGTTTATGCATGTGTGTACTCTCTCTCTCTCTCTCTCTCTCTCTCTCTCTCTCTCTCTCTCTCTCTCTTTCAAAGACACAATGTGTGTGTGTGAGGGAGAGAGAGAGAAAGAGGCGAAGGGAACATGAGAGAGAGGAGAGGGAAGGAGCATACATGGCTCTCCTTCCTCTCCTCACGTGTGTGTGTATGTGTGTGTGTGTGTTGTGTGTGTGTGTGTGTGGGGGGGGGGGGGGGGGGGGGGGGGGGGAGAGCGCATGTTTACCTATTTTGATAGAGCACCAAAACCCAGATCTGAGATCTGAGTTTTTGGCACTCTCGATTTATTTTTTACCCATGTTGGTGTCGCTATGGGCGTCGCTATAGGCATCGCTATGCAACAAAGAAAATAGCGACGCCCATAGAGACGCCGTGGATTCTAAATTTTGAGCGCGTCACTAATGTGAAGTACCTCTTGTAGTGACACGCGACCAAAAATTGGGCATGTAAGTCCAGTGAGAACCAGAGTGGAAGATTTTGTTGGACATGAACGATTTCCGAACACATGGTCTATGGGATCAACGGGGTCTGGGCTTCTATGAACACACATAGGGGCAGTGCGGCACCGGACGTATAGCGGATAGGATACCAATTATAGTTCCAAGGGGAGAATATGAACCTAGAGAGACCACACCAAGAGGGACAAGGGTGGTGAGGATGGTTGCAGGGTCCAAACGCATGCAACCATCTCAAGTGGAAAAATGTATACCCAAAAAAGCAAAGTGGATTGGGAGATCCGTATGCCCATGTTTTGATCTTCAAACAAGTGTTGAGGTTAAAACAGGTAACTAATTTCCATACTCAATATGAAGGTTTTGGGTTGACTTTAGAAGGAACCGTTTTAACATGGTTTCAACATTTAAACAGCCTGGAACTCCCAAGTATTGAGCAACTTCTTGGAGAATTTGCTGAGGAATTCTCAAAGAGAGGAATTAAGCATAATATTGTCTCCCAGATCTATGCATTTAGACAAAAGAAGAAGGAAAAGGTGAAGGAATCCTCGCTTCATTTCAAGCAATACATAGAAAGATGCCCTGCTAGAGAACTACCTCAAGATGAGAGACTACCAGTCCTTTGCATAGAAGGACTGCAAAATGACTCTCAAAAAAGAGTTGTACTTGAAGGCATATGCTACATTTGACCAAGTCACAAAAGCTATTGAACAAAAATGGACAAACCATGAAACCCATGAATGTTTCTATAAGAGAAACTATGTTAGAGAGAGACAATATGGGCCACATGGAGGACAACAGTTTCCACCCCCTCCAAGATACCAAGTAGGGCCAAATAATGCAATCCAAGGGTAGGAAAAACCGAAACTTGTCTTGGGACATACCTCCTTTACCCCAAGAAAACAGGGCCATGGTAAGGATTATTCAACCTATAGAAGTACCTTTTGATCAGAGTATGGTCCAGGTAGTTTTGTACCAAGAAGTTTTAGACAATACCTATGAGAGAGGGTTTGACGGGAATGCATATGCTTCAGAGGGACAAATTCCATGGATGGTCCCAAAAGAGATGCCAAAGCCCTTATACATAGCTCAACCAACAAAAAGAAATTACTTGGTCGATGAAAATATGCTTATGTTCATGGAAAACAAGAACTATAAACCTAGGGGATATCCTCCTAGAACAAGACAACCAATGGGGGCTCCATAAGCTTCTCCACCATCTGTAGTACCATGCTATGAATGTGGCAATGATCATTGCGCAAGGATTTGTCCACACAAAGGAGAACTAATCAAACTTTTTGGGTTCTATGAGGGGTGTACGAATGACCATCTAATTCCACATTGTCCAAAAAACCTTGATAACAAAGGAAAAGCAACCATGAACAAAATTGGAATCATGTCAAGCTCAAGTGGATCAGAAACAGAACCAACCAGTTTGATAAACGTGATAACAAGAGCCCGAGCACAGAAGGCTACAAGGAATGCCCTAGTCAGCCAAAGAGAGATAGAATTTTTTTTTGTCAGAACCCCTAAGAAATCCTAGAAGGCAAAATGAGACAAGAAAGCCAAAAGAGAGAAATAAAAAATGGATTTGGAAACCAAATTACTGCAAAGAGAGGAACAATTGAGGATGGAAAGAGACCTTAAGGAAAAAGGAGATGTAGCAAGGCCATCAGCAATACCGTCGGGAGGATCTATCTTGGTGGACAAGGTCTTTAAACCCTTGGACGCGATCTTAAAAGCTTACAATGCTAGCTTAAAGCCTAACCAAACCCAGAAGGATAGGTGGCTAGCGTACCCTCACCTGAGATATGAAAAAAAGAGGTTAAAAATGTGCAAGGAGCTCATCCAAGCTACTCAAGTGCTTATGGAACCACTAGTTTTGACTGCTCCAAAAACTGAGGTGTTAATCCACGAAAAAATTTAAGAGTTAAAGGAGCGGGGAATCGGAGATGGAGACCAAACATATTATGTAAAGGAAACACCCTTGGATACGAGGATAGCCTCCAATACGACAGAGGGAATGTATTCGCAATCATAGCCAATTCTTGAGGTGGAGGAACAATGGCCGCAGGATTTGTGGGAGCATATCCGGAATAAAAAAGATGGAAGTACAACACTTCAGTCAGCACCGACCACGGAGATTCACCTCGAGCATGAGCTCTACCCAAATGATATCCGAGTCATTGTATGGTGATGCAGCTATGGAGATATCCGAAGACAACAAACCTTAGGCATTGAAGACTTTAGCTTCATTTATTGGAAACCATGAAACCATAGCAGAGGTAAAGAAAGTATCACTCAATGGAAGGCTAATCCTAAGATGATGGATACCAAAACTCTTCATGAGCTGATGTCATCCCCATTCCATTGTACGCTAACTCTATCAGAGTTACTACATATAAAACCTCATCTTTGGATAGAGGTGGATTTTTTTCTGGAAAAAATAGGCTTGGTAATTTTGCCACCAAATGCTTCTCCAAAAACACTGAATACCCAAACCTCAAAACAAGCTAAACATGAGCCAGTGCCAGTGAACAAGGTAGGAGATTATTGTCAAGAAGAAGAAGGAAATACTACCCTGCTCGTGGAGTACAAAGACATGAAGTTGATAGCAATATTGGATAGTGGAGCTGGAATAGTCATAGCCACCAAAGCAATGTGGAAAAAATGGGAAAAACTTGATCTCTAGAAAACTAGAATGAAACTTCAATTACTAGATGGTATCTGGAGAGACCTATTAGCATTTTGGAGAAAATCGTAGTAACCTCTAATTTCATATGAACACACGTTCACCATTATGAATTTAGATGAGAGCAGTAATTTCGATATCATATTGCACATACCATTTATGTGTCAGCTCAAAATGGTATAAGATTGGGGTTATAACTACATCTACCTAAGAAACGAGGATGTCACTACAAAGATCAGTGTCAAGGACCATAGCTATAGAGATGTGGAACAAACCCCAGGAGAGGAACTAAGCTCCACAACTAACCAAGAAGGAGAAATACCGGCTTGGCTACAAAACAAAGCTCACAATTGGACAGGTGAAGCTTCTGAAGGTGGTAGTTTAAAAAAGGAGGATTGCATTCATGATAGGTCACACAAGATGAGGCTTATGTACCAGAGCCTTTTCTAGAAGAGATATTTGAACCTTTTGGATGGCATCAGTAGATACTGCTCACTCTTCATGTATGTGTGAATGAGGTGACCCTAACCGAATTCTGTGATGAGGAGGGATATGATATTATTTTATTCCAGATGATGGGTGTCAGCCTAAATCCAAAATTAGGATAAGAATTCCCTGATAGGGAAGAAGTTGTAGATTTGTGAATGTATATGGGATGAGATCTTAGTAGCGGACCTTGACCAAACGGATGAAGAAGCATTCCAGGACTTCATGGATAAGCTGCTAGAGAAAAACGCAGACGACGAGCTTTCTAGTAGTGCAGATCAAAACATCAAACGAAAGTATCGACAAGTGATCTACTATGATTTTTTGAACAAGAATCCTCGAAGACAGCGTAGATATCGAAATAAACGCACGAAAAAACCAAATAAGATGAAAGAATAATCAATACCTCTATTAACCGACAAAACACACTACTTAAGGTTGGTTGAAGCAACCGATTGCCTTAAAGATGGCATATCAAAGAGGTACATGTAACCCGACTCCAACAAAACAAAAATTAAAAAGAAGAACAAACATAAACCACTAACGGAGAGTATTTATGAAAAAGCAACAAAGTTGTCCAAAATCGAGCGCAAAAACATGTACAATGAATTTAAATGAGCTTTGAAGAATTTTGGACAACAGACTTGGAAATTGATGAGGAATCAAATGATGATAAATTTGATGCACCTTCCCACTACAAGAAGTACACTATTCAAGATAAAAAATTGAGGTGTAGAAATCCAAACGAGACCCAAAAGAGTCTGGAACTTCATATGATGGGCTTGAAAAAGCTAAATGCATAAACTTAACAGAACCAAACGAGGAACCTAAACCGGCATACGTTGCCACAGACCTCACTGAAGAAGAAGAGCGGCTTCTGATAGATACACTCAGAAGGTATTAAGATGTGTTTGCTTGGTCATACAAAGAACTAAAGGGGATTGATCCAGAGATCTTTCAAGACACAATACCCCTTAAAAGTGATTCTTGAACATGCAGACAACATCCTTATACATACAATGTGATTTTTATCAAGAAAATTAAGGAATAGATAGACAAACTGAAGGATACAGATTTTATCTACGAGATTGAACACACCGATTGGGTGTCCCCGATTTTGGTGGTACCCAAAAAGAATGGAAAATTGTGTGTTTGTGTAAACCTCAAACATGTAAATGTTGCCACCATCCCGGACAATTATCCACTACCTAATTGTTCATGGTATTGAGAGAGTAATGGGAAAGGAGGCCTATAGTTTTTTAGATGGGTTCTCTGACTACAACAAGTTAACCATCAAAGCAGAAGATCAACATAAGACAACTTTTGCAACATAGTGGGGTATATTTTCATACAGGGTAATGCCTTTCGGCCTGACGCATGCATGCACTGACCACTTTTCAAAGACTAATAAGTTATGCATTCAAGGAATATCTCAGATAATTTTTAGAGATATACATGGATTATCTTTGTGTCCATTCTCACCTGAGAAGTGAAGACATAACGCATCTAGGGAAAGTCTTTGAAAAGTGCAGAACTTATCCTATTTTCTTAAACCCTAATGTGTCTTCATGGTAAGACAAGGTAATATTTTTGGCCACATTGTGTCCGAAAATGGAATTTCCAATGATCAAGAAAAGATACAAACAATTGCCACACTACTTAGACCAACAAAAATAAAAGAAGTGTAAGCATTTATGGGACATTATGGGTACTACAAGCGCTTCATATACATGTATGTTGTAATAGCTAAGCCGTTGTATGCCCTCATTGCTATATTTGAATGGACAGAAGAATGCGAGCAGGCTTTTCACAAATTGAAGCAACGATTAATTTCTCCTCCAATTTTGCAAGGCCCTTACTGGAGAAAATTCTTTCATGTTCATGTAGATGCATCAGCCTATGCCATAGGATGCATATTAGCCCATCCAGAAGAGAAGAAAATGGATTTTCCCATTTGCTACTCTAGTCGGCAGTTGAACAACGTGTGCTCTCCTCTTTTGCAATGGCTCCATGATATGCCAATCAAGGGTTGCGAAGCAAGGATTGAGCCGTTTGCAATGGTGCAAAATGGCTTTCTCTAGATGCGGGCCGTTTTGTGGTCATTCTTCAAAATCATGGTTACAAACTTGACGATTTCCTTGCCTTGACCAAGCCATCAGCTATATCAGGCCGTCGTGTGTATGCCAATCCGGTGCTTCTCAGCCACGGCAGGAGCCTATCTCGTGTATCTCAATCACACGTCTTCATTGTATTACAAGAAAATTTATTTCACTACAAAAAGAGAAGGTCTAGGAATGATATATGCTATCAAAAAATTTAGACACTACCTTCTTGCAAACACTTTCTTCGTAGATCACCAAGCACTATTATATTTGGTAAACAAACCTTGCAAAACTAGAAGGATTGTTCGCTCGTTTATACTATTACTTGAGTTTGACTTCACAATAGTCGTTAAAAATGGGAGTACACACACACACACACACACATGAGCAGATCATCTTTCAAGAGTGTTCCATGGGGCAGCACCGGAAGGTATTGATGATGATCTTCCAGATTCATACATGTTTAACATTGAAATGGTTCTGAGGTGGAGTGAAGAGGTCATTCCTTTACTCACAATCGGATCATTACAAGTGGAAAGACAACCATCAATAATACATCAAATAAGAAATCTCCAGCTTTTCGCAGGATGACTGTACAAGCATGGAAAGGATGGGATTTTGGGACTTTGTGTACAACCATAAGAATAGGAATACTACCTCAAACATGCTCATATACAGCATACGGAGTTTCATAGCGAAGAAATGCAAACCTACAAAAGACTAAACAGACTAGGAGTCTACTGGCAAAAAATGGAAAACAACGTCCATACTTATGTAAAATCATGTGATATTTGTACAAAGAAACCTCTAGTGGAACACGCCACCCTATGTCAAGTAGTACAAGCACCCAAATGGAGTACTCACATAATTGAGTACTTAAAAAACAAGACCTTTCTAGAGGAATGGGGTAACACACGAATGAGAACTTTAGCAAAAGAAGCAAAACATTATTTGCTAATTGCCAACCAACTATATAGGCGGGGAAAGGACAAACAACTATGATTGTGTGCTATAGAAAGCAAACATTTTTGTATCATAGAACAAGCACACTCGAGCTAGCCAGGGGGATATTTCTCTGCTGGTGAAATGGAAAAGCTAATACTTCACTCGTGCATATGGTGGCCAACCCTTTTTAGGGATGCAGAGCTCTATGTCAAATGATGTGATGAATGTCAACGCACAAAACCACCCGTACGGAGAGATGAAAGGCCATTAAGGCCAATGATGGGAGTATGCGCTTTTGCCAAATGGGGCATCGACTTTATTGGCCCCATCATACCACTTGCATATAGTTCACATGCACAATACATCATAGTAGCAACAGATTACATGAATAAATGGGTAGAAGGAAAGGAAACACAAAAGAACGATGCACGGACTACGGCTTAGTTCCTTTTCAAACATGTCTTTACTAGATATGGTATACCCATTGAAATAGTGAGCGATAGGGAACACACTTCCTGAACAACGTCATTGAAAGATTACTTGACAAATCCATGGTGATCCATCGCAAATCAGTAGCCTATCACCCACAAGCTAATGGACAACAAGTCGAGAGCACCAATAAAATCTTATGCACGGTGCTCACTAAAATCATCAGTGAATCAAGAAATGATTGGGATCAAAATCTACACACTGCATTATGGGCTTACAAAGTAGCTTTTAAAACTTCCATTGAGACGACTCCGTTTAACCTTGTGTTATGGATTAATGCAGTTCTACCCATGGAATTCCTAATTAAAACACTATGAGTTGCAACACAATTAGGATGGACGGGACACGAGCTGTTGGAGAGACTAGACACCTTGGAGCAATTGGATGAAACCAGAGTAAGAGCGGTAGAGCTGGGATATATGCTCAGAAAAGACAAATAAACACTTTCCATGATCAACATGTGATTAGCAAAAGAGTTCTAAAAGGGGGATTATGTTTTAGTGTATACCCTTAAACAACACTCCAAAAAAATCAAAAAGAAAGGGATGGGGCCTTTTGTAATACATGATATATAACAAAGTGGCACCATCAAGCTTGCAACATTTGCAGGAGAGGAGATGCCTAGTTGGATGAGTGGCTCTAGATTAGAGAAATATCTTCTTTGGTGACACCAGAGGAACTCCAAACAATACATGTTGCAGATCAGTGCTCGCAGAAGTGGAGCCCATGACATTTGGGAACATGCACAGCAAGAAGCCAAAATCAGAATATTAAAGCAAAAGGAATAGGCAAACCTTTAGAGAAAGTCCCAACAGAACAATTGCATCAACTCCCCTCTAATAGCATCCATACAAACGGAGGCTACATGGTTAGGTGGCATGGATCTACAAATTATGTTGTAGCTTGCCGATGGCACCACAGAGTGTGCATTAGTGGACATTGGGGCAAGAGAAAATTGTGTCAACTACTCCATTTTCAGGAAATTAACAAAGGAACCTCTAATGCCAAATACTATGGGGTTCAAAGTGGCAAAAAAAGGCACAATGGACAATGTGCGACATGTAAACTTACCAATAACTATTGATGGAGCGTTTTTTCCTTATCAATTTCATGTAGTAGAGGATAAGGATCTTGACGAAGTAGTTATTTTGGGAGTGCCATGGATGCACACTTATCAAGACACACCCAACTGGCATGATAATACTTTGCAACTCAGGCAAGATGGCCAATCTTTTGCCACACCCTTTGTACTAACAGACTATGTATGGGAACCTCTCCAATCAACACCTGATCCAATCCAACGATGGCCAAGAAAATTTGGGTAAAAAATCCCATTATGAAAACCACTCCGAAGAAATTATGGATACCCAAATGACATGGCAATACAAGCCCACCCATGATGCATCAACAAAAACTCAACCTCGACAAACTGCCCAAGGCTTTTGTCAACCTAGGCCAATCCAATCTCAACATTGACAACCAAAAGAATTAAAGTGGGTATGGAAACTAAAACTGCATCGCTCATCGGATGCCTTGACCATGAAGATCACATCCAAGCAATTTCAGTGGCGACCAAAACAGAGCCCTCAATCACAAGACAAAGCAAGGTCACAACTTCTAGAGGCCATTGTCAAATAAAGGGCTCGTCTTCTCCACATACTTCTATTTGGACCACACGGCTTCAACATAACCTCACCATCAAACATCACTAAACTTATTGTTTAAAACCCATATCTTGTACAACATTTTGTTACCACATGCATATCATCAATTGGCATCATAGAGCCACAATATACGGCTATGCATAGACACATACTTTGTTCCCATGCAGTCTGACACATGTTCATCTGGGACGACTCACTCTAGGAAGGGGGGAAAATGCAGCAAGATCATCATTTGATCATCATTTTGTATATATTAGCATCATTTATTTTTCTTTTATTGTCTTTTCCTTTAACAGTTTTTCAAAACTTTTTAACTCTTAGCACGCATAACCATGAGCTACATTGAAACCATCTAAATGCGAGGTCAAGAATATGTATGTATGAGAGATTACACTAATTTTGGCAAGATTTTGTCGAACTAATAATAATGATAACTAATTTCCTTTACTAAAATGCTAAAAATGACACCATCTAAATGCTAGGAAAGTCAAAATTGACTTTTCAAAGCAAACGCCAAAACTTCAAAGAAAGGGCTTTGAACATGGCAAATATGAAAAGATTCGGCACACGATGGATTTTGAGCCAAAGGATCAAAAATGCATATTGAAGGCCATTTGTTGAGTGAATATCAGAACAAAGAACGGTTCAAACTGCAGCTGATACGAACAACAAGATATGATCAATGAAGGTAAGTATGAATGGGGCAATCCTGGAAGATTGGGAACATATAGACAAATGGGGCAATATAAGCTCATTTGCATTCAGAGAGAAAGAGAGAGAGAGAGAGAGAGAGAGAGAGAGAGAGAGAGAGAGAGAGAGAGAGAGAGAGAGAGAGAGAGAGAGAGAGAGAGAGATATGTTGGGGTATAAAGCCCAATGTGGTCGCCCAGGTAAGTGGGCGGGCCGCCAGGTATGTACACATATTCTTTTGTAAAAACCTAATAAGAACTCACTATGCTCTACACATTACAGTAGAGCGAGTTCACCATATCGTCGTGCTCTTCTTCTCGCACTCTCTCTCGCGTCGCACTTCCGCTTGTACTCCTTCAACTGGTATCAGAGCTCAGATCGAGGCTCGGGGCAGCACTGCAAGAGGCTAGAGTCACCAACTCAGATTGGAGTGAAATTCGACAGAGGTCATCTCGGCCACCGTTCGGCTTCGACAAAGGTCTGCGCAGGCCATTTTCAACTACGTGGTCTCGGCAGGTGCAGATTCGACTCTGCAAATTTGGGGTTTTGGGCCTACGACTGCAGGTGCTGAGGATATCGACACTCCCAGAGTGCTGATTTGTGGTTGTCTACACATCGAAGGACGGCTCACAGTTCTTGGAGGCGTGTCACATACGACACGGGCGCATCTACACACAGACTGTAGGCGACATCCACTAGTTCATCAGGTAGCTTGTGTTTGCTGCTTGATATTCCAGATTTCATCCTGACATTGCAGGTACTTCCACATGGAATGTATTGTCAGAGATGATGTATGTCTGTTGAGGGTTTGCTGGCTGTGAGTCATGCAGCAAACAACCACAGCAGCGGTTACAACATACAGTGGGAAATTTGTGGATGTATGACTTTGTGGGAAGTCTATGTACTGTCAGATTTACTGCAGCCTTTGTTGAGGGTCGAGTGAGGTTTTATTGAGCTAGGGGATTCTCGAATGTTGAGATCCTTTCGGTGATACAGGTCTTGGAGCGATCCCTCCAGCACCCTTAGATAGGCAGCTAGGATGTATTGACTGTGAGTTAGACAGTTGGGATTGCATCTTTGCTTTACTGTCGTTGAGGCATTGTCGCAGTCTATGCTTACAGGACAGTGACAGGACAGTCAGAGACAGTACAAGTGCAGGACAGGTTTACCCACAGCGTACAGTGTTAGAGAGACACTGGTTTTTTGAGCTGATTTTTGGTCTGTTTTTAGTACACCAGAGCCATTTTACAAAGGAGACTCTGCCAAAATTTATGCAGAATCTGAAGCTTTCTTGGTTCATTTGACAGGTTGATATTGGTTCAGAGGTCAGTTTACAGGGGAAACTCTGCCGAATTTTTCCCAGGAAAGTAAACTACTGTGAAGCATAGCTATGGCTGGATCACAGGACACTGCTCTTTACAATATCAAGAAGCTGGATGGAACCAATTTCCCATTGTGGAAGCAACAGATTTGGCACGTGTTGGTACAAAAGAAGCAGATAAAACCTATAAAGCTCAAGGGGATAAAACCAGAAGATATGGACGAAGATGAATGGAGCGAAATGGATGAATTGGCACTTTCTACCATTATGCTGACTTTGGCAGAAAGCGTTTACTTCAATGTAGCAGACGAGATGTCAGCTTATCAAGCATGGTTAAAGGTGAGTGATCTTTATGAGAAGCAGAGTGCAACTTCACAGGTATACTGGCTTAAGAAGCTTGTTGACTTGAAGATGAAAGAAGGGACACCTATGTCCAATCATCTGAATGAATTCAACACAATCTACAGTCAGTTGTCAGCTCAAGGTGTCAAGTTTGATGAACCTGTTAGAGCTATGTTCCTGTTGATCACATTGCCGAAAATTTGGGACACTTTTCGCACAGCTTTGAGTAATTCTGCACCTCCATATGGTTTGAACATAGCAGGTGTAGAAGGAAGTCTGCTTACTGAAGAAACCAATAGAAAGACAATGGACAAAGGCAAAGGAACAGCCTTAGTTGTCAGAGTAAGGACCAAAGAAAAGTACAAAGGTGGAAAGAGGAATCAGTCTCGTAGCAAGTCCCGCAGTGCTAAAGGCAAGAGTGACATAGAATGCTACCATTGTGGCAAGAAGGGTCACATGAAAAGAGACTGCAGAGAATGGAAAGCAGAAAAAGGCAAAGAGAAAGCTAAAGACCATGGTGAGAAGAACAAGTCCTCAGTGAAGATTCAAGAAATAAATGTGACAAACACTGTTGCAGAGGATGACAGTCTAGTGTCAGGAGACATCTACTTCTTGAAGAATACAATGGACTCAGCTCTTCTTACAGCATCTGATGGAAATGCATTGAGTGACTGAATTATAGACTCAGGGGCATCACTTCATGTGTCTCCAAACAAGGAGTGTTTTACCTCTTATGTGACCACTAAAGATCATGTTCGGCTAGGCAATGGGCAGACATGTGAGATCTTAGGTGTTGGAGATGTTCAATTGAAGTTTCAGAATGGCTCTTCTTTCACGCTGAAGAATGTGAGACATGTTCCCGCAATTACAAAGAGCCTAATCAGCACAGGTTTACTTGATGATGCTGGCTACGTCACCACTTTTGGACAGAACATGTGGAAGATATCCAAGGGTTCTATGACAGTAGCACATGGAGTAAAGTCTAGAGGACTTTACATGATTTATGTATCAAATGTCTCTAAAAATGTAATCAATGTAACCGAGCAGCCGAACGTTTCTTTGTGGCATTGCCGGTTAGGACATATGTCCAAGAAGGGAATGGAAATCTTGTCTCGTTCTGGTTATTTGCATGGCTTTTCATTTAATGATTTTGAATTCTGTGAACATTGTCTGTATGGTAAGCAAACACAGTAGCCACATAAGCATAGAAGCAGTGGAAGAGATACACAGTTGGCACTTGTTCATAGTGATTTGTGTGGACCTATGCCTAACCTATCTCTAGGGGGAGCTTCTTACTTTATGACATTTATAGATGATTACTCGAGGAAAGTATGAGTTTACTTTCTCAAGCACAAGGATGAAGCGTTTAGTGTTTTCAAAACGTTTGTGACACTTGTGGAGAATAAGAGTGGCAAGAAGCTTAAATGCTTACGCACTGACAATGGTGGAGAGTATGTTTCAAAGGCCTTTCAGGACTTTTGTGAGTCAAAAGGTATAAAACGTGAACATACTGCTCCTTACAATCCTCCTCAAAATGGTGTTGCTGAGAGGATGAATAGGACCATACAAGAGAAGGTCAGAAGTATGTTGTCTAATGCACAGCTACCAAATGGGTTTTGGCTGAAGCTGTATCAACAGCTGTTCATCTTGTAAATAGATCTCCTAGCAAGGTTTTGCAGAAGGATTCAGTGCCAGAAATGGTATGGTCAGGCAAAATGCCCTCATACAAGCATCTCAGAGTCTTTGGTTGTGAGGCATATACTCACGTTCCAAAGGAATTTAGGAACAAACTTGAGCCAAAGAGTAGAAAGTGCATCTTTCTAGGCTATGGTAATTCTGGTGAGATGGGGTATAGACTTTGGGATCCTGAATCCAGAAAGGTTGTCCGCAGCAATGATGTTCACTTTAATGAATCCAAATATCATTCTAAACCAGAGAGGGTTGAGTAGATTAGAAGAGTTGTCTTCCAAGAAGATGGACCTGCACGTGCAAGACAAAATGTCAGGGCTCAAGAGGAGCAAGGACAGGATAGAGTGAAACCACAAGTTGTGGCTGAGCCTGAGCCACCTCCTGATAGGTTTGTTCCATCTATGAACTATGTCATGTTGACTGATTGCAATGAGCCTTCATGTTACAAGGAAGCAGTGCAAATGAAGGACTCCGGGAATTGGCAATTGGCCATGCATTCAGAGATGACAGCTCTGCATAGAAACCAGACATGGAAGCTAGTTAAATTACCACGGGGCAAAAAGGCTCTACCTTGTAAATGGGTTTACAGGTATAAAATCACCGCTCATGATAGTCAGCCAAACTACAAAGCAAGGCTTGTTGCCAAGGGCTTTAAGCAAGAACAAGGCATTGACTTTGATGAAGTCTTCTCTCCGGTGGTCAAGATGACTACATTGAGATGCTTTCTTGCATTGGTTGCCATATTAGATTTGGTGTTGCACCAAATGGATGTCAAGACAGCGTTCTTGCATGGTGATTTAGATGTGGAAATTTACATGCAGCAGCCAGAAGGGTTTGTTGAGAAAGGCAAGGAAGATTGGGTATGCCAGTTGTTCAAGAGTCTTTATGGCTTAAAACAATCACCGAGGGCATGGTACCATAAATTTCACAAGTTTATGATTTCTCAAGGCTACAAACGTAGTGAGTTCGATCACTGTCTATATACAAAGAAGGCTAAGGATGTTAGTTGGCTAATCCTTATTTTGTATGTGGATGACATGTTGATTGCTGGCAAGCACTTGGAAGAAATTTCAGCTTTGAAGTCAAAGATGGCAAAATCGTTTGACATGAAAGACATGGGTGAGGCAAGTCATACACTTGGTATACGCATTGAGAGAGACAGATCAAAGAAGTTGATTTGGTTATCTCAAACAGAGTATATTGACAAGGTTTTGCAACGTTTCAATATGGAGAAGGGAAAGGCACTGAGTGTTCCATTGCCACCATATGTGAAACTTAGCAAACAAGATTGTCCTGTGTCTGAGGAAGAACAGGCTCAAATGGATAAGATTCCATATGCGTCTGCAATGGGTATTTTGATGTATGCAATGATTGCTACTCGCCCAGACATTGCATTTGCAGTGGGAGTAGTAAGTCGATACATGTCAAACCCAGGCAAGAAACATTGGGAGGCAGTGAAAGGAATATTGAGATACCTGAAAGCTACAAAGAGTATGCGTATATGCTATGGGAGTCAAGAGCTAAGTGTAAAGGGTTTTACAGACTCAGATTATGCAAGTGACTTAGAGAATCGAAGGTCTACGTCAGGGTATGTCTTTACATTGGCTGGTGAAGCAGTATCATGGCGTTCTAGATTACAAGATTGTGTTACTCAGTCTACTACAGAGGCTGAATATGTTGCAGCATCAGAGGCATGCAAAGAATCAATTTGGCTTAATCGACTAGTAACAGATTTGGGAATCAAAGAAGAGATGCCTGTGTTATATTGTGATAGTCAAAGTGCTATACAATTGGCTCGCAATCCAGTTTATCACTCAAAGACAAAGCATGTGGATGTGAAGTATCATTTCATCAGGGAAATGCTCGAGGATAAGCAACTTCAGCTTGTCAAAGTTCACACCACAGAAAGTCCTGCTGATCTACTTACAAAAGGACTTCCCTCAGAGAGCTTTGCGCATTTTCGCAAGCAGTTAGGTGTAGGGTAGTACATCACTTCTCTACATCTCTTGTATATTAGGTTGTATAGTAGCTTCTCTCACACTTAAAGTACCACATTGGACTTTAAGTGGGAGGTTGTTGGGGTATAAAGCCCAATGTGGTCGCCCAGGTAAGTGGCCGGGCCGCCAGGTATGTACACATATTCTTTTGTAAAAACCTAATAAGAACTCACTATGCTCTACACATTACAGTAGAGCGAGTTCACCATATCGTCGTGCTCTTCTTCTCGCACTCTCTCTCGCGTCGCACTTCTGCTCGTACTCCTTCAAGAGAGCCACAGAAGCATAGGGTTTTCTGCTTTGTTTCTGCTCGCTGGAACCACCTCGGTGGTACTACAGCAGATTCGACAGGTATGATCAATCCATGTTGCCCGAACCCTAAAATTAGAAAAATTTGCACAATAGCATCCCCATGAGGCCACGAACAACCTCCACTAGTTGGAATTTCAAAATGCTACATGATCCATGTACTTTGATTATAAAATCAGGGCAAGAGTTGTTCACTAGCTAGAGGATGCAAAAGTAAGTTTGACCATGCAGAAATAGTCACAAAAAGGGCTTTTAAAATCATCAAACCCTCATGGTTTGTTACCTTCAATCTGCAAATGGTCATTAGGCAGTAATCAAAGGAGAAATGGTCAGTTTCTAGCAAAAAAATTTATGGAGTAGGGTTAGGAGAATAATATGAAGCTATCCCACTGGCCAGAGCAGCAATTGGAAGTTCTTAGGGCTCTATTCCAAAGTGCGCTGAAACAGAAGGGAGTCCATAAGAAAATGAAAAGGCAAGCATCAAGGAGATGTAACATTAAAGATATACTTGTGGTGAAAACAAGGAAAAAGGGTACCCGCAAAGTTGTGCAAATTTCTTGGACCGATTTCCCCTCTCAAACAGATTCAAAAATTGATGAAAATTGGTGGAGAACTAGGCAAAACTGTGCTTTTTCAAACACTAATCGTTTAGAATCAAGGCAACAACAAATGTCAGTTAAAGGAAGTGCCCAAAAGTGGCTTCAAAACCCAATATGTTCAAGACGGGGAAAACATGGCCATGAACTAAAAAATTGAGTAAACATAAGAGAAACATGTCCAAATTTGAAAATATTTCACTACTGTGCTAGGAAGACCTATAGAAATATGTGTGCAAGAGGGTGTATCAAAATCCCTCCCAACATGGATCACGATCCATGTACCTTTTTGCCCAACCTAAGAAAAATTCATACCATCTGGACCAATATATTCAACAAAGCCTAGCCATGAAGTTTCAAGTCACTTGGATTCCAAAATCCACATCAAAATGCCAAATTTCTGTAAGTCTCATGATGATTTCCAAAACTTGACCTAAATACCAAACCAATGATCCAAACTCCAAAATTTATCGACCAAGGCACCATCTTGATGAGCCCTACTAGCTGGTATCATCAGATCTTCAATATGTTACCAAACATGGATCACAATCCATGTTTCTCAAACCCTAAAACCAAAGAAATTTACACATTAGCATCCCCATGTGTCTAGGAACAACCTCCACTAGTTGAAATTTTTTCAATGCTTCCCAACATGGATCGTGATCCATGTAAATTTTTTCCATAATTCATCTGGTACCTTATGCCCTTGTGCTTGTAGTAATCCTAGATGCACTGGTGAAATTTGGTCAAATTTGTGGTAGTTTATACAAAACCTATGCTCATTTTTCATTTTATGGTCAAAGTTTATGTTTTGTTCAACTTTTTAATAGTCTTGATCAATTGCTCAATCCTGTTTCCAATCTGAAACTGACCTCAGGATGCCTCGAGGAACAACACAAAGGGAGTGGGGAACACCACCATATGAGATCACAGATTTATCCTCAAATGAGAAGGCCCATATCACCAAACAGTTGCTCGAAGCAATACCGGCCGATATATTCATCGGAAGATTTCAAGCAGCGGACAGAGAGATAGTAAAGACCACCATCTTTCCATGGGAATTGTGGAAACTACACCAGAAGTCCAAAGTGCAAGCAGGGGCTAGGTGCCTATAGTTGGACAGCTTTCTACGACTACCGCCATAGGGAATGAATTTCAGAAGGGCTCATAAACTCATAAGCTCGATTCAGTATAATGGAGAAGCCACCCTAACTAACAAAGATGGAGCGACAATCAAAGTTAAAATCAATGCAGAAATAATCAATGAAGCTCTTCATCTGTAGCAAGGAACACAAACCTATAGCAAAAAAAAAAGCAATAGATAATGACAAAGCCTTTCTGAAGCAAAGAGGACACAAACTAACATATCAAGATTTGATCTACTTGGAAATAGAATGCCTTATATCACAACACTTCAAAGTACAAAAGCCATCCAGATACACTGTACCGTTGTTGCATATGGCAGTGGTAATGGCAATGAGGTTAGCATAACAAAGAGTAGTCAGCTGTGACTTTGGAAACTACCTCCTCGAAAACCTAGTAGAAGCAAATCTTAAGGGTAGCCAAAAGAGCAAGACCTACATGAACGTTGGAACAGTGCTGACTCAAATTGCCTACCAAGAATTGGGAATGATTGCTCATTTACCACCTACAGAAGCACAGATAGATTTGAAGCACAAATCCAAAAGAGTAGTAAAACCAGTAGCAGGACCATCCACGAGGCCAAAATTAGAGGTCAAACAAACAAGGCAGAGTGCAACAAGAATTGACACTGACAGTGAGAAGACGGAGTCAGATGCATCAGGCAGCAATGAATATGGGTCTAAAGAAAGAGATATAGATTGGAGCGGTTAGAGGATCTAACTAGTTTAAGTTCACATGCTGCTACAACCAAAGGAGCCAAGTAAATAGTAGAACCCAAAAGTGCAGGATCGGGAGGATCACTGCTGGTAGAAAAAGTAAATGAGCAGTTGGACGCACTTTTGAAAGCATACGCAGCCAGACTTAAAAACAACCAAAACCAAGAGCAAAGATGGATGACTTATCCATATGCAGAAATAGAAAAACAGAGGTTGGAAATGAGTCGAAAGATGATTGAAACAACCCAATCCTTAATAGAAAATCCACTTGGTAAACCTACAAGTTGGCACGAGGTACCAGCTCCAATCCCTATCAAACCAACTCTAGAGAAACAAGTAGACATGAAGGAGAGACTCACGACTACCTCTAAGTCTAGGAGAGAACCTATCATAGTGCCAAATACAATAGATGAGACAATTGATGGTTTCCAGCCTAAAACATTGGTAGAAATAGGTAAGGATTGTAACAGTCTAGATGACCTGTGGAAGAAAATCCGGGAAGCAAATGAAGCTAAAAGGGTAAACCACCAAATAAATAGCACTAGAAAGGAGGAAAATGAGATCTTACCTCCCATTGAAGAGTTTGAGGCAAGATCACAAATGAACTTTGATATACATTCACAAGGGGAGGACCAAGGTTCAATTAGTTGAGGGAAATAGCCAACCAGACTCCCTAAAAACTATACACTCCTACCTAGGGGAGTATGAAGCTAAGTCTAAGGTGAGAGCAATCCCATCTCAAAGACTTTCTTCCAACAGAGTGATGGATTCACAAGGGTTGATTGAGTTATTGTCCACCCCTGTGGCATGCACAATCACGTTAGCCAAACTCCTGAGGTTACAACCAAACATGTGGACCACCGTAGGCAAATGCTTAGAAAAATTTAGAGTAAAAGACCCTACCTCAAAGCTTCAAGAAGGGATCAGAGAATTGGACAAGCCTCAACTAAACACTAGGCCAGTACCTTCAAACAAGGTTGGAGAATATTGCGAGGGAGAAGATGGAAATACCACACTACCAGTAGAATTTCAAGGAGTAGTATCCAAAGCTATTCTTGACAATGGAGCGGGAGTCACTATCGACACCAAAGAAATCTGGGAAAAATGGGGAAAATCGGCTTTGAGAGCTCCGAGGATGAAATTGCAACTGACAGATGGGTTCATGGAAAAGCCTCTAGGACTTTTAGAAAAAGTAATTGTCACCTCTTGCGGAATCGAGTATGAGCATACATTTGCAATAGTTGATTTCGACAAAAAGAAAAATTACGAGATCATCTTGGGAAGACCATTCATGAGACAATTAAAGATGGTCCAAGATTGGGGTTACGACCACATATACCTCAGACGTGGGGAGACTACAACCAAAATATACCTAAAAGACCATAGTTACAAGGATGTGAACCAGACACCAGTGGAAGGGTTTGATTCAGCTACATTGGCAGGGTCCGAACTCCCAGCATGGTTAGGGCAGAAAAAAGAGCTATGGATGTGCGGAGCTTCACATTATGGGAGCTTAAAAAGAGAGGAATGCATCTTAGAAAGAGCTATTGAGGACAAGGATTACACTCCGGAACCTTTTTCCGAAGATGCCTTAGAACCTCTGGAATGGGAACACATACTAGCAACATTGGATCTCTGTACCATTACAAATAGCCCAACGACAAATTTTTGCGATAAGGATGGCTATGATGTGCTACCCTATTACATGGTAAACCTTATACCAGCAGGAGATGAGTATGTAGACTCACCAGAACAAGAAGAGTTTTATGACTCCTCTGAGCATCTGGAACTAAGTCACGGTGCAGATAACGAGTGTTCAGACAGCTCGAGCGAGAGTAGGGAAACAACTGCAGATATCAGATTTTATGATTTTGCAAATCAACACCCTAGATGTCAGGAACGCTATAGGAAAAAAAGAACAAAAAACAAAATTAGAGAGGACCTGATGCCCAGGATAAAAGATAAAACTCACTATCTAATGCTTGTCAAGGCACAGGATTGTGTAAAAGACTAAATATCGGGAAGATTCAAAGAGTTCAAAGAGTTTAAAAGAAATACCAATAACTAAAACGGTCGTTACGAGAGGTATGAACTAATGAGGGAGAAAGTGACGGTAAGGAGGTTCAAAAAACGGAAACATAAATGTACCATCCCACTATCAAAAATTCACCATCCAAGACAAAAAAATCATAATGACACCACCAATACGAGAAAGAATAAGCAAGGAATCTTACGATGGGCTGGAAAATGCAAAATGGATAGACCTCGCTGCGCCACGTAAAGAGCCTCAGCCTGTCTATATAGCAACTGATTTAGAGCCTGAAGAAGAAGAAAGGCTAACACAACTTCTCAAGAAGTATAAAGATGTGTTTGCATGGTCCTACAAAGACCTCAAAGGAGTTGATCCATCGATATGCCAGCATACAATTCCTTTAAAATCAGATGCCAAACCTAGCAAAAAACGTCCTTACACATATAATGACACATTCGCTAAACGAATCAAAGAAGAGATTAACACTAGAATGGTAACAAGACACTTTTATGTCCTTGGACACTTTTGTGTCCTGTTAAGTGACCATTTTTCTTGAATTATTTCAAGAGTATGAAAATGATTTTCTAGGTTCTATATATCCACAAAGTTTCCTTATGAGCTGAAAAAAACTTAGCATTTTTTTTGGAGTATCGATCTCACCATTAACCTTACTCTTGCACAACATTTTTGAACCTAAACTGTGTGAAAAAACGGGTCCTGTTTTTGGTTTTTTTTTTCAATTTTTTGCAACTATACCACTCTAAACTTCATGTTTGTGACGTTTAAATGGCTAGAGGTTAGGCCTTCATAGTTCTCAACATGTTTTGATGCTTGTAGGGAGAGCTAAGTGTTAAAATTGAAAGTTATGACCAATTTACAAGAATTGCATAATCCTGTTTTTTGGCCAAAATTAGCACTTTTATGATTTTTTTGGTGGCTTTCTTGATATCCAAATTCAATTTTGATTGTGTAAGTGTAATTTATAACATCAAGCTAATCTTCCTTGAGTTTTGGGGGACCTAATATGCTATATAGCATAGTATATGATGATGGTTGAGTTTTTTGATTGCTGAAGAATACGATACATTTTAGAGTAGCAAGTATAACTTTCTCAATATTGCTAGTTTCTTAGGCCAATTGTGTGTATTTTGTAGGTAGTAACCATATCTAATCATAGACTACAAATTTGGATAGATATTGAGTAGTTTCCATGGGTTTCTAGAGGTTATAATGCTAAACCCAGTTTTTTCATGTTTGCTATATTTAGCACTTTATCATTGCCCCCAAGGTTCCAATTGTAAGAGATCCATTATCCTTTTGACATGCTCCATGGCTCCTTTTCAATCCAAAGGCCCAAAGGGAACTAAGAAAACATGTATATAGTATCTGTATTGAGCGTGACTATAGAAACTTTGATGATAGGTCTGCAGAATGGAAAAAATGCAACTTTTTGTACCTATTTTTTTTGCCCAAAAAAAAATTAGTGAGGTAAAAGCAACCATATGTTCTGGTCACCAACCCATTGAAGTTAATGGGGCATTTTATCTCATGTCCTACAAAAAACCCCACTCTTATTTATATGCAATCAACCGTAAGAAATTGTTGTTTTGGGAAAAATGCACTGGTCCATCAACTTTGGAGGCTTGTAGTGACCAAGGGATGAGAAAAATTACAAGTTTCTCATTTTTTCCATATGTAGTAGTTATTGAACTATAAGATGATGAAAGGATTTTTCAAAATGAGTGGATCTACTATGGTTTTGGAATTTTTTCCCAAAACCCTGAAAGGACACTTTAATGTTCTGTTAGGTTACCATTCTAGTGTGAACAAGCTGATGGATACTGAATTCATCTATGAAATCGAGCATACAGATTGGGTTTCACCCATTGTGGTTGTCCCCAAAAAGAACAGAAAGTTGTGTGTGTGTGTGTGAACCTCAAAAAAGTGAACGCAGCCACAATAAGGGATAATTATCCCTTGCCGATCACAGAACATGTGCTTGAGAGGGTGGCAAGAACAGGACTACTCCTTTTTAGATGGGTTTTTGGGGTATAACCAATTGGCAATTGCAATAGAGGATCAACACAAAATAGCATTTGCCACAGAGTGGGGAATATATGCGTATAGAGTTATGCCTTTTGGCCTAACCAATGCCCCAGCTACCTTCCAAAGGTTAAGGACTCATGCTTTCAAAGAATACTTGAGAATATTCTTAGAAATATATATGGATGATCTTTGTGTCCACTCTCTTATACGAGAAGAACATATTGACCATTTACAAAAGGTATTTGAGAAGTTCAGAACATATCGAATATGTCTCAACCCAGAAAAGTGCATTTTTATGGTAAGACAAGGCCACATCTTAGGACATATTGTCTCAAGAAATGGCATAACCATTGACCTAGACAAAATTAGAGTCATAGCAGACTTGCCCAGGCCTACTAATGACAAACAAGTACAATCCTTCATGGGACACTGCGGATATTATCGAAGATTCATATATATGTATGCGGTCATTGCACAACCACTATATCTCTTATTAGTCAGTTTTGACTGGACTGAGGAGTGTGAAACTTCATTCCAAAAGCTTAAGGAAAACCTTATATCAGCACCTGTGCTTAAAGCACCAGATTGGGAAAAGATATTCCATGTTCACATTGATGCCTCTGCATACGCAATTGGGAGTATTCTGGCTCAATCTGGAGAAGGAACAATGGATTTCCAAGTTTGTTATGCAAGCCGACAGCTAAATAGTGCAAAAAAGAACTATACCACCACTGAAAGAGAGGGATTAGGAATGATTTATGTTGTAAAGAAATTTCGGCATTACTTGCTTGCAAACAAATTTGTGTTCTTCATAGATCATCAAGCTCTTTTGTATCTAGTAAATAAACCATGCAATACTGGGAGAATTGTACGGTGGTTTATTATATTGCTAGAGTTTGACTTCACAGTGGTAGTAAAAAAGGATAAACCTCATCTACAGGTGAATCATCTTTCAAGGCTACAAAACGGGGAGTCTCCTAAAGGAGTAGATAATGACATACCTGATGCTTATCTTTTCAATATTGAAATGACACCCAAATGGTCTCATGAAATTGTTAGCATTCTTTCCTTTGGAGGTAGATTTGATAACAAATAAATTAAATCCAAACAACAAACATTTCGACAGACAAAAAATTTTCAATTGATTGCAGGACGACTGTACCATCTAGGCTTGAACCAAATTCTATGATTATGTATAAATCTAGAGGAATTCGAATGTTATCTTGAAGAAGCACACATCCAAGATTGTGCATTCATTGTTCAACAGTGAAAACACACCAAAGATTGAAACACTTAGGAGTTTATTGGCCAACTATGTATGCTGACACACATGCTTATGTTAACAATTGTACAACGACCGGTGGATCACGCGACATTGTTTCAGGTAACCATTCCACCTGCATGGAGTCAATATATCATTGATTTCTTAACAACAAGAAAATTTTCTGAAAACATAACAAAAGCGCGAAAAAGGGCTATAGAGTTGGAGGCTCGAGAATTTAATTTAATTGGAAATCAACTCTACAAGAGAGGAAAGGACAATCAGCTTAGAATCTGTGCAAGAGAAAGTGAATACCTGCTGATTCTAGAACACGCACGTGGAGGAATAAGTGGAGGCCATTTTTTAGGCGATAAGACGGCAAAAATTGTCTTAACCGCAAGAATATGGTGGCCTACATTGCACATGGATGCTGAGGAGTTTGTAAAGCGTTGTGACGCATGTCAGCACACTAAGGTGCTGATAAAGAGAGATGAGATGCCAGTACGGCCAATGATGGGAGCACGGGCATTTGAAAAATGGAGAATTGATTTTGTGGGGCCTATTTCACCCCCTACATATCGCACCCATACCCAATATATCATTGTGGCACGGACTATCTCACAAAATGGACTGAAGCCAAAGCAATACAAAAAGAAGATGCAAGAACCATTGCACAATTTTTGTATGTCAAGTTGTACGATACGGATTACCAATAGAAATTGTCAGTGATCATTGGAAGACACATGCATCGTGATGTATATATTGTCAATTTTATTTCAGCTCATTTGAAACATTGGAAGTATACAAATCAGGCCAGGAAATTGCAAAGAATATTCTGCTCTTTGAAAAGAAGAAATAAATATTTAACATGCAAATTGTGTTCACACACTTTTTTACATAGAATTTATATAAATGTAACATTTAATATAGCGATGATGATTGATGTTGTTTAAAAAGATTACAAAAGAATATTCAACATGCAAGTTGTGTGCAAATTCTTTTTTATAGAAAATTTATGTAAATGTAGCACTAAAAATAGCGATGATGCTTGAGGTCCTTTAAAAAGATAAAAATGAATATTTAATATGCAAATTGTGTGCAAATACTTTTTTGCATATAATTTATGTAAAAGTAGCATTTAAAATAGTGATGATTGATGAATAAAGCATTCTTTTGAATATGATTAGCTAGAATATAATTTCATTAGAACACTTAAAAACAACAAAATCAAACAATCCAAACATTTGTATATGAAATACTCTTCACAACCGGGTTACCGACCAAGTATTTCATATACTTAATACTTAAAAAATTAATTGCAGATACCCATACAAATTATATGATGTTTGTATGGCCGGGTTTAACAACCTGAACGCCACATTTATGCATAACAACAAATGACACTCAATTAGCCGCGTTACCGATCGAGTGCCGCTCAAATCTAAGGAGAAATAATGGCTTGCATACAAGCATCATTTAGTCGTGTTACCAATAGATGCCCATATGTTTTTTGGAAAAGGGAAGGGAGTTGACTTAACATAAGGATACTAGATTCACAGCATTACCAATGTAGTACCCAGGTATTAAGCCAATACTTATCAGTACAAGGACACCATCTTCCCTGCGTCATTGAGGTGACGCCCCCATGGTAAGCACTATTCCATAGAACAGCTTACGCACACACTCTCATTGTGCGGTAAGGTACCTTATGACTGCCGTGTAATACAACAAAAGGCACGCTACCACACAACGCATACACACACACAACACATACCCGGGTCGTTTGGTCAGGTACTCCGCTACTGTCGCACACTGCGACGCAAAGCATGCTCCCACACGACCCCCTGTCTCTCCTCTTGACGTACCTGCAAAGGTGTTCGTCTCTCTCTCTCTCTCTCTCTCTCTCTCTCTCTCTCTCTCTCTCTCTCTCTCTCTCTCTCTCTCTCTCTCTCTCTCTCTCTCTCTCTCTCTCTCTCTCTCAAAAGATGACCCAAAGAATAACGCCCAGCGGGCCCGATCAGGGCCATATATATATAATTATGCGGCCTTGCGGGGATTTTAGTTTTCTCGGCAAGCCCGCAAGGAAAACTTAATAGCCCGACGGGCCACAAGGAAAATATAAAACCCTGACGAGATTTTAGTGGGTTTCTACGTCGCCCTAAACTAGATTCTTTGTGATCATGTTAATTGTAATCATGTAAATGTGTCAATAAGAGCTTGTGATCACCAAAAAATTTGTAGTAATTATGTAAATATTAAATCCTTGCAGATAGAATATTATACATTTTTATAAGTAGCATTAAAAAAAAGAATCATAAAAATAATATCATCAATAAATAGTCTGCTATATATATATATACATCATTAAAAGAATACATATATATATATATACAAAGTATATTACACCAAAATAAATAGAGTATAATAACACAAAAGTATAAGATACTATCATTCATTAAGTATGAATATAAACATGTTCAACCATCAATTCTCCCCTCTTCCCCTTCCCTTTTGGATGATGATCGATATCAATGATCAAACCAATGTCAGCACTACCTTTGTATTCGATTGACCACTACCTCGCAAGTCAATGATTTTTTGACACCCACACACACACACTCACTTGTCAATTCGAATGCTATACACACACACACACACACACACACATCAAAAGTGTCTTGTTAATGCGCAAACCGGCATCTCTACTTGATGGATCCTTCTTCTTTTACTCAAGCTAATTAGACATTTCCTTCACCCTAATGGTAGGGCTACACCTCGTGTGGTTTTCATTATCTGACTTTCAAGAATTTATCTACTCTAGTTTAGGTAATTTGTATAAGCTATAGACTCCCATACTACCTACTACAAGTTTAAATGAGAAACTTAATTATGTGGTTTTGCCATGCATTCTCTTGATGCACAAAAAAAAACCTAGATTATCTCACATAATTTTATGTCTAAGTGGAAATGCCTGTTGTACATGGAGACTTCTACGGAAGAGCAGCTATGATCGAATTAATTCTACATTTTTTTAATCTATTGTTTATAGTACAGACTTTACATTATGACTAAACACTAGTCAACGCCCTTTGAACAATAAAATTAATCATATTCATAATAATAATAATATCTTTTAATATATTAAGCATTTTAGAGACAACAGTTTTCCATATCAAGAGGCATTAGGTGAAATTTGGACTCACAAAGGGGCCCTTTAAGAAGTTTGACTTTACCTCTCTCTACCAAAACGGGTGCATGGATAAATTTTTGCAAACAAACTCCAAAGTTGGCGGAGGTTTGACAGTTAGAATGTCCTCTTCAAGCTCTATCTACTGACATATAGCGCGCCATGAGATTCCTCATATTTTAGAAGATTCTTTTTTTATTCACTTAGATTTCGACAAAGTTGTCACATCATAGGTGAATCAAAAAAAAAATCTTATAAAATATGAAGAATCTCATGGCGCGTTATATGTCAGTAGATAGAGCTTGAAGAGGACATTCTAACTGTCAAACCTCCGCCAACTTTGGAGTTTGTTTGCAAAAATTTATCCATGCGCCCGTTTTGGTAGAGAGAGGTAAAGTCAAACTCCTTAAAGGGCCCCTTTGTGAGTCCAAATTTCACCTAATGACTGCTTCATGTAGTAGATGTTTGTAATTAATTCATGTAATTTTGGCTCTTACATTGAACTATACACTCAAATCAAATCTGGTTCATACATTTTTTTGTTTGTGACTCTATTTTATCTATGCTATTAAGTTAGAACTGTAGAAATTTTCTTCTTCACTCAATTGTCTCACATTTGTCTCCATTGTATACTAATCCCCTTTGTAGTTGTCATTGCAAGTTTATGACTACTTACTAACCCCACATGCACACAACGTAAATGTATTGAAAGGAATTTTTATTGAGATGATTTGTCTGTAAGCTATGCAGCTCCTCTTGTGAGCTACAGTGCTCTAGGATACTGAACAACAATTTGTAAGTACTTTGTTAGATGTTGTCATGCAGCTCTGCTTCCATGATAGGAAAAAGAGCAAATAAATGTAAGCTAAGATTCTTTGAAGCCTACACATTTACTCAGCAGTGATCATGGCTTGTTAACAGGCCAAGTTTGATGATTAATGTATGCCAGATGAGGCTTTAAAGGGCCAACAGATGCCTTGATAATGCTATATTGGAGTATGCTTGAAGTGAGCACAAATGGGATTTTTTGATCTAGAACTGCAGTGCTTGAAGTGCTCTACCAGGCTGTCTTTACAACTCGTTGATTGGATCTACGGTGAAGAAGTTATGGAAGTTTCAAGTTTAAGTTGATGCAGATCCGTACCGGATTGGGCAATTGCAGCTGAGGGGAGAGAAATGAAATGGATGCATGAGCCTAAAGTTCTCACTTTGTGGAACATGTTGGTCTTTTAAGATCAGTGATTGAAGTTACGGCTACCAAGATATTGGCGGTTAAAGATTCATCGGGGGCCGGTTCCGCTCGGTCTGTGTGCCATCTGGGAACTTTAAGCTTCAATCAAGGAGTACAAGTAACCGATGCTACACTTGGCAATGCTTAAGCTGCATACCAGATGGCTAATGGACACACATGCTTTGGAAGTTAAATGTGGTGCCCGTACGGAAGCACATAAGGTATCTGAAGAGCTTTGTGTCAAGAATGTCGTCTCTTAGAATGCTATGATCGCTGGATATACCCAACAAGGCAGGTCCACGAAGTTGGATATTTTGAGCAGATGCAAAGAGAGGAAAAGTCCCCAAATGCAATCACTTATACTTGTATATCGAAGGCGTATGGCATTGTCGAAGAAGTAACGCCGGCAACAAAATTCATGATGATGTTGTTAATAAAGGATTGATGTGAGGAGGATGTCATGAGAGGCATTGCCTTGGATACTATGAATGCCAAATGAGATGCCTTTCCTTTTGCGGAGCAAGCCTTGGTAGATTTATATGCTAAATGTGGTGCCTCTACGAGCCCAAGGCTTGATGGCCGCCCATACTCAAGGTGTACCCAAGCCCAAATGGCCACCCATGGGGTAGCCACCCAATTAAAAAGGGTTGAGTGAGTGGGAAAAGAGAAGAAAAAGAAAGGTGACGGCGGGCGGCAGCCAGTAAGGGTGCAAGGGAGAGAGAAGAAGCTCACAACACCTTCTATGAGGCTCAAATGAGAATAAGTATGTAGAAACAAATGCATGACATGCAGAGGCGACCATGTTTGGTGCAAGGATTGCATCATTCGGTGTTGTCCACAACTCGGGCTTGCCACATCATCACATCAGATTCCGTGCCACATCACTGACGGCGCCTTCATTGCAAAAAAAATTTTAAGTGAGACGGTGAGAGCAAGAAAAAGAGAGGTAGAATAGGGTAACAAAAGCAAGGCGAGGAGGAGAAGGAAGGAGACCGGCAAGGCGGAGCTCGGCTTCGCGAAGGAGACCGGCAAGGCGGGGAGAAGAGTATTGAGCAAAGGCTTCGAAGGGCAATCTCCCGCTCTCTCTCTCATCCTCGGTTAGCAAGGGAAGGGAGGAAGAAAAGCATCAAGTAAGGAGGACCATCAATCTTGGCAAGAGGGGCATCAACAAAGGGAGAAGCTCTCTCTCTCTCTCTCTCTCTCTCTCTCTCTCTCTCTCTCTCTCTCTCTCTCTCTCTCTCTCTCTCTCTCTCTCTCTCTCTCTCTCGTCCTCGGTTAGGAGCAAAGGAAGGTCTCTCTCTTTCATGTTGGAGAAGCAAAGCGAAGCTAAAGGACTCTCTCTCTCGCTCTTGAGCATAAGCAAGGGGAATAGGGGAGCAAGAATCCTCTCTTTTTCTCGCTCTCATGCATAAGCAAGGAGCCGGAGAGGAGGGAAAGCAACTCACTCTCTTGATCTCGGAGTTAAGCATAGAAGAAAGGTGTTTCCTCGCTTGAAGGAGGTGTTGGTTGTGGCATGAGAAGGAACAAAGGTACACGGGATCATAACAAAAGGGAGTCTTTCTCTCTCATTCTTAGATCTAAGCAAGCATGAAGTCTCTCTCTCGTCAAGCATAATACGAGCGGCCCTGATTAAAAAGGCAAAGAAAAAATAACGAGGTTAAGCAAGGAAAAGGAGTAGTGGAGAGAGCTCTTGAAGGCAGTTGAAGTAGGTAAAGTGGCTGGCAAAAAATATTCCTTACCAATATCAGTCTGAAGGTTGATTAATCATCTTATTAAGTCCCGATGTCGTTAACGGCCCAATTAATCCTGTAAAATGGGAGCTTAAACTCCTAGTTAGTAGATGATCCAAGTGAGGGTGCTATTAACAGCCCACCTTGGCTAAGGATTAAGTTGTACTCAAAGCATTATTCAATTAGTTGATGATTACAACGATTGCCAGAGCTGTCAATGTCTCTTGTTCTCTCTCTTTCACAACTCTCACATCCAGAGGCCCAATGGCTTCCTGGCTCACGTTTCGAACACATATCCCCCGACATCCTTGGTGAACCCGACGTGAAACGAGCCGAGGTGGGAGGTAAAGATGAAGATGCTAGAACAATTAAAGCAGTTTATTGACAATTTCAATAATGGATTTGATAAAAATCTAGCAGTTGTAGATTTGCTAAAAATGATAGAATTAGTTCAGGGATGTCTGCAAGAAGCGAAAGCCATGCATATAAAAAATCAGATTGATGATGTTGTAGAGCTAGCACTTGATGATGTATGGGAGCAATATCATAAGTTTCAGGGATATGATCCATAAGGTTTTATTGCATGTTATGAAGTCAAGATGAAGAGACGACATGTTCCAAAAAAATGATTACATCTTTTGAAGAGGTTGTAAACTCAGATTTCAAAAATTAGGTTCGAGAGCTGGCAGAAGCATATCCCACACGGTGGGACTATTTCGCAGAAGAATTTATTTGCGAAAGCTCAAGGATTTTAATTCTGGAAATAAAAGAGATTATTGAACGAAGCTAGGCTGTCTTCAGTAAAGGTGAAGGGGATCAGATGCAGTTCCTCAACTATGATGAATTCTAGGAGAATATTTCTGCAAGAAGCAAAGCCGAAGAAAATGTTGAGTTGAAAGTAGAAGATTCAGTTTCAAAGGAGCATATTTTGAGCAATGACGAAAAGGTAAACATGAATTTAATGCTGAAACAGATTTATAATTATTTTTTTCAAAGATTACTCGCATGGATGCTACCTCCAATAATGGTTTCAATGAAGACATAGACTGTACAACAAGTGGTTCACAAGTTGTTGACCTTCACATGGGTTATTTTAAAGGAGTTCATCAAGCAGATGAGACTCTATAGGGTATTTCTAAAACTATCAGCACTATAGGCGAGCAGGAAAACATGTTTGCTGCAAATATTTGCATAAATAAAGCTATTATATACACAATAGCTGATAAAGTGACCAAGATTGTGGACCCAGCACAGGATGAGCCTGAGAATGCCAATGAACCTATGATTTCTACTGACAATATGTTTGCAGATGTAGCTATCACAAAAGAGGATGCTATAATGGATGGTTTTTTGTCTAGATCTGAAGGAGATGGTTATGACAATATAGAAGAGCTTTCTGATGCGTGTACCTCTTCAGAGGAGGTACGAAATGAATCTTTACAGTGCTGTAATGTATTGCTAAGTAACATGGATGTAGATGAGGAAGCAAAGGATGGTAAGGATGAGTATGAAGATTTCTCAAATCATGTTGATTGTGAACAGATTATTGACAGGAACTCTACATCTATGCTTGTACATGGGCTACATGAGGAGATAACTCCTACAGTTTTGATTAATGTTGAGACTTTCAAGGGTGATTTTCTTGAGGATGCTATGGATGAAGATCTATAGGATAAAGCTGTTTTTCATGATCAAGATGAAAACCCAACAGGTAAAAATTCCTTTGATGATAGAGGTCTTGAGACTCCCAAGGTTTTTCGTGATGGCTATGAAGCTAGAGGGGGTGATAATGCTAAATCATCCTTGATACTGCAAAAAGTGCACAAGTTTTTCATTTCCTTGGACAATGTACCAAATATGGTTGGATTTGATGCTATTCCTATTGATGCTTATGTCAGTGATGTCCTGGCTGCCAGTAAAAGGGAGTTAGAATTCTTTAATGCTTGCTTGTAAGGAGCTTAAGTTACCAAAAGTTTATGAGATGTGGGTGTTGCACTATGCTTCAGGTGAAGCTCTAGTATATTGCGGAGCCCATCAATGCTATGTGATCTCAATGGTGTTTGATCCAGGAGATTCTAATGATGTTCGTAAGAAGATTCAATATGGATGGATATTGTTAAGTATGCATAGTAATTGCGTGCTATTTGAACCGTTAAGTATGCATAGTAATTGCGTGCTATTTGAACCGGGAAAAGCATATTTATACCAGAAATTCTTGATGTTGATTGATACAAGAAATGTATGCTCATGTGGATATTATGATGCTCCAGTGTATGAGAAATTCCTTATTATCCTGTTTGATCCTGGGGGCTACTAGAATGCAAGTTGTAGATTTGAAGCTGTTGTAGCAGAGTGCATAGTACAAGGTTTTGGTTTCTAGATTATGCTAAGTTAGAATAGTTTTTGGTTATGCATTCAATAAGATTACATGGTTGGCTTCCATTGACTTCTTTGGACAATTGATGAAGTATCTTCACATCTTTTGAGTTGGTTCTGCTACCAAAACTTAAAGTAAAGGACTTGACGGCCATTCCATGTGCAGATAGAGTAAGGCATACTTGAGCTTGACAGGGTTCCCTAAAGCGATCTTGATGGTCAAGGCGTGTGTATCATTAACTAGAGCACTTGAGTCTGGCGGGGTTCACTAAACAGGTTTTTCATAATTGAATGCTGGTTTGAAGATACGGCAGATACAGCTCAAAGATTTTTAATGGCCAGCTACCTAATGAGTAAGCTAGAACATTGATGATAGGGTATAAGCCTTACATTCTTTTTCATACATTTATCAGTTATGTGAGTTTGATGATGGCAAGAGCTTAAGATACCTATAGCAGATGCAGATTAATGTGCAGTTGGCATAAACCGGAGGCTGTGCAGGTCAGAGGGGGTGGATGTCATGAAACTCCACTTCCATGATAGGAAAAAGAGCAAAGAAATGCAAGATAAGCTTCTTTGAAGCCTACACATTCATTGAGCAATGATCAAGGCTTGTTAATAGGCCAAGTTGGATTATTAATGTATGCCAGATGTGGCTTTAAAGGGCCAACAGATTCTTTGATAATGCTAAATAAAAGTGTGCTTAAAGTGAGTGCAGATGGGAGTTTATGATCTAGAACTGTAGTGCTTGAAGTGCTCTACCAGCCTATCTTTCCGGCTCATCGATTGGAGCTACGGTGAAGAAGTTATGGGAGTTTCAAGTTTAAGTTGATGAAAATCCGTATCGGATTGGGAAACTGCACCTGAGGGGACATAAATAAAATGGATCATGGGCTTGAAGTGATCACTTTGTGGAGCGTGTTGGTCTTTTTAGATCAATGATCATAGTTACGGTTACCAAGATATTGGCGGTTAAAGATTCATTGGGGGCCGGTTCCGTACCAGTCTCGTCCGCTCGGTCGGTGTGCCATTTGGGAACTTTAAGCTTCAATCAAGGAGTACAGGAAACCGATCCCACACTTGTAAATGCTTGAGTTAAGTTCCATGCCAGACGGCTAATGGACACACATGCTTTGGAAGTAAAATGTGGTGCCCATACGGAAGCACCATAGGTATCTGAAGAGCTTCGTGTCTGGAATGTCATCTCTTAGATTGCAATGATCGCGGGATATACCCAACAAGGCAGGGTCAGGAAGCTGGCTATTTTGAGCAGATGCAAAGAGAGGAAAACTGTCCAAATGCAATCACTTATACTTGTATATCGAAAGCGTATGGCACTATCGAAGAGGTAATGCGGGCAACAAAATTCACGATGATGTTGTTAATCAAGGATTGTTGTGGGGAGGATGTCATGAGAAGCATTTCCTTGGATACTCTGAATGCCAAATGAGATGACTATCCTTTTGCGGAGCAAGCCTTGGTAGATCTATATGCTAAATGTGGTGCCTCTACAAGCCTGAGGCCACCCATACTCAAGGTCTACCCAAGGCCAAATGGCTGCCCATGGGGTGGCCACCCAATTAAAAAGGGTTGAGTGAGTGGGAAAAGAGAATAAAAAGAAAGGTGATGGCGGGCGGCAGCCAGCGAGGGCGCGGCGCAGGGGAGAGAGAAGAAGCTCGCAACGCCTTTTATGAGGCTCAGACGAGGATGACTATGAAGAAAAAAATGCTCAGAATGCAGAGTCAATCATGTTTGGTGCCAGGATCACATCATTCAATGATGTCCACAACCCGGGCTTGCCACATCATCGGGTCCGATTCCTCACCACATCACTGATGGCATCGTCGTTGCAAGTTTCTTTTTAAGTGAGACGTGGTAAGCAAGAAAAAGAGAGGTATAATAGGGTAACGAGAGCAAGGCGAGGAGGAGAAGGAAGGAGACTAGCAAGGCGGAGCTCGGCTTGACGAAGGAGACTGTCAAGGCCTGGAGAAGGGTATTGAGCAAAGGCTTCGAATGGCAATCTCCTGCTCTCTCTCTTGTGCTCGGTTAGCAAGGGAAGGGAGGAAGAAAATCATCGAGGAAGGAGGGCCGTCAATCTTGGCAGGAGGGGCATCAACAAAGGGAGAATCTCTCTCTCTCTCTCTCTCTCTCTCTCTCTCTCTCTCTCTCTCTCTCTCTCTCTCTCTCTCTCTCTCTCTCTCTCTCTCTCTCTCGTCCTCGGTTAGGAGCAAAGGAAGGTCTCTCTCTTTCGTGCTAAAGAAGCAAAGCAAAGTGAAAGGACTCTCTCACTCTCGAGCATAAGCAAGGGGAAGAGGGGAGCAAGAAGCCGCTCTTTTTCTCGCTCTCATGCATAAGCAAGGAGCCGGAGAAGAGGGAAAGCAACTCACTCTCTTTCTCTTGGAGTTAAGCATAGAAGCAAGGTGTTTCCTCGCTTGAAGGAGGTGTTGGTTGTGGCATGAGAAGGAACGAAGGTAGAGGGGAGCATAACAAAATGAAGACTTTCTCTCTCGTTCTCGAATCTAAGCAAGTATGAAGTCTCTCTCTCTCGTCGAGCATAAGGCGAGCGGTCGTAATTAAAAAGGCAAAAAAAAAACAATGTTAAGCAAGGAAAAGAAGTAGTGCGAGAGCTCTTGAAGGCAGCTGAAGTAGGTAAAGCGGCAGGCAAAAAATCTTCTTCACCGATATCAGTCTGAAGGTTGATTAATCATCTTATTAAGCCTCGGTGTCGTTAACGGCATGGTTAATCATGTAAAATGGGAGCTTAAACTCCTAGTTAGTAGATGATCCAAGTGAGGGTGCTGTTAACATCCCACCTTGGCTAAGGATTAAGTTGTACTCAAAGCATTGTTCAATTAATTGATGATTACAGCGATTGCGAGAGCTGTCATTGTCTCTTATTCTCTCTCTTTCACAACTTTCACAACCAGCGACCCAACGCCTTCCCGGCTCACGTTTCGAACACATATCCCCCGACAATGTTTGTCATCTACTGTAGCGTTGTATGTGTGTGTGCGTGCGTGTGTGTGTGTGTGTGTGTGTGTGTGTGTGTGTGTGTGTGTGTGTGTGAGAGAGAGAGAGAGAGAGAGAGAGAGAGAGAGATCTGCTAAAACGTCATGTGTGTGTGTGTGTGAGTGAGAGACAGAGAGAGAGAGAGAGAGAGAGAGAGAGAGAGAGAGAGAGAGAGAGAGAGATAGATTTTATAGATAGATAGATAGATTTTATTATCGTCCTCGGAGGTCAAATATGACCTATGGGACCAAAGTTACATGTGATGTAGTATGTGTATGGCTGATGAGTGACTCTCGATGCTCCAAAATTGTAGTGATGAGAGTCGCAATGGAGAGCCCACACTTTGGCTGGGAGAGGAAAGTGTGTAGGTCTAAGTTATGGTTGAAAATGTGAGAGAAGCAAGTTCGGATGTGATCAAAAGCTGAGCACTCTAGTAGTGTGTGGTACTCAGACTCTTGAACTTGCAGTGAGCATAATGTGCACAATCAATTTGACTCTTCTCCATTGCCCCAACGCCCTATCTCGCATCGAAGAAAATGGGAGCTAAGCCGAATTGCTGCGATAGTGCGTATCGCGGACAAGGGAATAGGCTCAAGCATGTAAGTGTGAGTACGGTTTCCTCTCTCAGCGAAGAACATGGTTTTGTAGTTGGGGGCAATATAGGTGGTGTAATGTATGAAGCGTGACCCACTGGATTTTTCCCAAGCCGTAATACATTGGCGTTGTAGAAAAGCTTCATTCACTTGAGAGTCAATTGAAGCATCATGTAGCAAGTGTAATGCATCCCATCTCCCAAACCACTTCTTTATGTCTTGCATCCATCCCGTGCTCAAGATCTTGTTTTTATGCATCTTTGGAACTTTTTTGCTTGCTTCCCATGCAATTGTAGGAAGTCGATGTGAGGGGTTTTGACGCATCTTTATCATGTACTCCACAACCCTTTCCATGCCCATAACCTCAATTGGAAGAGATCCCGACTCAAGAAGTAGGAGCATATATGGTGTTTGTGTCTTAACCTGGAGAAAGTTTGTAAGAAAACGCTTTTGGACATTCTCAAACTCTTTCCAAGTAGACTTTGAGATGCTCCCGCCCCACACTTCAACTCCATAAAGAAGAACCGGTGTCACCAATGCATCAAAAAGATACTTCTTGAGAACCCAACACTTGATGTTTCCCGCATTACACATGTTCTCAAATGCATAATATACTCTCTTTCCCGCTTCCAAATGACGCATAGCACATTCATGCCACTTGTGATTGGATGGAACCTCAAGGCCAAGGTACTTAAAGCTCTCAACAACTTCAAGTGTCTCGTTGTTGTACACAATGCATGGCTTCTCCTTATGGTTGGTTTTCACAAGCATAACCTTTGTTTTGGATTCATTTACAATCAGCCCACTATGCAAGCAAAAGTTCTCAAGGACAACCATAAGCTTTTGTGCATCTTCTAAAGTGTGTGCTAGAAGCACTACATCATCCGCATACAACAAAAGCATGATTACCGCATTGCAAATAGTGACCTCTTCAATGCCTTCTTCTTGCATAAAGTCAAGTACCATTTGTTCCAATTGATCGATGCATAGACCAAAGAGAGTTGGTGACAATGGACATCCTTGTTTAACCCCAATAGTGCTTACAAAAATTTCTAAAATTTCTCTTCCCATGCGCAATTGACAAATCACCTTCTCATAGATTCGAGAAACCGCAAGCATAAACTCACTTGGCACTTGGAGTTCTTCCATCCTTCTCCAAAAATTGTTATGTGGAATCATATCAAAGGCTTTCTTAAAGTCCACAAAACAACAATACAATCGCTTGCCTTTCAACCGACTTTCCTCCATGAGAACACGAAGAGTGACAAGATGATCAATGGTGCTATGGCATCGACGAAAACCCGCTTGTCCCTTTGCACGCTTGTCATTCTCTTCAGCCCAATCACTCAATTTCATCTCCATTATGCACCCAAACAACTTTGCCATAAGAGACCCAATCATTATAGTCCGGTAGTTGCTTACATTCTTTACATCCCCTCCTTTATGCAAAGGCTTAACCCAATTTGTACTCCAATCATAAGGCATACCATGTTGAAGTGCAAGGTTGAACATATCACACATCCACTCATGGGTAAAATCTCCCGTCCATTTGATCATCTCCGGCTTGATACCTTGAAGATCTCCCGCTTTGCAAGTGGCCAACTTTTCAAACCCACCGCATACATCCTCAATAGTAAAAAAAGGTGGCATACATGGGAGTGAACCATAAAATGGCATTTTTTCAGTATTTTCTTGCTCATATAATTGCCTACAATGTGTGTACATATCCAATAGACTCAAGTTACCAAAATTCTCAACCCGCTTGCCTCTCAAGTTTCTCCAAAATCTTCCACATGCATGTGCCTTTTCTTGGACTTGAAATTCTTGTTGCTTTACTTCCCATCTTCTTCTCTTCTTTTGAATCAATGCCTTGTATGTATGCAAATGACTTCGATAGTTGTCTTTGTCCATAGTTGCATCAAGCTTTATCAAGGACTTTCGAGCATCTTGACATTCTTTATCAAACCACCTTTTGCGTGATCTATCTTTGTTGATACCATGGAGATGCTTTATGGCAAAGCATTCTTCCGCACAAGAACAAATAGCTTTCTTGAAAGCTTCCCATTTAGTTTCCAATGGTGCATCACATTGAAGCTTTGTCATCCATAATTTTTGCTCAACCATTTCAATGTACATTGGTGCCCATTTGAAATCCATACATAGTGATAACTTCTCTTTCCTTTGGCTGCGATTATCATGCTTAGTTGCTTCTCCACATGAAAGGTCAATACATAACGTGCGATGGTCGGATTCCGGGGTCCATTGACCAAACATAAAACTCTTTATGCGATACATGATAGCTTCAGAGAGTAGCATATAGTCAATCACACTATCCCCATTATGTCTCCTACATGTAAATCCATTGGTTCCACTCCACAAAGATACACCATTGGCAATGAGCATACCCGTGCTATTACACATGTGTAAAAGTAACTTTCCATAGTGATCCGGCTCTTTCTCATCCATTGAAGTACGATCATACAAGTGAACTTCCTCCAACTCCCTTGAAATGTATGGCATATCAAATTGTTGAGTATCATGTTGCAATGTTTTTGTGCGAGCATTCATATCCCCAAATACAATAACATTACCTTCACCTTTGAAATAAGCAATGTCCTCTTCCAAATCAGAAAATGGTTGATCTCTATCCATGCAAGCATAAAAGGGAGAATCATGATGAGGAATGTAGCAACCGGCTACAAAAATGGGTGCTCTTTTTGGTGTCATAATTTTCAGCCATACATAACGTTTGTACTTGTCATCTTTCACAATTGATACAAAATCTTCCAATCCTTTCTTAACCATACATGCTAACCCTCCTTGTCCTCTTCGTCGCTTGAGATTCTTTGACCACATCAATGAATGTACATTGTAATCCTCCAAGCCGTTAATCCTTTGTGTATCATGCTCCCAAGTTTCAACAAGAAGTACAACATCGGCTTTGCTTGTTAGTTCATCAGAGCCAACCCCCGCATTCCATGGGTATCCATTACAATTCCAAAAGCATATTTTCAATTGTAACTCGGTCTCATAGGTCACGCATCCCTATTTGCTTGAGAGACTTGCCTCCTCCTTGGGCACATTTTCTTCATGAGAGATCTCCTTGTTTTTATTATTCTTTTCCTCATGTGCCTTGCGACGCATATTTTGTTGCTTAATAGTGCGATCTTCACATACAAAACATTTTGTATCCCTCAAATAGATCCAACTATTATCAAGGATAATCTTTCGCTTGGTCTCATCCGGCATGGTGCATGCAATTGGCCGTTCTCCCGAGCGAGGAGCTCCTTGCTTCCCCACTCTATGTGCTCCATAGACCATAACTCCGGACATGCCAAAGTGGGTTTTGAAGAAATCTTCAATAACAATGGCAAGAGAAGGAGGTGTCTCTAACTTCTCTTCGGGAATTCCACAAATAACAATGTTCTTGGAACGTCGCTCCCGTTCCTTCAACTCCTCCACATCCACATTCTCAACATTCTTTGTTTGAACCATAGCTTGCATGAGTGAGGAATTAGAAACCACATTGCTACCACATACATCAGCCCAAGACTTGTTTGTGTATACATTTTTCATGTCACATACATCCCGGCTCATAGTGTCAAATTTCTCCTCTTTCAATACATGGTCATGCTCTACTTTGCTCATCCGCTCCTTCAAAACATTCAAGTCCACAAGAGAGCGTTTACATTCCTTGACTTCCTCTTCAAGTTGCATCAAACGTGTTGTTTGCATCTCAAGCGTCCTCTTGAGATTCTCATTCTCAACCACAAGTACCCTTAGTGTGCCATTCTCCATTGCAAGTGCTCGTAAGTCTTTGCCTTGTTTGTTTACAGTCTCTTGCAATGATACCAAGTACGCAATGATCATGGTTTCCGATGTCGTTGGTTGGGTGGTTGTGTTGCTATCTCCACACTTAGGAGATTTTGGATCATTTTCCACAATGGTTGTGGACCTTGTTGAAGAAGAAGAACCCTTGCGAGTGCCGGAAGACATTGTATGTAAAATAGGAGATGAGAATCAATTTTGTTGAACCTATTCACTTCGGAAATGCTGCTACAGAAACGCCTTCCATAACTCTGAAAATTTATGTCTTTATATCAATGCGTAGAGGACTTCGTGCTCTTCAATTGAGGCTATAGATCACCCAAATCGAAGTTCGGATGAAGAAGTTATGATCAAAAGAGTGGACTGTTGTCTACTAGGTCAAAAAACGGCTGCGTTTTTAGAGAGAGAGAGAGAGAGAGAGAGAGAGAGAGTTTTGAAATGCGAGGCATGAGCAGGACTTTTGAGTACGATATTGCAAGGGCCAAGGCTATCTTTGAAGGAAAAATGGATCCACCACCAAAGAAAATGGTAGAGCAAGAAGCCTTCCACTTGAACAAAGGTTTGCGAAAGTGGAAATTGGAAAGGGAGGCTAGGCTGCTAGATTGTAGGCTGCGGAGATGGTAGAGGAAGACCTTTTGAGGCTAATGATGATAATGACGGATTTGTGTTGATTTTTTGGGATATCTTGGTGCTGGAGATCCTCCCTTTGCAAGCTTTATTAAACGGAAGAATAATGTGAATGCTAAAATATAGTACTTTTATTTATTGATGTTATACCATCAAAGAGTAGCAATCATATCATGTCTAAATGAAATTTTGGATGAGTCTAATAGAGGTATAAGGTTTGTGAACCATGAAACAAATGCACTGCTATTAATCCATAGAGAGCAATGTTCTGTAATTTCTCAACCTCACTACCTATTAAATGAAGGATCCGGATATAGATCAAGTAGTATGTGGTTTATATTTTGCAATTGTTGCACCATGTCACAAACAATCTCGCGGAGAAGCTAAGTAACATTGATGAGGTAGATTGGATGATTAAAGAGGAAATTGTTGACGGGGATGATCATATAAACTATATGGGGATCTGGATAATCAAGATGACGTTGGGAAAATTGTGCTTTCCATTTGAAGTTCACCTATAGAAGTGTGTTCATCGTCCTCCTGATCGATGTATACACCCTCAATTTAATTAGCATATAGGTATGGCTAAACAAGTGCACAGAGAGAGAGAGAGACAGAGAGAGAAAGTGTTACAATATACATGTGGTAGTGATGTGTGTGAACACACTAGGACCGTCGGGGCATTTTTTTCCCTCTTTAGGAGGTTTTTTCCCCCGTGCATTGTATATACGCCCATCACTCTAGGCCTATCCATCTTTCCATTGCACACTAAGTAACACACTCTCTATTGTGTTCCTTGAGCTTCCTTCGTCTTCTCCAAGTTGTGTGCGTTTCTCTGCAACCCTAATTCCAACAATTGGTATCAGAGCAGGTTGCGTCCTCCCAGGCTTAGTCGCCAGCTGCTCTAGCACACGCCTGCTCACTTTCTCCGATTTTTGTGAGCTTTGGCAAGCGTTTGCAGGTCAACAAATACTTATGGTAAGCTCATAGAGCTTGGTCTGCTCAGATTTTTGATTTGGGCTCATTTCGGCCTCCGTTTCCACTACAAGCAGTATTGCACAGGCTATTTCTTCATTTTGCGCAGAATTTTTGTCAGTGCCGTTTTTTGCATAATAGGTGCCTTATAGTCTTCTACGGTTTGTGCTATATAGAACGTGTTGTTACCGCTCCGTTTCTCCTATTTTTGGGTAGTTTTCACATCAGGTGCAACATTTACCATGGCTGACAACAACAACACAGATGTGTTCAAGATGTTTGCTACTGAGGATAGGTTGGATGGGGACAACTACCCTATGTGGGCTTATATGATGCAACATGTTCTTGTGTCAAAAGGCGTCTGGAACATTGTGCAGGGCATTGATGTACGTCCTGGTTCTGAAGATGTAGGCGATGTTGAGGATGTTGCAGGTCTTGCTGCAAGGATTGCTGCTGTTAGAGTTGTTTTGCCTACGGCAAAACAAGCTCGTTGGGATGTTAAGGATGCGCAAGCTCATGCATTAATTGCGTTGTCTGTGAAGCGCACCATTGTTCCTCACATCCGTTCAGCAAAATCTGTAAAACAGGCTTGGGATATATTTTGGCTGGTCTTTATGCAAGTCGCAATGAGGCTAAAATTGCTTTGCTGCGTAAAGAGTTGGAGTCGAAGATTATACATGAGGAAGATGATATGGACACTTTCCTTGCTAGTGTCAAGGATACCAATGAGCAACTTATTTCTGCAGGAGAAGTCATTTCAGACAGTTCCCTTGTGCAGACTGTTCTTGATGCCTTACCAGATTCTTACCAGACTTTTGCTAGTACTTGGAGACTTATGAACCAAGGAAATCCAGAAGTTGTCAAGTTTGATGCATTATGCACATTGCTGTTCCAAGAGTCACTTTCCAGAAAAAACAGGACTAGGCAGCGTGCAGTTGAACAGGCTTTTATTGCTTCTCAAAGAAAGGGTGGTAACAGTAATGCAGCCACTTCCTATCGTTCTGCTGTGAGTGGCAAAAATTCTGTTCCTAATGCTTCTGCTGGCAGCAATTCGTCTGGAATTTCTGGTGACAAGGGCAAAAAGAAGATGCGTTGCCATTATTGTAAATCTAATGATCACTTGATCAAGTCGTGTCCTAAGTTGAAGGCCAAAGAGGCTAAGAAGAAAGAGGGTGGTTCCATTGCAAATGCTGGTTCCACTACAAATACAGCCATTGTTGAGTCTTCTGTGAAAGGAGACTGTAATGCTGATGTTGATGCAAAATGGGCTTTTAGCACAGAGTGCACTTACAATCATGTTGTCCATGATGCATGCTTGTCAGTTGCTGCAGATTCACATGTGTGGTATTTTGACAGTGGTGCTACAAAGCACTTTACCTCACATCGTGAATTGTTTACCTCTCTCGAGTCTGTCCCTCATGGGAATTCAGTCACTTGTGCCAACAACGCCTCTTATCCAGTTCAGGGAGTTGGAAAGATTGTGCTCACTGCTGCTGCTAATGGAAGCTCCTTCACACTTGTTGATGCACTTTATGTACCTAGGATCAAGAAGAATCTCTTATCTGTATCTGCACTTGCTAGACTTGGACTTGTAGTCAAATTTGTGGATGACAGATGTATAGTTCATGATCTCAGTTTTGGTGATGAAATTGTGCATCTGGGCTTTTGTGCCGTGGGCTGTATAAGCTCACTTTGTATGACAAGTGTGGACAAAATTTTGCAAATGCTGTTGCAGATTCAAGGGCTATTTCAGATGCAAAACTTTGGCATGCACGTTTTGGTCATCTAAATTTTTCTTGTTTGTTGCGTTTGCAGAAATCTGATATGGTTGCTTCTTTGCTGCCTCTTGAAGCACCTGTCAAACATGTTTGTGAAGGTTGTATTCTGGGTAAACTGCAGCGTTCTAAGTTTCCAAAGGATGGTTCAGTTAGGGCCACATGCAAGTTGTAGCTTGTGCATAGTGATGTTTGTGGGCCCATGCAAACTCTGTCCTTGGGCAATTACCTGTTGAAGGAGTACGAGCGGAAGTACGACGCGAGAGAGAGTGCGAGAAGAAGAGAACGACGATATGGTGAACTCACTCTACTGTAATGTGTAGAGCATAGTGAGTTCTTATTAGGTTTTTACAAAAGAATATGTGTACATACCTGGTAGCCCGCCCACTTACCTGGGCGACCACATTGGGCTTTATACCCCAACAACCTCCCACTTAAAGTCCAATGTGGTACTTTAAGTGTGAGAGAAGCTACTATACAAGCTAATATACAAGAGATGTAGAGAAGTGATGTACTACCCTACACCTAACTGCTTGCGAAAACGCGCAAAGCTCTCTAAGGGAAGTCCTTTTGTAAGTAGATCAGCAGGATTTTCTGTGGTGTGAACTTTGACAAGCTGAAGTTGCTTATCCTCGAGCATTTCCCTGATGAAATGATAATTCACATCCACATGCTTTGTCTTTGAGTGATAAATTGGATTGCGAGCCAATTGTATAGCACTTTGACTATCACAATATAACACAGGCATCTCTTCTTTGATTCCCAAATCTGTTACTAGTCGATTAAGCCAAATTGATTCTTTGCATGCCTCTGATGCTGCAACATATTCAGCCTCTGTAGTAGACTGAGTAACACAATCTTGTAATCTAGAACGCCATGATACTGCTCCACCAGCCAATGTAAAGACATACCGTGACGTAGACCTTCGGTTGTCTAAGTCACCTGCATAATCTGAGTCTGTAAAACCCTTTACACTTAGCTCCTGACTCCCATAGCATATACGCATACTCTTTGTAGCTTTCAGGTATCTCAATATTCCTTTCACTGCCTCCCAATGTTTCTTGCCTGGGTTTGACATGTATCGACTTACTACTCCCACTGCAAATGCAATGTCTGGGTGAGTAGCAATCATTGCATACATCAAAATACCCACTGTAGACGCATATGGAATCTTATCCATTTCAGACTGTTCTTCCTCAGACACATGACAATCTTGTTTGCTAAGTTTCACATATGGTGGCAATGGAACACTCAATGCCTTTCCCTTCTCCATATTGAAACGTTGCAAAACCTTGTCAATATACTCTGTTTGAGATAACCAAATCAACTTCTTTGATCTGTCTCTCTCAATGCGCATACCAAGTATATGACTTGCCTCACCCATGTCTTTCATGTCAAACGATTTTGCCATCTTTGACTTCAAAGCTGAAATTTCTTCCAAGTGCTTGCCAGCAATCAACATGTCATCCACATACAAAATAAGGATCAGCCAACTGCCATCCTTAGCCTTCTTTGTATATAGACAGTGATCGAACTCACTACGTTTGTAGCCTTGAGAAAGCATAAACTTGTGGAATTTATGGTACCATGCCCTCGGTGATTGTTTTAAGCCATAAAGACTCTTTAACAACTACCTAATCTTCCTTGCCTTTCTCAACAAACCCTTCTGGCTACTGCATGTAAATTTCCACATCTAAATCACCATGCAAGAACGTTGTCTTGACATCCATTTGGTGCAACACCAAATCTAATATGGCAACCAATGCAAGAAAGCATCTCAATGTAGTCATTTTGACCACCGGAGAGAAGACTTCATCAAAGTCAATGCCTTGTTCTTGCTTAAAGCCCTTGGCAACAAGCCTTGCTTTGTACTTTGGCTGACTATCATGAGCGGGGATCTTATACCTGTAAACCCATTTACAGGGTAGAGCCTTTTTGCCCCGTGGTAATTTAACTAGCTTCCATGTCTGGTTTTTATGCAAAGCTGTCATCTCTGACTGCATGGCCAATTGCCGATTCCCGGAGTCCTTCATTTGCACTGCTTCCTTGTAACATGAAGGCTCATTGCAATCAGTCAACATGACATAGTTCATAGATGGAACAAACCTATCAGGAGGTCGCGTGACACGTCCAGATCTACGCACAATAGGTGGCTCAGGATCGGCCACAACCTGTGGTTCCACTCTATCCTGTCCTTGCTCCTCTTGAGCCCTGACATTTTGTCTTCCACGTGCAGGTCCATCTTCTTGGAAGACAAATCTTCTAATCTCCTCAACCCTCTCTGGTTTAGAATGATATTTGGATTCATTAAAGTGAACATCATTACTGCGGACAACCTTTCTGGATTCAGGATCCCAAAGTCTGTACCCCATCTCACCAGAATTACCATAGCCTAGAAAGATGCACTTTCTACTCTTTGGCTCAAGTTTGTTCCTAAATTCCTTTGGAACGTGAGTATATGCCTCACAGCCAAAGACTCTGAGATGCTTGTATGAGGGCATTTTGCCTGACCATACCATCTCTGGCACTGAATCCTTCTGCAAAACCGTGCTAGGAGATCTATTTACAAGATGAACAATTGTTGATACAGCTTCAGCCCAAAACCCATTTGGCAGCTGTGTATTAGACAACATACTTTTGACCTTCTCTTGTATGGTCCTATTCATCCTCTCAACAACACCATTTTGAGGAGGATTGTAAGGAGCAGTAAGTTCAAGTTTTATACCTTTTGACTCACAAAAGTCCTGAAAGGCCTTTGAAACATACTCTCCACCATTGTCAGTGCGTAAGCATTTAAGCTTCTTGCCACTCTGATTCTCCACAAGTGTCACAAACGTTTTGAAAACACTAAACGCTTCATCCTTGTGCTTGAGAAAGTAAACCCATACTTTCCTCGAGTAATCATCTATAAATGTCATAAAGTAAGAAGCTCCCCCTAGAGATAGGTTAGGCATAGGTCCACACAAATCACTATGAACAAGTGCCAACTGTGTATCTCTTCTACTGCTTCTATGCTTATGTGGCTACTGTGTTTGCTTACCATACAGACAATGTTCACAGAATTCAAAATCATTAAATGAAAAGCCACGCAAATAACCAGAACGAGACAAGATTTCCATTACCTTCTTGGACATATGTCCTAACCGGCAATGCCACAAAGAAAAGTTCGGTTGCTCGGTTACATTGATTACATTTTTAGGGACATTTGATACATAAATCATGTAAAGTCCTCCAGACTTTACTCCATGTGCTACTGTCCTAGAACCCTTGGATATCTTCCACATGTTCTGTCCAAAAGTGGTGACGTAGCCAGCATCATCAAGTAAACCTGTGCTGATCAAGCTCTTTGTAATTGCGGGAACATGTCTCACATTCTTCAGCGTGAAAGAAGAGCCATTCTGAAACTTCAATTGAACATCTCCAACACCTAAGATCCCACATGTCTGCCCATTGCCTAGCCGAACATGATCTTTAGTGGGCACATAAGAGGTAAACCACTCCTTGTTTGGAGATACATGAAGTGATGCCCCTGAGTCTATAATCCAATCACTCAGTGCATTTCCATCAGATGCTATAAGAAGAGCTGAGTCCATTGTATTCTTCAAGAAGTAGATGTCTCCTGACACTAGACTGTCATCCTCTGCAACAGTGTTTGTCACATTTATTTCTTGAATCTTCACTGAGGACTTGTTCTTCTCACCATGGTCTTCAGCTTTCTCTTTGCCTTTTTCTGCTTTCCATTCTCTGCAGTCTCTTTTCATGTGACCCTTCTTGCCACAATGGTAGCATTCTATGTCACTCTTGCCTTTAGCACTGCGGGACTTGCTACGAGACTGATTCCTCTTTCCACCTTTGTACTTTTCTTTGGTCCTTCCCCTGACAACTAAGGCTGTTCCTTTGCCTTTGTCCATTGTCTTTCTATTGGTTTCTTCAGTAGGCAGACTTCCTTCTACACCTGCTATGTTCAAACCATCTGGAGGTGCAGAATTACTCAAAGCTGTGCGAAAAGTGTCCCAACTTTCCGGCAATGTGATCAACAGGAACATAGCTCTAACAGGTTCATCAAACTTGACACCTTGAGCTGACAACTGACTATAGATTGTGTTGAATTCATTCAGATGATTGGACATAGGTGTCCCTTCTTTCATCTTCAAGCCAACAAGCTTCTTAAGCCAGTATACCTGTGAAGCTGCACTCTGCTTCTCATAAAGATCACTCAGCTTTAACCATGCTTGATAAGTCGACATCTCGTCTGCTACATTGAAGTAAAGGCTTTCTGCCAAAGTCAGCATAATGGTAGAAAGTGCCAATTCATCCATTTCGCTCCATTCATCTTCGTCCATATCTTCTGGTTTTATCCCCTTGAGCTTTATAGGTTTTATCTGCTTCTTTTGTACCAACACGTGCCAAATCTGCTTCTTCCACAATGGGAAATTGGTTCCATCCAGCTTCTTGATATTGTAAAGAGCAGTGTCCTGTGATCCAGCCATAGCTACGCTTCACAGTGGTTTACTTTCCTGGGAAAAATTCGGCAGAGTTTCCCCTGTAAACTGACCTATGAACCAATATCAACTTGTCAAATGAACCAAGAAAGCTTCAGATTCTGCATAAATTTCGGCAGAGTCTCCTTTGTAAAATGGCTCTAGTGTACTCAAAAACAGACCAAAAAAAAAAAGCTCAAAAAAACATTGTCTCTCTGACATTGTAAGCTGCGGGTAAACCTGTCCTGCACCTGTACTGTCTCTCACTGTCCTGTCACTATCCTATAAGCATAGACTGTGACAATGCCTCAACGGCAGTAAAGCAAAGATGCAATCCCAACTGTCTAACTCACAGTCAATACATCCTAGCTGCCTATCTAAGGGTGCTCGAGGCATCGCTCCAAGACCTGTATCACCGAAAGGATCTCAACATTCGAGAATCCCCCAGCTCAATAAAACCTCACTCGACCCTCAACAAAGGCTGCAGTAAATCTGATAGTACATAGACTTCCCACAAAGTCATACATCCACAAATTTCCCACTATATGCTGTAACCGCTGCGGCAGTTGTTTGCTGCGTGACTCACAGCCAGCAAACCCTCAACAAACATACATCATCTCTGACAATACATCCCATGTGGAAGTACCTGCAATGTCAAGATGAAATCTGGAATATCAAGCAGCAAACACAAGCTACCTGATGAACTAGTGGATGTCGCCTACAGTCTGTGTGTAGATGCGCCCGTGTCGTATGTGACACGCCTCCAAGAGCTGTGAGCCGTCCTTCAATGTGTAGACAGCCACAAATCAACACTCTGGGAGTGTCGATATCCTCAGCACCTGGAGTCGTAGGCCAAAAACCCCAAATTTGCAGAGTCGGATTTGCACCCGCCGAGACCACGTAGTCGAAAATGGCCTGCGCAGACCGTTGTCGAAGCCGAACGGTGGCCGAGATGACCTCAGAATGAAATTCTTAGAACACCGAGCCCTTCGGGCTCACCCACAGGATTTGGGGCCGTGTCTTCGCCTGTCGAATTTCACTCCAATCTGAGCTGGTGACTCTAGCCTCCTGCAGTGCTGCCCCGAGCCTCTATCTGAGCTCTGATACCAATTGAAGGAGTACGAGCGAAAGTGCGACGCGAGAGAGAGTGCGAGAAGAAGAGCACGACGATATGGTGAACTCGCTCTACTGTAATGTGTAGAGCGTAGTGAGTTCTTATTAGGTTTTTACAAAAGAATATGTGTACATACCTGGCGGCCCGCCCACTTACCTAGGCGACCACATTGGGCTTTATACCCCAACACCTGTACTTCATGACTTTCATTGATGATTACTCCAATCATGCGTGAGTATTTTCGCTTAAAGTGAAGTTCGAAGTTTTTATGTGTTTCATACAATTTCTGGCTATGGCTGAAAATGTCTTGAAATGTACTATGGGCACCCTCCGTTCCGATCGAGGGGGGGAGTATATGTCTCATAAATTTAATGCATTTCTGGCTAGTCTTGGGATAAAACACCAATGTAGAGTGCCTTATACACCTCAACAAAATGGTGTTGCTGAGAGGAAAAATAGGTCACTGACGGAAATGACACGATGTATGGTCAAAAGTCAAGCTTTGCCACATTCTTTTTGGCTTGAGACCATCATGTGTGCCACTTATGTACTTAACAGGTGTCCTACGAAAGCTTTGCAGTCTATTACTCCATATGAAGCATGGCATGATAGAAAGCCTTCTATTGAGCACATGCGTGTTTTTGGCTGTTTGGCATATGCTTTAGTGCCACAAGTGCAGCGTAGAAAATTGGATGATAAGGCTGTCAAATGTATTTTTGTTGGTTATAGTGCTGAAAGCAAAGGTTACAGGTTGTATCATCCGCAAACAAAACGTATTCTGGTTTCACGGGATGTAGTATTTGTGGAAGATTCTGTTCAGCCCTTGCTGTCATGTACTAAAGACATTAATGTAAGCTCAATATACATTTATGACACTTTGTTGCCTCTTTTCAGTGGTGGAAATACCAACGTAAGTTCCAATGAGGCAAATGTACAGCCTATGGGGGTTTTTGATATTGTTTTAGATCAGCCTATTACTAATGCAGATGTACATGATGTACTTGATGAGGAAAGGGCTCAAAATGAGCAGGCTAGAGGTATGCCAAAATGGCTGGTGCACACTTTGCGTGACAGTAAATTGGATGCACCTTTGTCTAGTCATATCGTTCAGGCAAAAGCCATGCATCTTATGCATCAGATTGTTATGCTTTGGCTGTGTCTAGCTTACATGATGTTGAGGAGCCTCATCTTTTGATGAAGCACAGAATTCAGAAAATTGGATGGTTGCCATGCAATCATAATATGATGCACTCAAAGAAAATGACACATGGACTTTATGTGATTTGCCTTCTGGCAAAAAGGCCATTGGTACGAAGTGGGTTTACAAGTTGAAACGCAAGCCGGATGGTGAGATTTATCACCATAAGGCTCGACTTGTTGCAAAGGGTTATGCACAGCAAAAAGGCATAGATTATGAAGGGACTTTTGCTCCCACTTGTCGTATGACTACTGTGCGTTTTCTATGTGCATTGGCAGCTCATTCTGGTTGGGATGTACATCAATCAGACATTGTTACTGCTTTCTTGAATGGTGACATATTTGAGGAAGTTTATGTAACGCAGCCTCGCGGTTTTGTCATAAAAGGACAAGAGGACAAAGTGTGCAAATGTAACAAGGCTTTGTATGGGTTGAAGCAATCTCCTCGTGCTTGGTATGAGAAAGCTAACACTCATTTGGTCAAACAAGGCTTTCGTAATAGTCCAACAGAAAGCACATTGTATGTAAAGCGTGAGGGTGATGTACTTCTCATTGTGGTTCTTTATGTTGATGATTTGCTGATCACTGGACCAAATGAGAGACATATTGCTGAATTTAAGGCTGATTTGAATGCTACTTTCAAGATGAAAGATTTAGGGTTGTTGCATCATTATTTGGGTATACAGTTTAAGCAGTGTGATGGTGGTATTGCCTTGTGTCAGAAAAGTTACATAGAGACATTGCTATGTAAGTTTGGACTTGAGGATTGCAAACCTATTGCCACTCCCATGGAAACAGGTTTGAAGTTGAGTCTACATGATACTGGCGATCCTGTTGATGTCACTCTTTACCAAACTGCTATTGGCTGCCTCATTTATGTATGCAACACGAGGCCGGATATTCAGTCTGCAATCTCACACGTCAGCAGATTTATGCATAGCCCAGGGTCTAAGCATTGGCAGGCTGTCAAGAGGATTTTCCGCTACCTTAGTGGCACTTTACATCTTGGCTTCTTTTATCGCAAGGGGGGATCATTGCCGCCAGACTTACATGCTTTTTCGGACTCAGATTGGGCTGGTTGTTTTGACATGAGAGTGTCAACAAGTGGTTTTTGTTTCATGCTTGGCAGTTCATGTATATCATGGTTGAGCAAGAAGCAACCTATTGTGGCCACTTCGAATTGTGAGGCTGAGTACAGGGCAGTCTTCACAGCTACGATTGAGTGTGTATGGCTCAGACGCCTTATGGCTGATTTGGGTGTTGGACAGGACACTGCCAACACTATCTACACTGACAGTCAAAGCGCATTGGCAATTGCGAGGAACCCAGTTTTTCATGCTCGCAAAAAGCACATTGAGGTGCATTACCACTATGTCAGGGAGAGGCTCTCAGCAGGAGAGATCAGCTTGGCTTATGTGCCAACATATGACAACCTTGTAGATCTTTTCACAAAGGCATTGTCTCGTGAGAAGCTTGAAGATTTCCGCAAAGCTTTGGGCTTACTCCCCTTTGTGGACTGATCCTGTCCTCAGGGCATGGCACTTCCCTTTACTTATGTGCCAGCTCTCGTTCACCGCATCACTCCAGGGGGGATTTGTTACCATATACATGTGGTAGTGATGTGTGTGAACACACTAGGACCGCCGGGGCATTTTTTTCCTCTTTAGGAGGTTTTTCCCCCCGTGCATTGTATATACGCCCATCACTCTAGGGCTATCCATCTTTCCATTGCACACTAAGTAACACACTCTCTATTGTGTGCCTTGAGCTTCCTTCGTCTTCTCCAAGCTGTGTGCGTTTCTCTGCAACCCTAATTCCAATAGAAAGATGGATAGATAGATTGTATTATCATCGTTGAAGATCAAACATCACGCATGGTAGAAATTGAAACATGTTGTATGCTCTATGTTGGGGTTGATTAATGGAACTAGATGCTAGAGGATTGTGGATATAAGGGTGGCCATTGACATTCCAAAGTGATTGGGAAAGAAAGTATGTAGGGAGTGATCAAATCTAAAATTATGTGAGGGACGCAAGCGAAAATGTGATGAAAGTTTAGAAGCATTCAAGTAACGGCGATCGTTGATGTTCAAACTCTAAAACCTATAAGTGGCATACACAAAGGGACTCTTCCAGAGTGCCTCTCTCTCTGTCTCTCTCTCAATAGCACAAATGAATACCAATACATCATTATCTTTGAGAACTCTTTATTGTCAAATTCCTAGATTATGGCGAACTGTTACATGTTCCATTCTTGAGTAGGAAAAAACAATGCCCCATTTTTGTATATTTGAAACAATCTCCACATAGAGAAGGTCTCTCTCTCTCTCTCTCTCTCTCTCTAAAAATGAGAATGTCATGCACCTTATCCTACTTGGAGACTTTGACAAGCATATTGCCGCTAAGGGTACCAAGACTAACTTACCGACAGTATAAGCTTTCTTACAAGTGCTTCATGTGAACATCAAGATTCAATTAACTCTCCTTGCTTGGTTGATACACATGTTATAATTTTGCAGATGTGTTCATATAAATATTGTATCTAAAAGGGAACCATTTGGTGATACAATGTTACGCTAGATTAGGAGCAAGGTAATGACATCGCTAGGATAGGTAGGGCATATTTTAATTCCAACTTTCTACAAGTAATGGCCTACGTAGATAGAAACTAGAGATACATATGTATTTTAGAGAACAAGAGTGTCCAAACAATTGAACAAGCATCTAGGTGAATTTTTGTAATATAGCAAACCATGTTGACAAGAACATTAGGAAGTCAAAGTTTAGAATTCACTACAACACTATATCAGTAGCACTAGGACACTATAAATCTAAGTAGAGGCAAAGATAGTCATGTCAATGGGAAACTTTTGCAAGTAACTGACATAAATCAAAGCAAGTATATTATCCCCAGGTAATCTCTCTCTCTCTCTCTAATGACACATAATATTTTCAACAACGAGAGAGTCAAGAGAGATGTCTTAGACTGACATGTTTATCTACACTCATATGTTTCCTAATTTGAAAGGTCAAGCTTTTTAGAAATGCTACAATCTAACCTTGGCATTATCCCCTCCTTGCATGAACCACAGGGCATAAGGAGTATCAATGTAGCATTATGAGAGAGAGAGAGAGACCCCCTTATATAATAGGCAATTTTTCATTAGTGCATAAAAAATGTGCATATGAATTGAGCCCATGCTTTTATTGGCCGCAGCAAGGCGCAGGTCACATAGTAATGGTTCATTGTGAGAGGCCTTCAAGTTCTAAGGCAGCCTTCAAATTTATTTTGACGTGTGACTAGGCGTACAGCTCATCAAGGCGCTCTTTCCTCTGAAAGAGAGAGAGAATGAGAACTCCTTTCTCCTACAAGCTGCACTAAGGGCCGAGTCGCACCATGTGCGAGCAGGGTGATGTGGACGAGGACACCAACAGGTCGCACGGGGCGGGGAGAGAGAGAGAGAGAGAGAGAGAGAGAGAGAGAACTCCAATTGCCGATAGGTACACGCTCTCACGAGAAAAGGCTTGCGTTCAAAGGGACTCCAATTAAGAGGCCTCTTCTTGCAGAGAGCCTGTGAAGCTCTGAAGAGGTCCGAGAGCTGAGGTGGCGTCTTGTGAGGAAGGCTCTGATACTCTGAGAGGGCCGAGAGAGGGAGGCTATGAAGCTTTAGGGAGGGCCGGGAGAGGTGGCATCTTCTTAGGGAGGCAGTGAAGCTCTAAGGAGGGCAGGTGCAGTGCTCGAGATAAGCAGAGAAGTGCACAGACATAGTGCTCCTCTGCGCAAGCTCGACCTCCAATTGATCAACGGAGCTGAGCTGGATGACAGCAGGTGGGGAGGAAGCTCATTACTGTAGATGCGAGCAAACAGCTCTTGATCTATACAAGCTTGGCCTTCAGTTGCTCAACGGCTTTGAGCTCTCATGCTCCGGCCACTGTGTGTGTGTGTGTGTGAGAGAGAGAGAGAGAGAGAGAGAGAGAGAGAGAGAGAGAGAGGAGGAGGAGGCACAGAGGAGCTTTGCGTATATCCCAGTATTGTCTGATTGGCAGCCATGGTGCATGAGTTTTTGGAGAAGGAATTGAGAGTGGCAAGCTGTGAGTGCACCCGTTGCAATTGCGTGGATGGCGTATGCTGTGGTGATGATTAAGCAATGTTTCCAATGCATGATGAGCTCCAGTATGCTCAACTGCCTGATGACAATCTCTGCGAGATTCTTGAGGTATGTTTTGTCTACTGCTTTTTACTAGACCGATCTTGATGATGATGATGACGAAGCTATGACCCACAGGATGGATGTTCTATTATGAAATGTTTACTACGGGAGGGTTGCAATGCGGATGGATGACCTACAGCAAGGTATCCATGTGTGCCCTACATGCCATCTGCAGAGACAATTAATGCATATGCAATTGTACATTGGTTGCTGCATCAGGAAGGGGTGTGAATGTGAGGGGCAGGTCCTAAGCCTACATTTTAATTCTGACTGACTATGGTGATAGTAACAAGAAGTTTTGGACAAATTCTCACAATAATTCCCACACTGTGACTTACCTCAACATCATGAGCTTCTGTGAGGGAGGCACCGCATCCTTAGCTATGTACGATTGGGGGCAGGGGACCGCCGGCCCACGCCTCTCGAACAGAAGCTCATGATGTTATTCATTCTATGAAAAACACTAGAAAAGACTCCTTTTTCCTACATCAGAAAATTTCTAAATCTTCTTGTGAGTGCTGACTTTGATATTGTTGTCATGCCCACCCGGGACTTTGAGTACATTGACATGGCGTTGGATGGAAACTTGAAAGGGGGCATCAAAGAAGCAAGAGTACACGTCGAATTTAGGGCCCAGTTCAAGGGTGTATTGCCCAGGCATGATAAGCTCAAGCATGCTCTCCCTCTCTCTCTCTCACTCTCTCTCTCCCACACACACACACACAGTGTAGGTTTTATGTAAATAGTGTTGGCATGCCTAAGCAGCCTTGGAGACCTTTTACCATTGCACCATTGGTGAGAGTGAGCAAGATTAGAATTTAGAATTATGGCACTCACAATCCTATTGGTGTCGCTTCTTAAATGATGTGGTCTTTATGGATTTCTCTATATTGTTGATGATTGTGGCATGTGCACCTATTTATTAGATACATGTGCATTCTAGCACGTGATGTAACCGCCAAAAGAGAAAAAGCAGAAGTAGGGATGTCCACGGAAGAGAAGGAGAGCGACTCTAAATCCAAAAATGAGCATTTATAAATTCGTGTTAGCTTTATAAATACATTGTGTGTCGTCTTGACAAATACATACTAAAATTTCCAAGATTGGCCTTTTCACCTTTATAAGAAAGGTGAATTTAAAGTTATTGAAGTGGAATTAAACTAACCCTATGGCAAGGGGAGAGAGAGAGAGAGAGAGAGAGAGAGCTTTTCTTGATCTTCTTTTATGAAAGAGGGTAAGAGGGGCCATGCCGTCGCCGAAGGCGGAACAGTTTTACCAGTAGTCGTAATCTACAACATAATCAATTATCGTCGAGCTCTTGAATTAGCATAGAGGACATGAGGTATCTCAGGTAAATGTATTGATCATGCAAATGTGCAAGGACTCGAGACAATGCAAAGTCAAGAGTTGTTACGAATTTTTCAATGTTCAAAATGGCAAATTGCATAAGGTCAAAATTGAATAAGGTCTATAGAGCTGACCCCTTGTGCAAAGGATATATATCAGGGCTCTGTGTATCATGTTGTGATTAATGCAAGCTCTACTAAGCATTTTTGAATTAAAAAAAACTCATTTCCAAAGAGAAATGCCAAGAGTTATACATACCTAGAAAGGTCCTACTACCAAACAAAACATCTTATACTAAGAAGATTTTCTATTTGAGACTTTCAAAATAGAATTCTACAAGTTGCAAACTGAAATGACACGGTTAGGTCTAAACAATGACGAGAACAAAAAAAATGAATGCATGCCAACACCACTTATGGCATGCAAGAGATTGATGCTTGATCACTTTCCTCTCTCTCCTCTCTCTCTCGTCCTCTTTGCCCTCCCTCCAACCTCCACCCCTCCTATTTGTCTCTTGAACATAATTTAATAGATGACCATCACAATGTTGATGTGGAGTTTTGCAAGGTCATCATATCTACAAGTACAGAGATTCAATTGGCATGTTTTAAGACTTAATTGGCATGTTTTAAGACTTGGGCCCCCGCCCTTGTGATTGTATTGGTGATATTTACGAGCCTGTTATCGTCGGGGATGGCCTCCCTTGTTCAGCCCGTGGTTTGAGTTCTTGGATGGTGTTGGTCTCTTGGTACTGGTTGTGTACGTTATGGTTTCAAGTTTGGGTTGCTCTTGCTCGGATTGTAAGCAAAGCATGTGATGTAACTTTTTGTTGTCATTAATATAATATCCTCAAGTCTATAAGTTTTGAAAAAAAAGAAGTTTTAGGTGCTTATAGATCACGCTACCCATGCTATATTGTCAACCTGTGATAAGTAAAGCCTAGGACAACAGTTCACCTTCTGTGTTAAGCAAGTGACGATACACCTCGATGAGAGAGGTTAGAAATCCAACTTGTAATCTTCAGCACCTCAAGGCTAAGCTAGACCTTGAGGCTATTTTGTAATTTCATGTTATGCTTAATACAATACACTCAGAGATTGTGAGTTTAGCATCAACCACATGTGTGTAGAGACTACACATGGAGTGTATAAGTGGAGAGAGTGACTTGACTCAAGGGGAAGCTCTGGAATCTCGGGAAGTCGGGGAGTCAAGCCGTAACTCGAGGAGGCGGGTGCGTTATCGAGTGAACGTGGCCCGTGGAACTCTCTCTCTCTCTCTCTCTCTCTCTCTCTCTCTCTCTCTCTCTCTCTGTGCGCGCCTCTGCTTTTGTGCTCGAGCTTCTCAGTCGTAGATCCCACCTCTGGGGCTTCATTTAATGCCCCGTGCCCTTTAGTGCTGAAGCCCCCCCCCTGCCAGTTGGATTGCAATCACGGAGTGTTGGTTAGGCTCCTCGGATAGGCTGGTTCTCGTGGCTGCTTGCAACAAGGCTCGCATTGCGTGAATGCATGGAGAAAGAGCCACATGGACATGAGTCCAGCCTTTTTAATGAAGTACATAGATTATTTTTAAAAACATCTCCCCGTCCTAATACTCACATCCTCCCCCCCGAGATGTCCTCATTTCGGGAAATCTAGAGGAAACTCTTTGTACAATATGAACAAGCGATGAAATCACAAGGCCTGTCATTTAAGTGATACAAGCAACGAAAGTTGAAGAGTTTGAAAGGTGGCTAAGTGTGGGATAGCTTGAGCAAATAAGCAAGTGATACTCCACCCGCTTCAATATAGTTATGTTCAAAGAAAGACACAATATTTTGTTTTGCAAAACTCACAATTGTGAGTGATTGTATTAGAATGTCGTAGAGAAAATTACAACCTTCGACCTCCAACCTCAAGACCTCAAGCTCTTGTTGAGTCTTGAGGATCTTGAATTACATCATATTCAAGCTAACAAGATGTTTTTGAGAACTCATCGAATGTCCCGGGTTTCCTTGAGCTAGTCATCCGAGTTGTGACCTTTACCTATGACATATATTAGCTCTCACTTTCTTGTACAATCACTGAGAAACTAGACATAGAAAGGTCGTTATCAAAGACGTGATAGTTTCTTTCCTTCTAGATATTGTGGAAGAAGAAAAATCTTACAATTTGAGTACAAACAAGAAGGGCAGGACTTTGAAACTGGTTCCCCCCTAGACACAAATCATTCTTGAAGAAGCCTATCTTCCACGTTTTTTGTGTCCACTTGCACACCTTCCCCACAATTCCTCTTATAGCTACACATACCAAGAATACGTGTGGGAGATCTTCGCTAGCCCCATTGGCACCCTAAACACCTATCGGATTCAATGCCCCGTGCTTGAATCTTGACGCCCGTTGTTGGTAGGGCCCCCCATACACCTTTCATGGAAACACCTTCATATATTGAGGCCACTGTAGGCCCCAGATATTCATCATGACCATAGCTCATCGGGCTTCCGACCATTGTTTTTTCCACTGCTGTTCAAGGACGTGAACCAATCCTCCTTGTGCATGAGCTCTTGATAGATGTTGTTGGTGTGAGGTTTGAAGAAACGACAACTCTTGGGCCATTCCAAGCTTTCCACTCAAAAGTGGATTCTAGAATCGGCATCAGGCCCTTGTCCAATCCTTCAACCGTTCTACACATAAGCACCTCTTCCATGCCATTTAGTTGATACCGGTCATGTAGAAGGTCAAAATATTTCCAATGCTTGCTAATTTCATCCCAAAAATGGATCAGATGTTGGAGTCCTTTATTGTTTAGCCTTCTAGCAATTTCCCTCCAATAAGAGTTCGTGCTAACTCCAGTTGCTTTTGTCGACCAAAGAGACCATTGCAAGGTGGAGTTCTGAATTTTTTTGATTGATTTCCCCCATTCCAGCACCCATTACACTTTATTGCACTTTCTCACCAACTCCCCCTTTGTGCCGCCCATTTTTAGACTAGACCACCCCAAGCATAATAACTTGTTGTCCACCTCAATCTCTTTCCATTAACCACTTCAGAGAAAAGCTTTGACTTGTTAATCATGTCCTTTGTCATGACAGCCTAGGACTCCTATTGTTTAGCTATAGAGACCACAAACTTGAAGCAAAGAGCCTTGACATGGATGGTAGGTTTAAGGATTCAGAGGCCCTCTTGGGTAATTGGGCGAGCTATATTTTCCCACTTTGCCCACTACCATGGTGACGAGGCTTCAATGCTGTTCTTCCATAAGAATCTTTTAACCGATTTCAAAAACTCCTTCCAATTACACTTGGCAATTTTGAGGAGGGGGTTGGTGAAGGCAATGTAAGGGAGAAAAAATGAGTTGATTGCTTTAATCCCGCTCGAAAAGGGAAGCAACACAAACTCCCACTTCCTCATTTTCTTCTGGACGTTCTCCAGGACCCACTGGAACCTTTCCTTGTGAGTGACATCCACCCCCAAGGGTGCACCCATATGTCAAAAGATTCTTCCTTTAAAACAATCTCCCCCAACCAATCTGATGGGTCAAATGAGTCGTTTTTCGTCAGGGATATTAGTCTCAACTTCTCGATATTACACTTTGACCCCGAAGCCACGGAGAATGTCTGTATAATCTCTAGCACTTTTCTAAGAACTTGAGGGTAGGCTTTCAAGAAAAGAAGGGAGTCATCAACGGAAATCTTGGCAAGGAGTTGATCGTTACCAGGTAGAGTCAAACCTTGGATTTCACCCCGCGCAATAGCAGCTTCAAGCATCGTTGTTAGGGGATGCGAGCCAATGGCAAAAAGGAGAGGGGCTAAGGGTCATCCCTACTTGATCGATCTCCTAACTTCAAAGGAGCCCACGATTCTTTCATTGAACAAGAGTTCACACTGGCCCCCTGTGCCCAGAGTGTGCATGAGAAGACAAAGACGAGGCCCAAAGCCCAGAGCCTTCATGACATCCTCAATGAAGGACCACATAATCTTGTCACATACCTTGTCTAGGTCTAGCCAAAGCAATATGCACTCCTGCTTTGTGAAGGCCACAAACTCAATGCCAGCCATTGCTGCCAAGATATTGTCGTATATCGACCTCCCTTTGATGAACCCGTGTTGATGTGGAGAGATACCCCTGTCCAGGAGGGAAAATTTTCTAAAAGCAACTGCTTTGGCAATGACTTTATCAGCCACATACATCATAGTTATAGGGCGCCAATGCTTAAGATGCGAGCAACACACCTGCTTAGGAATAGGTCTCATGAGCCCTCTTTTCACCCCGCGGGGAGGTCACCTAATAAACATGTAACCTATCACGTGAGTTCAACAGAAGGGTATTTAAAGTTCTTGAAACTTACATAAATATATATACAAAAGGGAATTATTTTTTCAAATTTAAACAAAAATTTACAGATTTTAGAAGAAAAGGGTACATTATATTCCTAACAAAATTCACAAATATGGGGTATTACAAACATGTCTTGAACGCACGTGATATGGTAGGTTTACACATAGTTACCCCCCCCCCCCCCCCCCCCCCCCCCCCGAGCTTTTCACATTGGGATCCAACCATCCCTTGGCAAAAGCTTGATTATCCATATATGTGATTGGGCCCTTGAGGTCATCCAGAAACTCCTTGGAAAATTCAGTGGTCATACCATCCCAGCCAGGAGATCTCTCCTTGTCGAGAGCATGTAACGCATGCGTGCACTCATCTTTCGAGAAAGTCAGTTTGAGATGGTTGGCTTCTAGTTGGTGTACTTTCCTATTGATACTCTCAAGCAGGGACGCTTTGGCCTCATCCACTTCTTGAGAGAGGGTCTCTGAGACTGGCCATTGATTTGGCTTGAATACTCTAGCATCATCTTAGCCATTTCATCCTGATTTTGCATGACATCTCCCTTCTCATCTGTGAGCTAGTAGATAAAGCCCCAACTTTTCTTGATTCTCAAGGCCCTAAAGAAATGTGCTTGATTAGCGGCCCCAGGTTGAAGGAAGGTCTCCCTGCATTTTGAAAGCTCAAAGGTAGCATGTGCAGGCGTGCAATAAGTGAGATGCATACATGATATTCTAGGAGATGCAGAAAAAAAAAATCATCAATTGTAACATTGCCAACTCGAACAAGCGTAGTACCTGAATAAAATGCAATTGAGTTAAGTCCTATTAGGTTGATTCTAAGAGAAGTACACAAGAGCTAGGGCTAAAGTAAGTATTGCATTGACCAGCATTAATTAAAAAATATCGACTAAAGAGTAGTCAACCCTAAGAATGCTCGTCGGGGTCTAAAGACTAGTGATCTTGTCACTTATACCACTTAAGTGTGATCAACATAAAATACAAGGAAGTAGTACACCTGATATAATGGAAAACATCCGTTGTAACATATAAACATCCATTGTCACCACCAAATATCCACCTTCCAGAGGCACATCAGTGGGAAAAGAGAACTTTGCTAATCACTAAACTCTAAAACAAAAACTCTAAAAAAGAACTTTGTTAATCACTAAACTCTAAAACAGAAACACTCCTATTGTACTAATCCTACCTACCCTCCATCACTCGAGTAATGAGGATCAAAGTAAGTGGAGGTTGGAGAGCTTGGTCAGTAGCTCTAAGACTAGACCGCCATCCTCAACGTTAAGGTAGGTGTAATCTTCTTTGGTAAGTCCATGTGTCTCGTCTGTCTAATTCACCATTATCGTCCTTTCCCTCTTTCATGCAGAATAGTATTAGGAATGTCACAAGGCGTGCATACTCAGCCTGGGCAAAAGAGGAAACTTGGGCTATTGGGAAAACTTCCTGGATAGAATAGGGATCCATCGTAGTCAAGAGGTAGACCAGCCACTCTAACTCCTCAACATTTCTCTCACAAGCGAGTGTTTCAACCGAATCCCATTCAGAGGAAATATGAGGATAACATAAATGCATAACTTGGGATAGGTAAAAAGAATATTTGTAAGAATTAACCATATATGTGAACACAAATAGAGGATGGTTATGTGCTTGATGACATAGATTTTTGTTTCAATGTACCGGATGTGACATGTGTAGATATGGATCGATGATTTTGACTAGTATTGTGCACACTCGTTTGCTAATTGCTCTTGCTCTTTTTTTTATATATATAACTAGGGTGGTTGGTTACTATTTATCTATATATATACAATCCATAAAATTGGAAAGCTCAAGGGTCAGGGAAAGAAGGGTAAGAGGGAGATAATTCAATAGGTTGAAGTGAATGAAGACTCCCGTTTTCCTTGGGTAGATCATACTTTAAAAGGATGTCATCACCTTTTGGAACCAGTTATTTCAATTGGTAATAGGTGAGGATTTTAGCCAATAGTTCTCTATTACCTTCGGTGCCTCATCGAGTTGCAAGGGTGGTAAGGTACTCTCCCATGAACGAACTTGAAGTAGGGCATCAGGTAATAATTGAACAATGGGAGGTGTCGAATCTTTTGTAGCTTCAAGGAGGCTGCCTATGGTAGGTGGAGGTTGTGTAGAAGCTTTTACCTATATGGATACATTACATGAGGAGCTAGAAGCTTCATGTAACTCCCCCTTTCCTGAGCTAAGCCGAATAGATTGGTTTTGTCTCAGAACCCAAACTAGCTCTGGAATAGCTATGTAGCATTCTGTGATCTTTCCCTTCCCACGGTCTTCCATCGGCTTTGGAATCACAAGGTTTGACTCACATGGTTTGCTAGTGGTGGATAGGGAAGGACACTATTTACGTTTAGTTACCCAAATTCAATCATCTCCTGGGGGATTCACTCTATATAAAAAATGGGACGCCACCTTCGAGCGGATAACTTTGATAAAACCCCTATATATGACTCATATTAGGGAATATGACCCCCCTTTTTACGCTTATACGATAATTAATGCTAAAAACTATCATACCCCTATCTTACATATAGAATTTAGGTCTCACATGATTTAACTGAGTAAAACTATTCAAAGAGCGTTTAGCATAGTGACTGGCAACGTATCAAGAAACCTCTTCTGTTGATCCAATTTTGACCCCTCTAAATTACTCAAAAAACATGGTTATAAATTTGTGTTAGGTTCTCTGTGTAAACTTGCATCTATAAAAAATCTTATAGCTTTTATCCCTCAACAAATGAACTATACTCACAGAACAAGCAATTGATACAAAGCAATGTTAGTTCTTACATGTATCTTTGTAGCTATTGACTCACAAGTTTGAGAGAAGACTCTTTTGGGAAGCCATGATTTTGAAACACAAAAACTTCCTCTCATTTTCCTCTTTTCTCACCTCTCCCCTCCCCCCCCTCCCCCTAACCCCATAAACATGATACCCCCTCCCTTATTTTTAAGCTTGGGAGATAAATTATTGGGGGCTTGCCCCTAACTTATACGCTTATGTAACTTGTAAAAAACCCCCCCTCCCATGGTGAATCCCCCGGGGATCATCTCCATCATAATAGCCTTGAGATTCTAATAGTTGTTTGGGAATCCAACATGATTTGGTTTTCACCTTCTTAATCTGAGTGGACGCTGGAGAGGGGGAATGGGGGAACACGCCCGGCACAAACACAAGGGCCTCTCGGTAGCTCAGGGTATTCACAACACCCCTATCCTCTCGAAAAACACCTTCAAACACACAACTCACACTAGCAGACCACCGCCTGCTCGATTGCCACTGCTCACACACTCCACAAATCCATCACACAAGATACACCTGCTACCACTGTCTGTCTCCACCCTTATAGACGCACACAGCCACTCAATCTCACTCTCTCACACAAAACACTATCGGTCCGGGGGGGCACACACTTCCACACAGCCGGCACTGAGAGGAAACACCAGAGCAGGAGAAAGATAAGGGGGGAAGGGGAAACAACAACACGGGAGGCAACTGTGGCTTGATTGCACTTCACCAAACACTTATACAGACTCACTCTGCCATCACTATGGCCATTTACACTGTTAAGTATGGAGCCTGATTTACCCTTGTAATTTTCTGTGGTAAAATCGCACATTTGTAAGGCCCCCATTATGAGGAGAAGCCATCGTGCATGAAGGAAAATCACTCACCGGAAACCAAAATTTTCACGGACAAGAATCAGGGGCAACTTTAAAGGCCTCGGGGGCGGAGGCCCCCGAGACTTTTTTTTCTCCGGAATATTCTTTTTCGTCGGAATATTATGGCCGGATGGCAACCGGAAAGTGGTCGGAAAACAACCGGTCAGTTGGCCGGTGGCCGGTAGTCAATGGCCGGTGGCCGGTGGCCGAATTCAATGGCCGGTGGCCGGATTCAAAAGCGGACTTGTCTTCTCAAGGGCAGCCACACATGGGCGGATTGGAGGGTCCAATTTGGACTTATTCGCACAAGGGCGGCTACACATGGCTGTCTCTCATAAGAGAGGGCAGCCCTTTTGGCCTATAAAAAGAGGCCATTTCTACACACATTTCATAGTGTGAAGTTGATGCAACAAGGTGAGTGTGAGGTGGTGAGAGTGAAGCAAGGCGGGAGCTCCATTAAGGGTATAATCCCTTTGTAAACTACTTCTTTTTTTGAAGTACTAAAGCCATTGAGTGGCTGCTTTCCCGTGGACGTAGCCCACATTGGGTGAACCACGTATATCGTGTGTACTCTCTCTCTCTCTCTCTCTACTCTATAATCTCGTGTATGTAAATCTGTCTCTCTCCATTAAGTAATCTACTCAATTATCTATTTAGCTACGTCTTATTTCCTAACAACTGGTATCAGAGCAAGGTTTGCTCGTAGCTAAATTATCTCAAGGAAAGGATTCCTTGAATTGAGTGGGAGTTATGGCGGAGGAAGGGAAGCTCAAGATTGAGAAGTTCAACGGCAAAAACTACCAACATTGGAAGATGCAGATTGAAGACTATCTCTACCAGAAGGACCTCTATTTGCCACTAGGCGGTCTTGCGAAGAAGCCCGCAACAATGGCAGATGAAGCATGGATTGTCCTTGATCGAAAGGCACTGGGAACAATCCGGTTAAGCTTGGCGTCAACGGTGGCCTTCAATGTTTCGGAGATGAAGACCACGGAGGACTTGATGAAGTCACTTGATGACGTCTACGAGAAACCATCGGCATCCAATAAGGTATTTCTTATGAAGCGCTTGTTCAATCTAAAGATGGCAGAGAATGGTTCAGTTGCAGAACACCTAAATGACTTTAACACAAACATAAGTCAACTTCGATCAGTGAAAATCAATTTCGATGACGAAGTGCGAGCTCTCCTTATACTATCATCTCTACCGGATAGTTGGGACAGCTTTGTGATGGCTGTAAGTAATTCTATCTCTGGCACAAATACTCTTAAGTTTGATGATGTTGTGGGTGTTCTCCTAAGCGAGTAAATGCGAAGGAGAAGCACAGGAGAATCATCAAGTGCTGCACTATCAGTGGAAACAAGAGGAAGGCTTAAGGAGAGGTTCAAAAACCAAAAGGGTCGTGATCGCTCAAGGCGGAGCAAGTCACGCACAAAGTCAGTTCTTGAATGTTGGAACTGCGGCAAGAAGGGACACGTCAAGAAGGATTGCTGGTCCAAGAAGAAGAAGGAGACAGAGTCTCAAGACAACAAGCCAACATCGGAGGCCAATGTGGCAGGTAAAGTAGAGCAAGATGCTCTAATTCTCTCATTAGACAATGTGTCTAATTCCTGGATAGTAGATTCTGGGGCTTCATTCCATGCGACACCACACAAGCAACATTTCCAAGACTACACCAAAGGTAATTTTGGGTATGTATACTTGGGAGATGATGAAGCTTGTGAGATTGTCGGCAAAGGTACAGTTTCTGTCAAAACTGCTAATGGAAATGAATGGAAGCTTAAAGTGTTGGAATTAGGGTTGCAGAGAAACACACACATCTTGGAGAAGACGAAGGAAGCTCAAGGCACACAATAGAGAGTGTATTCCTTAGTGTGCAATGGAAAGATAGATAGCCCTAGAGTGATGGGCGTATATACAATGCACGGGGGAAAAAACCTCCTAAAGAGGGAAAAAATGCCCCGGCGGTCCTAGTGTGTTCACACACATCACTACCACATGTATATGGTAACAAATCCCCCCTGGAGTGATGCGGTGAACGAGAGCTGGCACATGAGTAAAGGGAAGTGCCATGCCCTGAGGACAGGATCAGTCCACAAAGGGGAGTAAGCCCAAAGCTTTGCGGAAAGCTTCAAGCTTCTCACGAGACAATGCCTTTGTGAAAAGATCTGCAAGGTTGTCCTGTGTTGGCACATAAGCCAAGCTGATCTCTCCTGCTGAGAGCCTCTCCCTGACATAGTGGTAATGCACCTCAATGTGCTTTGTGCGAGCATGAAAAACTGGGTTCCTCGCAACTGCCAATGCGCTCTGACTGTCAGTGTAGATAGTGTTGGCAGTGTCCTGTCCAACACCCAAGTCAGCCATAAGGCGTCTGAGCCATACACACTCAACCGTAGCTGTGAAGACTGCCCTGTACTCAGCCTCACAACTCGAAGTGGCCACAGTAGGTTGCTTCTTGCTCAACCATGATATACATGAACTGCCAAGCATGAAACAAAAACCACTTGTGGACACTCGCGTGTCAAAACAACCAGCCCAATCTGAGTCCGAAAAAGCATGTAAGTCTGGCGGCAATGATCCCCCCTTGGGATAAAACAAGCCAAGATGTAAAGTGCCACTAAGGTAGCGGAAAATCCTCTTGACAGCCTGCCAATGCTTAGACCCTGGGCTATGCATAAATCTGCTGACCTGCGAGACTGCAAACTGAATATCTGGCCTCGTGTTGCATACATAAATGAGGCAGCCAACAGCAGTTTGGTAAAGAGTGACATCAGCAGGATCGCCAGCATCATGTAGACTCAACTTCAAACCTGTTTCCATGGGAGTGGCAATAGGTTTGCAATCCTCAAGTCCAAACTTACATAGCAATGTCTCTATGTAACTTTTCTGACACAAGGCAATACCACCATCACACTGCTTAAACTGTATACCCAAGTAATGATGCAACAGCCCCAAATATTTCATCTTGAAAGTAGCATTCAAATCAGCCTTAAATTCAGCAATATGTCTCTCATTTGGTCCAGTGATCAGCAAATCATCAACATAAAGAACCACAATGAGAAATACATCATCCTCACGCTTTACATACAATGTGCTTTCTGTTGGACTGTTACGAAAGCCTCGTTTAACCAAATGAGTGTCAGCTTTCTCATACCAAGCACGAGGAGATTGCTTCAACCCATACAAAGCCTTCTTACATTTGCACACTTTGTCCTCTTGTCCTTTTATGACAAAACCGCGAGGCTGCGTTACATAAACTTCCTCAAATATGTCACCATTCAAGAAAGCAGTAACAATGTCTGATTGATGTACATCCCAACCAAAATGAGTTGCCAATGCACATAGAAAACGCACAGTAGTCATACGACAAGTGGGAGCAAAAGTCTCTTCATAATCTATGCCTTTTTGTTGTGCATAACCCTTTGCAACAAGTCGAGCCTTATGGCCGATCTCACCATCCGGCTTGCGTTTCAACTTGTAAACCCACTTCGTACCAATGGCCTTTTTGCCAGGAGGCAATTCACATAAAGTCCATGTGTCATTCTCTATAAGTGCATCATATTCTGATTTCATGGCAGCAATCCAATTTTCTGAATTCTGTGCTTCATCAAAAGACAGAGGCTCCTCAACATCATGTAAACTAGACACAGCCAAAGCATAACAATCTGATGCATAAGATGCATGGCGAGAGCCTGAACGAGTACGACTAGATAAAGGTGCATCCAATTTACTGTCACGCAAAGTGTGCACCAGCCATTTTGGCATACCTCTAGCCTGCTCATTTTCAGCCCTTTCCTCATCAAGTACATCATGTACATCTGCATCAGTAATAGGCTGTTCTAAAACATTTTCAGAAACCCCCATAGGCTGTACATTTGCCTCATTGGAACTTACATTCGTATTTCCACCACTGAAAAGAGGCAACAAAGTGTCATAAATGTCCTGTGAGCTTACATTACTGTCTCTAGTACATGACAGCAAGGGTTGAACAGAATCTTCCACAAACACTACATCCCGTGAAACCAAAATACGTTTTGTTTGCGGATGATACAACCTGTAACCTTTGCTTTCAGCACTATAACCAACAAAAATACATTTGACAGCCTTATCATCCAATTTTCTGCGCTGCACTTGTGGCACCAAAGCATATGCCAAACAGCCAAAAACACGCATGTGCTCAATAGAAGGTTTTCTATCATGCCATGCTTCATATGGAGTAATAGACTGCAAAGCTTTCGTAGGACACCTGTTAAGTACATAAGTGGCACACATGATGGCCTCAAGCCAAAAAGAATGCGGTAAAGCTTGACTTTTGACCATACATCGTGCCATTTCCGTTAGTGACCTGTTTTTCCTCTCAGCAACACCATTTTGCTGAGGTGTATAAGGCACTGTACATTGGTGTTTTATCCCACGACTAGCCAGAAATGCATTAAATTCATGAGACATATACTCCCCCCCTCGATCGGAACGGAGGGTGCCCATAGTACATTTTGAGACATTTTCAGCCATAGCCAAAAATTGTTTGAAGCACATAAAAACTTCGGACTTTGCTTTAAGCGGAAATACCCATGCATGCCTGGAGTAATCATCAATGAAAGTCACGAAGTACAGGTAATTGCCCAAGGACGGAGTTTGCATGGGCCCACAAACATCACTATGCACAAGCTGCAACCTGCATGTGGCCCTAACTGAACCATCCTTTGGAAACTTAGAACGCTGCATTTTACCCAGAATACAGCCTTCACAAACATGTTTGATAGGTGCTTCAAGAGGCGGCAAAGAAGCAACCATATCAGATTTCTGCAAACGCAGCAAACTGGCAAAATTCAGATGACCAAAACGTGCATGCCAAAGTTTTGCATCTGAAATAGCCCTTGAATCTGCAACAGCATTTGCAAAATTTTGTCCACACTTGTCATACAAAGTGAGCTTATACAGCCCACGGCACAAAAGCCCAGATGCAACAATTTCATCACCAAAACTGAGATCATGAACTGTACATCTGTCATCCACAAATTTGACTACAAGTCCAAGTCTAGCAAGTGCGGATACAGACAATAGATTCTTCTTGATCCCAGGTACATAAAGTGCATCAACAAGTGTGAAGGAACTGCCATTAGCAGCAGTGAGCACAATCTTTCCAACTCCCTGAACTGGATAAGAGGCGTTGTTGGCACAAGTGACTGAATTCCCATGAGGGACAGACTCGAGAGAGGTAAACAATTCACGATGTGAGGTAATGTGCTTTGTAGCACCACTGTCGAAATACCACACATGTGAATCTGCAGCAACTGACAAGCATGCATCATGGACAGCAGGATTGTAAGTGCACTCTGCGCTAAAAGCCCATTCTGCATCAACATCAGCATCAAAATCTCCTTTCACAGAAGACTCAACAATGGCTGCATTTGTAGTGGAACCAGCATTTGCAGTGGAACCACCCTCTTTCTTCTTAGCCTCTTTGGCCTTCAACTTAGGACACGACTTGATCAAGTGATCATTGGCTTTACAATAATGGCAACGCATCTTATTTTTGCCCTTATCACCAGAATTTCCAGACGAAGTGCTGGTAGCAGAAGCATTAGGAACAGAATTTTTGCCACTCGCAGCAGAACCATAAGAAGTGGCTGCATTACTGTTACCACCCTTTCTTTGAGAAGCAATAAAAGCCTGTTCAACTGCACGCTGCCTAGTCCTGTTTTTTCTAGAAAGTGACTCTTGCAACAGCAATGTGCATAATGCATCAAACTTGACCACTTCAGGATTTCCTTGGGTCATCAGTCTCCAAGTACTAGCAAAAGTCTGGTAGGAATCTGGTAAGGCATCAAGAACAGTCTGCACAAGGGAACTGTCAGAAATGACTTCACCTGCAGAAATGAGTTGCTCATTGATATCCTTGACACTAGCAAGGAAAGTGTCCATATCATCCTCCTCATGCATAATCTTCGACTCTAGCTCTTTACGCAGCAAAGCAATTTTAGCCTCATTGCGGCTTGCATAAAGACCTGCTAGAATATCCCAAGCCTGTTTTGCAGATTTTGCTGAACGGATGTGAGGAATAATGGTGCGCTTCACAGACAACGCAATCAATGCATGAGCCTGCGCATCCTTAACATCCCAACGAGCTTGTTCTGCTGTAGGCAAAACAACTCTAACAGCTGCAATCCTTGCAGCAAGACCTGCAACATCCTCAATATCGCCTACATCTTCAGAACCAGGACGTACATCAATGCCCTGCACAATGTTCCAGACACCTTTTGACACAAGAACGTGTTGCATCATATAAGCCCACATAGGGTAGTTGTCCCCATCCAACCTGTCCTCAGCAGCAAACATCTTGAACACATCTGTGTTGTTGTTGTCAGCCATGGTAAATGCTGCACCTGATGTGAAAACTGCCCGAAAATAGGAGAAATGGAGCGGGAACAACTTGTGCTATATAGCACAAACCGTAGAAGACTATAAGGCACCTGTTATGCAGAAAACGGCACTGACAGAAAATCTGCACAAAATGACGAAATAGCCTGTGCAGTACTGCCCGTGGTGGAAACGGAGGCCGAAATGAGCCCAAATCAAAATTCTGAGCAGACCAAGCTCTTCGAGCTCGCCCAAAATATTTGTCGACCTACGAACGCTTGCCAAAGCTCACTGAAATCGGAGAAAGTGAGCAGGCGTGTGCTGGAGCAGCTGGCGACTAAGCCCGGGAGGACGTGACCTGCTCTGATACCAATTGTTGGAATTAGGGTTGCAGAGAAACACACACAGCTTGGAGAAGATGAAGGAAGCTCAAGGCACACAATAGAGAGTGTATTCCTTAGTGTGCAATGGAAAGATAGATAGCCCTAGAGTGATGGGCGTATATACAATGCACGGGGGAAAAAACCTCCTAAAGAGGGAAAAAATGCCCCGGCGGTCCTAGTGTGTTCACACACATCACTACCACATGTATATGGTAACATAAAGATGTTAGGCATGTTCCTTCTCTTCGCAAAAATTTGATCTCTACAGGACAATTGGATGATGAAGGTCACAACATTGCATTCGGAAACAAACGGTGGAAGATCTCAAAGGGATCTTTGGTGGTTGCCAAGGGTGAAAAAGTCGGTACACTTTACTTGTGTACTGTTAGCACGCAACCTTCAGCTTGTGCAGCAACTACAGAAGTTGACAGTGCGGTGTGGCACTACCGACTTGGGCATATGAGTGCCAAAGGAATGCAAATCCTTCAAACAAAGAAGCTTCTACCAGGTTTGAAAGAAGTGGACTTAAAGTTCTGTGAAGATTGTGTTTATGGTAAACAAAAGAGGGTAAAATTTCAAAAATCAGGAAATGAAAGAAAAAATAAAAAACTTGAGTTGGTTCATTCTGATGTTTGGGGTCCTGCAAGTACACCATCACTTGGTGGCTCATTGTACTATGTAACATTCATAGACGATGCAACTAGAAAAACATGGGTTTATGTCATGAAGAATAAATCCGATGTATTTTCCATATTTCAAAGGTGGAAAGCCTTTGTGGAGAATGAAACAGGTACCAAGGTTAAATGCCTCAGATCCGACAATGGAGGTGAATATTGCAGCCAAGCTTTTGAAAGCTTTTGTGCTAGCAATGGCATTCGGAGGCAAAGGACAACCCCAAGGACACCTCAACAAAATGGGATTTCGGAAAGGATGAACAGGACAATCATGGAACGAGCACGAAGCATGCGGCTACATGCAGGCCTACTGCTTGAGCTTTGGGCGGAAGCTGTAAGTACGTCTGTGTACTTAATCAATCGGTCACCCTCAACGGCATTGGATGGGGGAGTTCCAGAAGAGGCATGGACAGGTAAACCGGTGAATTATGCATTTCTCAAAGTGTTTGGGTGTGAGGCTTTCATGCACATAGATAGAAGCCTAAGATCAAAGTTAGATGCAAAGTCCAAAAAGTGTTTCTTCATTGGCTATGGAGAAGGAGACTTTGGGTATCGCCTATGGAATCCTGAAGATGGTAAAATCTTAAGGAGTAGGGATGTAATTTTTAACGAAAAAAATATGTACAAAGATTACATGGAAAGAAAACAAACAAAAGAAACAGGTGATGAGTACATGGAGCTTGAGGACGGTGAAGACTCAAGGACTACAAACGGTGACAATGTGCAACAACGTCAACCAAATGAGGAGCCTCAACCTATTCCCCGAAGATCTACAAGAGCAAGTAGACCTCCAGAAAGGTTTGTTCCTTCCTTCAACCATCTCTTGATCTCAGATTCTGGAGAGCCGGAATCATATGAAGAAGCTATGCAACATGAATCCAAAGAAGAATGGACGAAGAGCATGCAAGTGGAGATGGACTCACTACATCGCAACCAAACATGGGAGTTGGTTGAGTTGCCTAAAGGTAAGCGGGCACTTCAAAACAAATGGGTGTACAAGCTAAAGGAAGAAGAAGGTGGGAAGAAAAGGTACAAGTCTAGGCTTGTGGTAAAAGGTTTTTCTCAAAAGAAAGGTATTGACTTCAATGAAATATTTTCTCCTGTTGTAAAAATGAACTCAATTAGGCTTGTCTTAAGCCTTGTGGCTGCTCATGATCTAAATCTCGAGCAAATGGATGTAAATACGGCATTCCCTCATGGTGACTTAGAGGAGGAAATCTACATGCTTCAACCAAAGGGGTATGAAGTTAAAGGTAAGGAAAAAATGGTTTGCAGATTAAAGAAGAGCTTGTATGGTTTAAAGCAAGCATCAAGACAATGGTACTTGAAGTTTGATCGATGGATGTTGGATCATGGATTCACAAGATGCAACTCAGATCACTGCGTCTACACGGAGAATTTGGGAGATGGGAAATTCATCATCCTAATGTTGTATGTTGATGACATGTTGATTGCAAGTGCTAACATGCAGAACATCAAAGACCTAAAAGAGGAGCTGTCCAAATCTTTTTCAATGAAAGATTTAGGTGCTGCAAAGAGGATACTTGGTATGAAAATATCAAGGGACAGGACGAAGAAGACAATAAAGCTATCTCAAGAAGATTACATCAAGAAGGTACTAGAAAGGTTTGCAATGCAAAATGCAAAACCAGTTTCTACACCTTTGGCTGGTCATTTTAAACTAACGAAGGATATGCGTCCAAAGACACAAGAGGAGATAGCCTATATGTCTAAAGTTCCATATGCTGCAGCGGTAGGTTCTCTAATGTATGCTATGGTCTGGACAAGGCGAGACATTGCACATGCAGTGGGAGTTGTGAGTAGGTTCATGGACAACCCAGGTAAAGAGCATTGGCAAGGTGTGAAGTGGATACTTAGGTATCTAAAAGGGACAACAAAAAATGCTTTGTATTTTGGAGGAACTGATATTTTTCTAGAAGGGTATGCTGATGCAGATATGGCAGGTGACAAAGATACTCGAAGGAGCACTACTGGCTATGTGTTCACGGTTGGAGGCACAGCAGTAAGCTGGGCTTCAAAACTGCAGAAAGTGGTTTCACTTTCTACCACGGAAGCAGAGTATGTAGCAATGACGGAGGCAAGCAAAGAAATTCTGTGGCTTCACAGATTCTTAGAAGAGCTTGGATTCAAACAAGACAATTGTGTCTTGTACAGTGATAGCCAAAGCGCTATCCATCTTGCGAAGAACTCAGCCTTTCATTCAAGGACAAAGCACATTGAGGTGAGATATCACTTCATACGCACTCTTTTGGAAGAGGGACAACTAAAGCTAGGAAAGGTGCATACAAGTGAAAATCCTGCAGACATGTTTACAAAGGTGGTCAACAAGGAGAAGTTGAGCTTTTGCTCATCTTCAATCGGCATTCAAGGATAAGAAGCCAGAATGGAAAGCAGTCACCGGTTTGGTTTGGAGATCAGTCTCCAAGTGGGAGATTGTTAAGTATGGAGCCTGATTTACCCTTGTAATTTTCTGTGGTAAAATCGCACATTTGTAAGGCCCCCATTATGAGGAGAAGCCATCATGTGTGAAGGAAAATCACTCACCGGAAACCAAAATTTTCACGGACAAGAATCAGGGGCAACTTTAAAGGCCTCGGGGGCGGAGGCCCCCGAGACTTTTTTTTCTCCGGAATATTCTTTTTCGCCGGAATATTATGGCCGGACGGCAGCCGGAAAGTGGTCGGAAAAAAACCGGTCGGTTGGCCGGTGGCCGGTAGTCAATGGCCGATGGCCGGTGGTCGGAAGTCAATGGCCGGTGGCCGGTGGTCGGAAGTCAATGGCCGGTGGCCGGTGGCCGAATTCAATGGCCGGTGGCCGAATTCAAAAGCGGACTTGTCTTCTCAAGGGCAGCCACACATGGGCGGATTGGAGGGTCCGATTTGGACTTATTCGCACAAGGGCGGCTACACATGGCTGTCTCTCATAAGAGAGGGCAGCCCTTTTGGCCTATAAAAGGAGGCCATTTCTACACACATTTCATAGTGTGAAGTTGATGCAACAAGGTGAGTGTGAGGTGGTGAGAGTGAAGCAAGGCGGGAGCTCCATTAAGGGTATAATCCCTTTGTAAACTACTTCTTGTTTTGAAGTACTAAAGCCATTGAGCGGCTGCTTTCCCGTGGACTTAGCCCACATTGGGTGAACCACGTATATCGTGTGTACTCTCTCTCTCTCTCTCTACTCTATAATCTCGTGTATGTAAATCTGTCTCTCTCCATTAAGTAATCTACTCAATTATCTATTTAGCTACGTCTTATTTCCTAACATACACAAGAAAATACAAAGGTCTTCGAGCGGCACATTCCTCTGTCCAAAAGCTCCACTTTGCAGGCTTCAAACGGCAAACCAAAAGCAAGGAAAAAAGCCCCTAATTTGGTCCTTTTTTTACTTTTAGGGGGGGGGGGGGGTCTTCAATTTGGAAAATTGCCCTTTAATTGGTCCATATGGCACCCATTTTTGGTATCTTTTGGGAGGAGAGCACCGCCTTGCTCCATTTGCTCTCTTTCTCTCTTTTGCACTTGGGGGGGGGGGGGGCTTTAGCAATGTCGCTATTGCCCCTTGGCTTTTTTATTTTTATTTTTTATCTTTCAATTTTTACCCTCTTTAGGCTCAACTTTGCACTGCTCTACATGGCTTGACTTTGACTCTCTCTCTCTCTCTCTCTCTCTCTCTCTCTCTCTCTCTCTCTGCGACTCCTCCTTTGCTCCTCTTTGGACTTGGCTTTCATTTTTTGCCCTTAGCTTTGGTTTGTCCTTTGCTCTTAGCTCGGCTAGCTGGCTTCTTTTGACCTTGGCCTTGATGTGGCCCGGACAATCTTTACAATGGCCTCTTTGCCCTTAGCTTTGCTCATTTGGTCGCCCTCGGGCTCATCCTCTCTCTCTCTCTCTATGCTCTCTGCCCGAGCTATGGGATCTTCCTCTTACATGAGGGGGGGAGGCAATAGCGATGTCGCTATTGCCCCTCCTCTCTCTTTCAAAATTTTGGGGCCCCAAAGGCCGCGGGACCACTCCCTTAAGCGAGCCATGTCATCACATGCCAACCACTTCTCTCATGCAGGAGTGCGCTACCGGGCCGCCCCGCCTAGCCAAAACCACCGCGTACGCGCCCCACTGGGCCACGCTCCACTGACAGCACCAACTCACAATGCCCATGAGGGCCGCCGCCGCCGCCGCCGCCTGCGCCATAGCCACGAGCTCAAGAAGCTCCAAGCTCTCCACACCTTCTTATGTGCTGATGGGGCTCACGGCCCAACCCATATACACCCAACTCCCGGCCTCCCTCAGCGCATGTGGGACCACCACAATGCCACATGGCAGCCCTATGGGCGGTCACCTTTTGAATGCCTCTAAACTCCTTAAAAATTCCCCCCTCATCTTCACTAAAAAAGGTTTTCCTTGCTTGCATGGGATGCCTTGCCATACTTTGCTCTTTTACCCAATGGTCGCATCGCAAAGCCATGCCGGATCTTCATTGTATCGGGCCCGTGCCATGAAAACCTAGCCGCCCTTTGACTTCTCTGAGTTTGCCGTCCGAGGCTGCCAAAAAATGGGAAATGCACCTGCATGCACTCAACCGCCAAACGTTCCTTTTTTCTTCGCACTGTAACCGGATGCTCGGGGCTCACTATCTGCTTGAACTTTGTCGAAGCCTAGGAAACGCCAGATTGCACATTCCTCAAGGCGGGCAAGTGGGCTCATACCTGGCCCCCAGAAAATCTTCAACTGACCATATCTTGTTAATCAGAGCTCCGATTCGCAATGTGAAAAGACAGGCATGCTCCATAATTCGAGCTCTACACACCTATGCATTGACATCAGCCCGAACTAGTTGTCCCCATCTGCCCTGTCCGTCGGGGATCTGCTACACACTCCAACTTTAAACTTCAGTATGTTGCACACCGGGGCTCTATTTGACGAGCCGTCTGAACCGGATTCTAGAGCACACTGAACACTACCTTTCAAAGCACTGACTTGGCATTTTGGACACCTTGACCTGCCATCACCATCTGGACCATCCTGCAACACTTTTGGCCTAAAAAGCCGCTTCAAGCATACATTCCCGCTACCCTTTGGCTGCCAAGGGCCTTGGCACTTGCCCTAGCCTTCTGCATTGCACTCAACTGCCGCCTTTGCCTAGCTTAGACCATCTCCTAGCTTCGACCAACTTTGGCTACACCATCATTGCCTAGCCCCCTCGTTGAACATTTATGTTCAACCACACCTGGCCTTACTGCACTAACAAACTACACACCAAAAACAGGCTCTCTGTACACTGCAAAAAGACCTAACAGATGTACAAAACTGGCACCTGCTACCCGCTGTCTTTGCTCATGCGGGTTTCCCAACCCCGAGGAATCCCAAACTTCGAGCGAACTTTTCCGAGCGATCATAAAATCGAGCGAGTTAATGAGAGGCACTTTAATTATATAAGTCACTTATTTCTTTACTTGAAAGGCTAAATAAATTGGCAGTTAAATTTAAGAGTGGAAATGCTAAGCAAGATGTAGGTGCTAGCAAGCCTGACATCTTGAGCTTGTTCTTTCTTGTGTCTTTGCTAGCAACTAAAAGAAACCTCGTAGCTTTACCATTGCCCAAAGGAATTTTGTAAGTTTGTGAAAATAAATTTTATGGAATACTAGTCTAACATTGTCGACATGCTATCTGTAAGCCTTCTTGTGCATCAACGCTCGACCCCCCCCCCCCCCCCCCCCCCCCCCCCCCAACCTTTTCACTATATTTGAATATTTTTGAACTCTCTGCTCATGTGGAAACATTATAGTGACTATCATGAATATTTTATGGTGCTATGAATTGAGACGATCACCTATTTGTTGCTACTTGTAGACGAATATCAATATCTTTGTTGAGTTTTACTTAGCTTTTGTGAGGAATCTACCAAGATCCCAAAGACAAAATTAAAGGTTGATTGCAAGTAAGAAGTTTGTGTTGCATTGACTATTGCATGCTTGTCTCCCCGCCTTTCTTGAAAAGGAGAGTCTCAATAAAATCAATTAAGATTTTGTATCCCACTTGTTCTAATCACACCCCCCCTCTCTCTAGAAGACTCTAGAGTCCAAACCCTCTGTTTGCATTTGAAAGACCTCCCTCCCCCCCCTCCTCTCTCTCTCTCTCTCTCTCTCTCTCTCTCTCAAAATGTGCAAAACATATTTGATGACTCTATGGCAATTCATGTGATGTAGCATGCACACAAAAAGATTGTGCTCCTTCTCAGTAAGACTGTATGCCACTAAATCCACGTCCAATCGTGCCATCACCATCCTCAAGTGCAAATATTGTTGGGCGAGGAAGTATTTCCACCCAAATCTTAACAGTGTGTGGCCTTATTCAAAAGGTAGGGCGAGATTGTTGTCGTGCGTCATGTTCACCAGACACATTTTTAACAACCAATGGAAAAAAGAAGAGCATTGGAAATCTCCCAATTTTTAGTAAAAAATTATGGGTTTTTACACTAAAATCCTCCAAATTTAGATGGTTTCCATTAAGGTGACCCTCCAAACTAGCCAATAATTTTTAATTATTGTCCTTTAAAAATACACTAAAGATCGGTTTTCTATGAACACTAATTGTTGACGTAACACAATGAGACTTCGGTAGTTATGGGCTACTATTATTGAAAATTAGTGTTGACGTAACACAATGAGACTTCGGTAGTTATGGACTACTATTATTGAAAGATAGGGTGAGAATCGAAATTGTTAATCATGAACTTTTATTAATAATAGAAACAATCATTCCATTCAACTTTTGGTCTCTCTCATTGTATAGTAAAAAATATCTCCCTCAAAGGGTTGCACCGACAATACGCTTTGAGGGATTTTTTTCTATAACACATTGCTAACTTTGGAAAAGAAAAGTCTATTCTCTTTGCCTTTAGTTCGGAGAGAGAGAGAGAGAGAGTAAAAAATAGACATCAAATACGTCCCTCTCATCTTTTTTTAAATTCTTTTTGTAAGAATCTTTGAAGATGCTTTTGTGAAAGTTTGCACAAAAGCTAAACTAAAGGCCGTGGGGAGGGGCATGACATGTGGAGGAGATAGAGAGAGATTTTCAAAAGAGGAAAATTTTTCTGAGGGCAGAGAATTGTGAGGTCATGGCACGTGTGTCAGTGCGAGATATTTGCTGACAGAGACAGGGGTGATGCATGAACGGTATGCATGGGGCTTTTTTTGTGTCCATGCTGTCAGGGCGATGAGGCAGAGAGAGCCGACTGCGGATATTAGAGGCATTGCAAATATGTCTTATCGCAAGCGTGTGCATGTGTGTGTGTCAATTAGGCCAAGCTGAGGTAGACAACCATTGTGTAAACCAAGGGATGCATATTCAGTATGGGAATCTCGTCATGCTACAAGCAATGGCATCCATTGTGCAGGGTGCGATGTTGGTCCAATTGCATTGCAAGACAAGCACAAGGAACAGTGGGCTACTCATCGGCGGCACAACAGAGAGAGGTAGGAGAACGAGTTGCGAGCATGATCACATAGCAAAATTGTCCTCTCTCTCTCTCTCTCTCTCTTTCTCTCTCTCTCTCAGCACCTCCCATTCTGAGTGTTGTCAAGCTAGTAGTGTGCTCTCCCTCACAAAAACCTGTGCGATCTCCTGTCATGCATGCACAACAAGTGTGGGCAGAGGGGCAATGCATGGTTATTCGATAGAGCGGGCCAGAGTTGGATCCTTGTGATATACACAAGGAGTGCAGGGGCTGATGCATGGACTGTGCCAAAGCTAAAGGCAATGGGGAAGGTGGGAACCTTGCAAAGCATAAACTTTTTAGTGGTTCTGGGAAGCGAGTACGAATTCTTGGAAAAAAATTAATGGAGAGGTAGCAAAATAGACTCAGTAGTAGACCCATTATGTAATATAACACCTCACTATAAAAAGACAAAGCTTTTTAAAAAAATCACTTTTGATTTCACTATAAAATGATAGTTTCAAAAAAAAAGCCTCCTAAAAGATCTGTGCAGGTCCTTTAGGAGGCTTTTTTAAACTTTAGACTTTGTCTTTTTGTAGTGAGTTCAAATCTGAATAGTTTTTTGTGAAAAAAACTCTTAGGTTTCTATTCATGTTATTCCACTATTTATTGGCGATGAACCTTCTCTTCCACCTATCACATTGATCTCGTAGAGCTTGTTGCTAGTCGTCGAGTGATGTAAAGGGTTTGCTCTCATGGCGCATGATAGGAGCTGCAAATTGCACAAGTCATGAGCGCCCAAGCAATGCAAATCGCAAAAGTCAAAATGGAGGAAGAGAGAGAGAGAGAGAGAGAGAGAGTGTTTATTGCAAACATCACCAAGGTAGGAGCGAGGGAAATCATTTCAGACATGAAAAGATTGCCACTTTGTCAGAAGCCGGACATAATTTTAAAGCTTGCACAAAAGAAATTATTGGCCATTGACCCTCGCATGCTATTGTGTTCTACTCTAGATGCTAGCACTTGGCATCTGCCTTTGAAATCTACAACCGCCTCTTTTCTTGTTTTCTACACGTGCCCCTCAGGGCCACCTCAACCCACCCCTTCCGTTTTCATTTCACTTCCTAACCTTACGACTAAATCTTGCTAGATACCATCCAAATAAATTGAACCAAAATCGTTAAGACATACTCTCTTTATACTAAAGACAAAAATGAATAGTAAATCTTTTCAATGTGTTTTTAAAAAATGTCCCTCAAAGGGTAAAGGTAGATGCACACGTGTCCTTTGAGGATTTTTTTTTAACCTACAAAGAGAGAGAGAGAGAGAGAGAGAGAGCATGGAACAAAAAAATATAATTTTTTTTGTTGGTGAAAATAAGGTTAAACTTGGATTACTCCCGAATTATAGGTCAAAACTTGAAGATTTTATTGGTAATGACACTCTTCAATGTGTGTTTTTTATTAAATGTCCCACAAAGGATAAACGTCAGTGCACACCCTTTGAGAAAGATTTTTTTTTTCAAAACTACAAAAGGAGAGAGAGAGAGAGAGAGAGAGAGAGAGAGAATAGAAAACTACATTTTTCCTAAATAGTGAAAATAAGGGCAAACTTGGATTACTCCCAATTTTTAGGTCAAAATTTGAATATTTTGCCGATAATGACACTAAAACTTGTGTAAATTTCCAAGCTTTTTTAAAGGCAAGCTCAAAATCTAGCCGAGATTCTACAATTTTAGCTAGTTATAATATACTCAACCCCGGTTTATTTCTAACCTTGAGAGAGTCTCTCACTTCTTTCTTTTAGCTCAAAATCTAGCCGAGATTCTACAATTTTAGCTAGTTATAATACAGTGGACCCCGGTTTATTTCTAACCTTGAGAGAGTCTCTCACTTCTTTCTTTAAAATTTATATACACATCGAAGAGTTTAAAAAAAAAGGGTCCATTCACTTTTGTATTTTGGAATGGCTTCACATCCCTTGGCATACTAGAGCACTTGCTCCACCCTCCTTTTGCAGATGGTCGTTAAGGATATTGCCACATTGGACTTGAAAACAAAAGCTGTGCATTTTTCCCAGCGAATGGGAGTAGCCCATGTGGTTAAACCTTTGGCTTAGACCTTAGCCTACATTCACGAGCACATGTGTAGTAAATTTTCATTTGTTTACTTCGAAGTAACCTAACAAAAAATTGATCCTAACTTCTTAGTTTTCTCTGGGGGGGGGAAGAGAGAGAGAGAGAGAGAGAGAGAGAGAGAGAGAGAGAGAGAGAGAGAGAGAGAGAGAGAGAGAGAGCATGTGAGAGGAGCCCTATCTTGTGCACTATGGTCAAAGAGAGAAGAGAATGCATTTGCAACAAGAGAGAAAGAGCGAGGAGATCCGAAAGGAGAGACAAAGAGCTTGCAGAATGTTTGTGTTCTACAGCTCTCGGAGTCAAAACCTCAGAAGTCGTGTCTCTTGAATGATGACATGAAGACAAGAATCAACACACATAGATCATTGCTCTATTAGGATTTGAATGTGGTTCTACATATGCTAGCGAGAGAGAGAGAGAGAGAGAGAGAGAGAGAGAGAGAGAGAGAGAGAGAGAGAGAGAGAGAGAGAGAGAGAGAGAGAGAGAGAGAATATAGAAGAAACCTATAAACATGGTCCCTAGGTGGCATGCCCTCCTCTGCTTCATCCTTGATGTTGAGGATGGCACTCAAACTGCACAACATAGGACAACATGGGCCCATGCCATATAAATATTCACTCGCATTTTGGTTCGCTCGGTGTATGATAAGACTCCCCAACCCCCTGCTTTACCTGTCACCGACCACTTGGGTCGAACACTTTGTAGTGGTCTCTTCCATCCACCTGCAACACCCTTGTATAGTGCGACACCAAGGCACATATCCAACTCCATATCCAAACGGCCATCAACATGCCTCTACCATTCACAGCACTTCTTGGCAAACTTCCCACTCGTAACCAAGCACCCTCGCGCTCACCATCCAAAGACCTGCTTGTACCATCATTCACACCAAACAGACCTAACACATCTAACCCGCCCTCCCATCCATGTAAGGCTAGATCCTCATTTAGCAGATCCTGCACCTGCTCGACAGCACACTGCACAGCTACCTTTATCACCATTCCCTTTAACCACCACTTACAGACCTCCTTAGAAAGCTTAGACACCGTCTTGGAATCCACATCGTCTGTCATAGAGGGCACCAACTGCATAGGAAGAAACCTCCTTCTTTGACTCTGCTCTGCCCTTCTCACCTGCCATGAACTCAATTCCAGCATCATCAAGCTCCTCCTCGTCCAACTGGCCCTTCAAGGTCAATAAGCACCACCTGCTTGTCCGCTGCAACTACCTGCTCTTCTACGACTGCGTCCTCAAGCTCTGCCAAGGAAGAGAGAAACTCGTTCTCTATCACATTATCCTCGTCCTCTCCCATAGGTACAATTTCTTCACACCTTTTAGCAAAACTTTGCACCTGTTGCACCACTATGGCATACTCTAATGCTATCTTCATCAACATAGCCATTAACATGGTACTGCATGCCAGCTTTACCTGCTCTTTACCACCTGTAGGCCTAGACTGCTCCATTTGGTCTCCACTAAGCACTTCGGCTTGCACTTCATGCTGCTCCTCGCACTTTTTTACTGCCTCTCCACTTACATGTAAGAGGTTGAACTCATCATACCTGGATTGAGATGACTCGGTCTCCCAACTCGTATCTACGTCCATAGAGCTATTTTCATTCGATTCAACCTACTCTTTGGTTTCAAGCTCAGGAGCCTCCTCTAGCTTCACCGCTTCGACCTCGTCTGCAAACCGCACTCCTTGCTCTTTACCGCACTTCAATGGAGCTTCAACAATTGCACTCGAACTCATTAGCACATCCTTTGTCCACTCTGGAACCACCTGCACATCCTCCCCAATTGGAACCTCTCTAGCCGGCATCTTCGGCATAGGAACCACCCTATGTCTTTGTAGCCAAAGAACTCTTGGTTCTTCTCACACTTGCACTTCTCTTTGCACCACCTGTGGCTCGGCTACCACCGCATTATATTGCTTTGGCATCATTGCATCAAGCAAACCCTGCCTGTCCTCGTGCTTCTTCAAAATCTTTTTGGTTCGCCCTCTCGCTAGAGCTACTGCCTCCTCATACGACGTTGGGCCATCTACCTCCACTTTATCTCGCACTTCCTCATGCAGGCAATCCATGAATTTACACAATTTTAAAAAACTGGCATTTTCTACAGTAGTTACCTTGATTAACTTCCCCCAAAGGGCTTTGAACTCCCACTCGAACGCTCAAAAAATCTCCCTCCAAGCTTTGATTCAAACTATTCAGCTTCCACTTTACCTCATCTAGCTGCGCATCTGTAACAAATCTCCTTCAAAAAGCCGCCTCCAGGGCTTTGCAATCTGCCTATTTGCATCACCAAGGCTATCAAACCATAGCCTCGCTTTACCACAAACCAGGAGCGGAAACACCTGCATCGCACCGCCCTCTCTCGATAGACCACTTTCCAACACGAACAATCCATAGTCTTGGAACCAAGTTTTCGCATCTTCAACCCCATTAAAAATGGGAAATCCCGTCCAAGCCATCACTAGCAGCACCTGCTCTTCAAAGGCCGCACGTTTAGCATCACAAAAATCACTACTTCGACTTCACCTAGGAGCATCAACATACTCCTCCGTGGGGGCACCAAAAGATGGAGAGGGGAATGGGGAAACACGCCCGACACAAACACAAGGGCCTCTCTATAGCTCAGGGAATTTACAACACCCCTATCCTCTCGAAAAACACCTTCAAACACACAACTCACACTAGCAACGACCGCCTGCTTGATTGCCACTGCTCACACACTCCTTAAATCCACCACACAAGGTACACCTGCTACCACTACCTGTCTCCACCCTTATACACGCACACAACCACTCAATCTCACTCTCTCACACAAAACACCATCGGGATGGGGGGCACACACTTCCACACAGCCGACACCAAGAGGAAACACCAGAGCATGAGAAAGAGAAGGGGGGAAGGGGAAACAACAGCATGGGAGGCAAGTGTGTCTTGATTGCACTTCACCAAACACTTATACAGACTCACACTGCCACCACCATGTTCATTTACACAAGAAAATACAAAGGGCTTTGATAGGCACATTCCTCTGTCCAAAAGCTCTACTTTGCAGGCCTCAAACAACAACCAAAAGCCAGGAAAAAAGCCCCTAATTTGGTCCACTTTTGACTTTTATAGGGAGGGGTCTTCAATTTGGGAAATTGCCCTTTAATTGGTCCATATGGCACCCATTTTTGGTATCTTTTGGGAGGGGGGCACCGCCTTGCTCCATCAGCTCTCTTTCTCTCTTTTGTACTTGGGGTGGGGGGGGGGGGGGGGGGGGGGGGTAGCGATGTCGCTATTGCCCCTTGGATTTTTTATTTTTATTTTTTATCTTTCAATTTTTACCCTCTTTAGGCTCAACATTGCACTGCTCTACATGGCTTGACTTTGACTCTCTCTCTCTCTCTCTCTCTCTCTCTCTCTCTCTCTCTCTCTCTCTCTCTCTCTCTCTATCCGACTTCTCCTTTGCTCCCTTTTGGCCTTGACTTTCATGTTTTTCCCTTAGCTTTGGTTTGTCCTTTTCTCTTAGCTCGTCTAGCTCCCTTCTTTTGACCTTGGCCTTGATGTGGCCCGGACAATCTTTCCAGTGGGCTCAGACCCAGCCCCCGAAAAATATTCAACTGACCATATCTTGTTAATCAAAGCTCCGATTCGCAATGTGAAAAGACAGGCATGCTCCATAATTTGAGCTCTACACATGTATGTATTGACATCAGCCCAGGCCACTTGTCCCTAGCTGCCCTGTTCGTCGGGGATCTACTACGCATTCCAACTTTTAAACTTCAGTATGTTGCACACCGGGGCTCCATTTGATGAGCCGTCTAAACCGGCTTCTAGAGCGCGCTGAACACTACCTTTCAAAGCACTGACTTGGCATTTCAGACACCTTGATCTGCCATCACCATTTAGACTATCCTATAGCACTTTTGGCCTAAAAAGCCGCTTCAAGCATACATTCCCGCTATCCTTTGGCTGCTTGGCACCTGCCCTAGCCTTTTGCACTGCACTCGACTGCCTCCTTTGCCTAGCTTAGACCATCTCCTAGCTTCGACCAACTTTGGCTGCACGAACGCCTTCCTTTGAGGTTTCCTTTGTGAATTAACTTGAACCATAGGGGGGTCCGATAACGATACCTTGGGGACCCATTGATATGTACCCTTGGTCACATCACGTGGAGCCTTTGATGTAGCATTGTCTGTCATTGTTTAAGGCACAGACATTCAGAATAGACAAAGCATAGAAATCATAATGGAACTGGAACAGAACACAGAAACTGACAACATACTAAATCCGCCATAACTTCCGCCTTCACATTCCCAAGAAGATACTGATCGAAAGTTACATATTTTGATAAGACTAATGGGCAACGCCCTTTCCCAAGAACACCCCTTGGAAACCAAAAAGTACAAAACTTCACATTCCAACTTCCACTAAGTAAAACATCCCAAAATTCCTAGGCTTAACACATGGCACAGCCCGGTGGCTAGAGCCATAGGCTGACTGGACCCACAATCCCTTGATCAAACAACGTGCTCCCCATCATCTCCTTCTGTTTCTGCCTTTTCTATTGCAACATCCGAATCCGCCTTCTTTTCCACTTCAGCTTCCACTTCCTTTTTCGCTTCTAATTCTACGCCTCCTGCTACAATCCGATCTGTTCCCAAAATATCACTGCTTAGCTCTGCTGTCCACTTACTCACTGCCCCTGCATTCAATTCAATCTCCTTATCTTTTTCCTTCAACTCCTACATCTCTGCCACTAATTTCTCATTTTCCACCTTCAATTCCTCATTCTCTCTCCTTACACTTTCTTTTCCTGCCAGCTGAAACCAATTTTTGAATTTGTCCGTCGACACCTCCATGTGTTCCCTCCAAAGCCTTGTAGCTTTATTCCACATCTCTTGTGTATACTCCAGTACTTCTTGCTTCAGAATATCCGCATCCGAATCTGTAACCAAAATACCTGTCATTCCCTGGTTTTGCAATGCGGCTTTCTCCATATCTATCAACGGAGTCAATCTATTAATAAGGAAAATATTCTCAGTAGTCAACTCAGCCACTTTATCTCCCAGTTCTTTGAATTGGTCATCCACTACAGCTTTTAGTCCGTCTGCCCACTTAGTAAAATCCTCTACTACACTCAGAACTTCCGCATTTCTCGCCAAAGCCTCTCCTATAATCCGTCTAGCTTCCTCCTGCAGTCTTTCTTTATCTGATATTTCCTGAAACAACTGCATCCGAACCTTTTGCATTTCCCACTCCGGGATAGCACTGCATTTATGCTCCATTTTCTCAGCTTCCATCACCCTTAGAGCTGCATCTTGATTCTGCATAAACTCATTCAGTTGAGTCAAACTGCTAGCTGCCTCTTCCACTGAAAAATTTCCTTATGCTCATAACTGTCACTGCTCCTCGCTTTTACTTGAAACTTTCCAGAGCAGTCTTCTCAACACCTCCACCCATTCCTTTCATGAACAGCGTTACCTTCTTGCCCTTGGAATCCAATTTCTTTGATTTTGATTCCATTGTGAAATTGTTCGGCTTTGATTCCGATTCTTCCAAACCCTTCCAAGACACTTTGAAAGGTGATTTACCTTTTTCAACTATTGGAGAACCCAACAAAAATTTCCTTCTCTTACTTCCATATGCTATTCCCTCATCTTTTGCCACATCTACCCACTGGTGTCTTCAAACCTGTTGCTACTGTCGAAACCTTCATAACATACTTAAAAATTGCAGACAAATAAGGTGCTACTCTGCCCACTGCTGGTGTCCGATGTCGGTCTCTTTTTCCAGTTAACTGCATCCGATCATAGAGAACTGATGCCCAATCCACCTTAATATCTCTCTCCACCTGAAACAAAGGAGCAAAACCCTCCTTGGACATGTAGGCAGTCTTTTGGAGGATACACACTTTTTCCAAATACCAACACAAATTTGAAGCTCAGTTTCCACCCGCATTCTTCACCATGTAGTATGCCTTCATGCCTACCGGATTTCCGAATTCCCCTTTCATCTGGAAATCGGTCAGCTTCCTTGTCTTAGCCGGCACAATTATACAGGGAACCTTGAAGAATTTGGACACCAACTTTGGTGTCAAGCGCACATCTGCAGTAATCATTCCATCACTTTCCTTGATCATATTCCACTGCTGCTCAGGGAATTCATTTTCTACCCATGAATCCCAAGGTAGACATGCAAATTCATAAAGACCTTTAACCATACCTGGGTGTCCGATTCATTAGGGTCAAACGCTGCCACCGCCATCTCCACGCTGCCCTGATCACTCAGTGATTCGGCCTCATCGCTTTCCACCTCGATTGGCTCTTTCTGTTGCCGCGCTTTGAACAACTCTTCCATCCCCGTCTTCATCGACCTGGTATGCGGCATCGCTTTTGACGCATCCTCTTGCATACCCGCCATGAGCTTGCCCTTAATATTCTCTGAAAACATTTCGCCCTTATCACCCAACTTAACACTCACTAAACTGCGACACTCACACACTTGGATGTGATCCTCAACTCCTCTCACCACCTTACTCTTATGAGGATGAAAATTCTCCTCGATTCGAGCATGCCATGCAGGACTCACCAAAAACTTATTCTTCCTTAAGTGAGTCACATCAGCACTAAGCGAATTTCTTGCCTTAAAATGAGTACCCCCACTTATTAGTACCTTTGTACCCTTTTGTTCAATTCCACTGCTCCAACTTTCCACTTTCGAGACTTCAAATCTGCTAGTCCGGTTTTTGACTTCCAATCTGCAATCCGATTCCAAATCCCAAATCCCTTCACAAGTTTTGAATTGCTAGAACAATTTGCCAGTTCTGCCTCTGAACATTCCACTGCAACTCCCATAACACCAACTTTCAACAATTTACTGCTAATATCCTCTGCCCTATTGACCATCCACTTGGGAACCTCAGGCACTTTTCCATAAAATTTCTTCAATCTGAATCCATTCACTAGTTTCACAATCTTTGTTCCAAAAACATCTTTCAACAAAAATGTTCCTTGACCCTATTCTAATTCTATTTGATAAGGTCCCAAATATCTCATCTTCAACTTACCTAGATGTGGTCCTAATTTAGAATTGTACAACATCACCCAATCCCCTTTCTGAAAAATTTTGAATTTCACCTGCCTACACATCCATGCTTGTCTCCTCTTCTGCCCAATTTCCACCAAATAGGCACTCTGAATTCTATCCTCTTCCAATTTAAGTAGTTCCTTCTATCTATAAGGAATTGATTCCTCCGGACTTAACTTATGCTGAATTGACAATCTCAAACTTGGAATTACATATTCCATTGGCACCACAGCTTCTATCCCAAAGACCAATTTGAAAGGTGTCATTCCAGTCGCCACCTTAAAAGCTGTTCGAAAAGCCCATAGTGCTGAATCCAACTTGTCATTCCAATCCGATTTGTTTTCCGACACAATCTTCTTCAAAATTCTCACCAACACTTTATTAGAGCTTTCTGCCTGCCCATTTTCTTGAGGATGATATGGTGTAGATTTCTTATGCAAAATCATGTGTCTGGATGTCAACTCCTGAATCACAGAATTCAAAAAATGTGTTCCCTGATCCAACACCAACTCAATAGGACATCCAAATCTTGTCATAATGTTTTTATATAGAAACCTTGCTACACTTGCTGCTTTATTATCTCTCAAAGCCACTGCTTCCACCCATTTGATAACATAATCTGTTGCAACAAGAATGTATCTGGAACCTGTCCTCTTTGCCCTTGGTTTTATTGGGCCTGCAAAATCCATTCCCCACTTCTGAAATGGTTCTAATGGTAAGACTGGATGATCCTTCATCCTATCCCCTTGTGTAGGCTGCCTCATCTTCTGACATTGAACACATTCCTTGGCAAAACTATGTGCATCCTTCAATAACAAAGGCCACCAAAGTCCAGCTTGTAAAATTTTCCGACCTGTAATTTCCCCTGAGAAATGTCCTCCTGCAACACTGCTTTCTGCTCTTCATCCGGAACACATCGTCTTATAATCTGATCTGCTCCTCTTCTATATAATGCTCTAGCTATAATTAGAAATGTTCTGCTCCTCAATGCAAACTTCTTCCTCTGATCCGGAGACATTGTCGATGGTAAAACTCCATCTGTCAGAAACTGAACCATCTGATCATACCAATTATAAAAAAATTGTCCTTCCACTCGGAACAAATCCGCATCAGGCAATTTATCCGATACTCCTGGTAATTCCTCCTTATGTTCCAATCTGCTGAGGTAATCCGCCACTGCATGCTGAGTTCCTGGAGTATGAACAACTATGTAATCAAATCCTTGAAACATGAGCATCCACCTTGCTAATCTGCCTTCCAGTTTTGGCTTCTTCACCAGAAACAATAAAGTCTGATGATCCACATGAAAAACCACTTTGTTCCCTAATAGATAATGCCGGAATTTTTTCGAAGCAAAAATCATTCCCAAAGCTTCCCTTTTCGTAACTGTGTAATTCTTCTACAGTGCTCTCAACATTCTACTAGCATAATAAATCGGTCTGAACCATCCCTTAATCTTCTTCTGCATTAAAAAAACTCCTACTGCCATATCGGAAGCATCAACATACACATGAAACGGTTGAAGTATAGGTGAAACTACCAACATGTTTTTGATAATCTGAAAAGCCTTCTCTTGAGCTTCTCCCTAGAATTCCACTTCCTTATTAGTCAAATGTCTAAGTGGTGCACTCACATCCACCAAATACCGTAAATACCTACCATGCCGTCCAACAAACTGCATCACTGCCTTCAAATTTTCCAGAGCGACAACTTTCTGAATTGCACTAATTTTGTCCCCATCAATCGACATTCCTTCTTGAGAGATGATATGCCCCAACAATTTTCCCTTTTGTACTGCTATTGCACACTTCTGGGGATTAAGTGACATCCGAAACATCAATCTTTCAAAACACTTCCTCAAATATTCCAGATGCCTGACTTTTTCCCCAAAAACTAAAAAATCATCCATAAAAATCCTCATGAAATATGTCAAATGTGGCTCAAAGGTTTTAAAAGTTGCCTTCGAAAACGATGGTGGTCCATTCTTTAATCCAAAGCTCATCACTGTATATGCAAAAGCTCCCCATTCTGTGATAAAAGCAATTTTTTCAATATCCTCCTCAGCCATTGGTATTTGATTGTACCCTGAAAATCCATCAAGAAAAGTGTACATCTCATGTCCCGCTACATCATCCAGAACTAAATCAATAAAAGGCAATGGAAATGGATTTGCAAATGTTGCTGCATTCAATTTTCTGTAATCCACACAAACCCTTAACTTCCCTGACTTCTTGGGTACCACTACAATTGGTGACAACCATTCCGCCTGATCCACTTGCACTATAAACCCTGCATTCAGCAATTTATCCAATTCCTCTTTCACCTGCTTGGCATAATTTGGATTCATCCTGTATCTTTGTTGAATCACTGGAACAACATCCGTTTTCAAATTTATATGATGCTTATACACTTGAGGATCCATGCCCTTCAAATCAGAATAATCCCATGCAAAGACATCAATATACTCCAACAGTAATTCCTTCAAGTGCTCCTTGAAGCCCTCTTCCAAATGCACACTAACTCTTACCGTCTTTGGATGTCATCCGTTCCCAAATTCAGATCCTATAAATTATCCTCCTTTACTCGAGAAACTTTCTTTATCATCTTATCATACAGAGCTTTCGCTCTCTGAATTGCCTCCTTTGGCTCCAATTCTGAATCCTCAATCACAGTTTCCTCTCGGATTTTCTTTTCTTCTAAATTTTGTTGTTCCACACCATTTGTATTCCCCTGCAACTGATCAATTCCCAAATTTTTCTCTTTTTCTACATATTTGTCAATGATCCACTCCACATCTACCTCAAATACCGGAACAATTGTTGGATTTGCTGCTAGGAAATATGCTTCTTCATCATCCTCCAATCCTTCAGACATGTTAATTGCTTGTGTCAACATTGGCTTCGTTTCTTCTTACAATTCCTTCTTCGGCCCCATTGGTAATGTAACTTCTCTCCTTCCTTTCTTAACCATCACTTCATTCTTTCCCCAATCCTATTTCAGCTTAGCCGTGCGAAACCATGGCCTCCCCAACAACATAGAATAGGTATTTTTTGAATCCTTCATCCTGATGACTACAAAGTTTACCATAAACTGCAATCCATGAATAATAACTCCTTGCCTCCTTAACATCCCCACTGGTTGAACTCTACTATGATCAGCCATATGCACTTGAAACGGAGTTGGTTCCAACCTGACATCTTGCATCCTTAGAAATTCCGATTTCGAAAGTATGTTGATCCCTGATCCACCATCCAATAGCACATCGAAAAATTTGCGGTTATTAAATTCCAACGATAGTGTTGGTACTGAAAAATCCACATCCTCTGGGCTAATCTGACAACTCTAAACTGTTTGCTGCACCTCCTTCATACTGAGAACCTTCTTTGTCCTCCTCATCACTGTATATAGTCTATCTCTGAAAATTGGAACTAACGACAATAACTGATCCAAGGTAAAATGTATAAAAGAATTAGTTAACTCTTCAAACAAAACATCCATCCTTTCTCTTTCCTTCTCTTCCTTTTTTACTCCTTTCTCCTTCGATTTAAGCTTGCTCTGCTGTTGATCCTTTTCCATGAAATCTTCAGCTACTTCATCTCGAATTTCCTTCTGCTCCTCCCAATCCATTGGAGGTTTCAACCTTGATTTGGACATTGTTGTCACTAATACATCTACTTCCTCTTGCAAACATTTAGAACAATCACATTCCAGATGACAATCCATAGCGACTTCATTCACCCCTTGATCCTGAAACAATTCTACTACTATCAAACTGCTTCCAGGCTCTTTGTTTGCTTTAGTTGACTGTGGTGGTGGTGCTGGCAATTGTGGCACTCGCCCTCTTGGCTGTTGTTGATTCTCCCCTTGATAATTCCAAACTGGATGATTCCATCCTTGTGGTTGTGGCTGTCAATTCTGCCACCGCTGCTACTGATCCCAATTTCCCCCCCACAGGGGTCTTGAATTCTGCCATCCTCCAAATCTCGGTCCTCCTCCCGAATTGAAATTTCCTCTAAATGGTGGTCCCCCTTGTTTAAACTGTGGTCTCCACCCTGAATACGGTTGTTTCCTTTGCCATCCTTGATTATTGAACATCCTCTACCTTCCTCCAGCCTCTGGAAACATCCCATGAGTTCGAGGTCCTTGTTGCTGTAACTTCTGTTGAATCCTTTCTGGTATGACACCCCTGAAATTCGGATTAAACCAACATTCCTTTGTCCAATGCCCATCTTTAACACAAATTTCACAATGAGGGGTTTTTGATTCCACAGCTTTCTGCACTCCCAACTTCTTCAATTTCTTTGCTACCAATTTTTCCACTCTATCCTCTTTCTCTTTAGACTTTTTCCTCGACTTCTTCTTGCCTTTCTTCTTCTTATCCTCCTCTTCTTCTGAATCCAAATCCTCACTGGAATCCTCTTCACTATCAGAATCCGTTTCCGTATCTGAATCAGTATCAGTTTTCAAATCCGAATCGTTGTCCGAATCCGAATTATCTGACCTCTTCTTTTTCTTCGACCTACTTTTCTTCTTTTCTTTAGATGACCTCTTGGCTGCTTTCCCATGAGAGACCCCAAACCTTTTCTCTGCTCTTTGAGCTGTTTCCACTAATGCTTGTAATCCTCCTACAATATCAACTCCAGCAACAACATTCTTCAATTCCTTCCTTAATCCATTCAAAAAATATCCAGCAAGCATTTCATCAGTTGGCCTTTCTTGAGCAACCAACCTTCTCACATAATGGTTAAACTTTTGTGCATAATCCTCAACAAACATTTTCTTTTGTTTCACTTCCCTAAGCTTGGTCAACACATCATGTGGAGTCTTTTCCTTTCTGAACCTATTCAAAAATGGTGCTTTCAAACCATCATAATCAACAAAATGACCTGCTGGAAAATTATTGAACTAGTGCATAGCCTTCCCATCCAAAGTAGCCTCAAACTGGCGCATCTTAGCCTGGGCATCGTACACTCCGGCAAATCCTCTGGCCTGCCATCTTGTCTCGTATTGAGATATGTGGCAATCGGGGTCTTCTTTCGACTTTTCCGAAAAGGTCTGCAATTTGACGCGCATATCCTGCCTAGCCGCCGCCATATTTGTAGGTCCACTTGTTTGTACAGGATTTCCTGCACTGGTACTTCCCAACGGATCAAAAATCAATCTCCTTCTCACCACTAATGCATGTTGAATAACTGCAACCGCAAACAACCGCGGAAATATATCATGTTCTTCATTCGGTACTTCCTCTTCCCATCTATCACTTAAATGATCCTCTATGCCATCCAAATCCTCCACAGTATCATTTGAATCTTCCCCTATAGAAACTCGGTGCATCCCAGTATAATCCAAAATTCCCTGCGGTTCCGAACGCTGGCTATCTCTACAACTGACGAAACCACCTAGCAACTGACCTTGTCCAATATGGGAATATATCCTGCTTCGCTTCCTCCAGCGTGCAACCAACTACCCATGCCAACTCACACTATTCTGAACATCCTCCCTCATTGCCACAACACTCTCTCCTACAAGAGAAACTTGAATCCATCCATGCCACATTGCACTCAAGTGTTTAAGGCATAGATATTCAGAATAGACAAAGCACAGAAATCAGAATGGAACTGGAACTGGAACAAGACACAAAAACTGACAACAGACTAAATGAGCCATAACTTCCGCCTTCACATTCCCAAGAAGATACTGATCGACAGTTACATATTTGGATAAGACTAATGGGCAACGCCCTTTCCCAAGAACACCCCTTGGAATCCCAAAAGTACAAAAGTTCACATTCCAACTTCCACTAAGTAAAACATCCCAAAATTCCTAGGCTTAACAGTCATAGCCATGGAAGTTGAATCTTTAGAGGGTTGTGCTATTGGCAAGGATGTTGTGACTTTTTGGATTGGCAATATTTTTTCTTTTTTGTGTCATTAAGAGGTGAGATTTCAGGTGTTATTCCTTGAGGTGTAGGGCCATGAGTTGGTTTCTGCGTCGTGATACCCCCGGTCTCCCAATCAATATTACATTTGACTGCAGACATCCATTTTGTGCCCCATGTTTATATTACCCTCCATAGTATCAACAAGCATGACCAAAAATCTTTGAGCCATGGTTCCATTGTTATAAATAATAGGACTGTGTAGGATTCCAAAAACAATGGTCTTCTTCTTATTGACACCCTTGACTTGGATGGTGCTTATGAATAGGGGTTGTTTTCCTAGCTGACACCAAACTCCATAGGATAACAAATTATGTTGAGCTCATGTATCCAATAATGCGTTATATAGTACTCTCCCATAGAGGCTATTTACTTCAATTGGTTGTCGTAGAGGTGGCTCAAATTCAAATGAATCATCATCAGTGTCTTCAAAAAACACTTCTGTGATTCTCAGATTAGCCTGTCATTGGTGTCTAAGATGTTGTTGTGTTTCTCGAGCCTCAACTCTTGATTGGATCTTTTTAAGTTCTTTGGCTGCTTTCTTTTGATGGATGGCTACTCTTCCTGGCTTAGAGGATCATAGTACCTTTTGAATTTACTCCCATTGAGGAATCCAATGGTTTCAACTCCATCTAGAATCTCCACACAAATGATACCTTGTGGGGTAATTTCACACACTTGATATGGTCCTTTTCCCACATATTTCAACTTTTTCTTTTTGTTATGCACTCCATACATAAGGGCTTTATCACCAACATTGATATCTTTCTTCTTTAGATGACGGTCAAACCATTTCTTCCTTCTATCTTTCTCCACAAGTGCATTTTGCACAACCAATTGTCTTTCTTCATATAACCTCTCAAGGATGTATAAGCTCTCAACTATAGGGTTACCATCCCAACCTTCTTGTGAAGCTACGCACAAACTAGGAATTACAGAATGACATAACTGCTTCTTGTCCATATACCATTTTGAATGTGTACAATTAATAGACACTTTGTAAGAAGTACGATAAGCCCATAGAGCTGATGTAAGCTTTAAATCCCAATCTGTACGGTGAGCCTCAACTGTCTTTGTCAAAATGGAGATGAGAGTTTTGTTGGTACTCTCAGCTTGTTGGCCATTTTCTTGCGGATAATAAGGTATAGACTTGTGGTGGGATATCATGAAGTCTAATGTGAGCTCTTTTATCACTTCATTTATAAAATGGGTTCCATTGTCACTCACAAGTTCAAAGGGGCATCCAAAACGTGTGATAATGTTCTCAAAGAGGAACTTAGCTGTTATCTTTGCATCAGCTTTTTGTGTTGCTTTTACTTCATTCCATTTGGTCACATAGTCAGTAGTAGCTACAATGATATATCGTGACTGAGTGTTATGCACAACCGGACTAATTCGACCTACAAAGTCTAAGCTCCACTTTTCAAATGGTTGGGCTACCTTGATGAGATGTAGAGGCATCTTATCCTTCCTTTGTGGCTTCTCAAAGCATTGGCATTCATCACATCCCTTTGCAAAAAGTGATGCATCCTTGAATAAGGTAGGCCACCAATAGCCTGATTGCAACACCTTCTAGTTAGTTCCCCTGAGAAATGTCCTCCGCCTATACCCATGTGGGCTTCTTGCAATATGTATAAATACTCATCCTCACGGGCACAACGTCTAAGAATATTGTCCTTCCCTAGCCTGTAGAGAGTTCCTGCAATGAGAGAATAAGGTTCAGATTCTTTTAACAGTTTTTCAGCTATGTCCTTATGAAGCTCTTTGTACACAATCTTCTCACTCCATTTAGGCATGGTCTCAACTAGAAATAAGGAAGTATCGGGCAATTTATCATTGACTCTAGTAGGGGCTTCACCATTGGGTATGCGAGACAAATGATCGGCCATGACATGTCTTTTACTAGGTCTCACCACAACGGTAAAATCAAGGAGAATTAACAACCATCGTGTAATTCTTCTCGTGGAACAAGGTTTATTACTAGATACGACAAGGCTTGATGATCCACATAGAAAACAAACTTGTTGGCAAGAAGGTAGTAGGGAAATTTAGTCATTGCGTAAATCATAGCTAAACCTTCCCTCTCTATAGTGGTGTATCTTCTCTCAGTATCATTCAATTAATGGCTTGCAAAGATAATGGGGTTGTCCAATTTATGTTCTCCTAGTTGATCTAGAACACACCCAATAGAAAAGTTTGATGCATCAATATGCACATGAAAAATTATATTCCAATTGGGCACTCGTAGAATGGGAGCTCTTGTCAAGGTCTTTTGCAAGGATACATAAGTATGGTCACACTCCACGGTCTAGTGGAGCTCAATAAGAAGCTTCTACAAAGGAAGAGATATCTCGTCAAAGTTTAAATTAAATCGCGTCGATATTAACCAACATGGCCCATGAACCTTTGAACTCCTTTATAGTTTGTAGGTGGTGGGAATTCAGCAATGGCTTTAATTTTGCTCTCATCTGTGGAAATCCCATTTTTGGACACTTTATGCCCTAAATAACTCCATGTTAAACCCAAAATTGGCATTTGAAAGGGTTTAAGGAGATGCGATACAATCTGCACTTCGCAAAAACTTTTCGTAAGCATGATAGATGTTCTTTCCAAGAGGAATAAACACAAAGGTCATCTACGAAAGCTTCGCAAAACTCCCTCAAATATTCTCTAAAAGCAGTGTTTATTAGTCTTTGAAAGGTAGCAAGGGCACTGCTTAAGCCAAAAGCCATAACACAAAATGTGAACACTCCAAATTCAATTATAAAATATGTTTTAGTTAGTCCTCTAGTGCAATTGTGATTTGATTGTATCAAGAGTACCCATCTAAAAAGCTATAAGCTTCCTTTCCTGCAACTCTTTCAAGCACATGTTCTGAGTATGGCAAGGATAATGGTCCCTCCTAGTGGCGACATTGACCTTCTTGAGATCCACACACACTCTAACTTTCCCATTCTTGTTTGGCACAATCACTATCAAAGAAGCCCATTCTGAGTGCTCAATAGGGTATATGAATCCGCATTTCACAAGATTTTCAATCTCGTCTTGAACGATCTTTGCATTGGGTAGGGTCGTTGCTGACGAACAAGTTTAGCCATGCTATTAATGGGGATTGTGTGTTGCACCATGGAAGGTGGAACACCTTTAATATCATGATATGTCCAAGAAAATATATCCCTGAATTCCTTGAGAATTAGCTCTTTAAGTACACACTCCTCAGTCTCTGTCAAACCTTGGGCAATGAAAAGAGGTTTGGACTCTTCTCCAGGGTCTGCTAAATCTATTTCCTTAACTATGGCTGGACCATCATAAACTCCATTGCTTCCATCAATAGTTTTTTTTTGAGCCTTTGTATACACAACCTTACGTTCCTCTGTGGTATAGGATTTGAAATGTTCAGGTGCAGGGTGTAAGTTTGTGGGGTCCTGTTGTTCCGTGGATCCTGATTTCACTTCCGATTCCTTTTTTTGTTGAGCTAACTCTCGATTTTGTTGTCTCCTTACGATACATCTCAACTTTGGCTTCTCTGTAGCCTCTACTTGTGCGATGTCAATGGGTTGTGGACTACACCACATAACACTTTGAAGGTATTCACCCCAGTTATCTACCAACTTCCGATGAGCATCACATGCCCCTATATAATTAAGCCATTTTGCGGTAGATTTCTTTTCATTTATTCTAGCACGCACATTTTCGTGATATTTTCACCTCTTATACCTCTTACTCTTCTTGTCTAATTTTTTATTATGGCTGATCTCTAGTGAAGAGTCACTAGTTGAATCGCTACTTGTGTCTTCTGCTCCCTTGGATAGATTGTCATCTAGGGTACCACTGGGCCCTGAATGGTTTGTCCCCACATTTGCACTAAGATTTAACTCAGATTCTTTGTCCTTAGAGAATTTCAATTGATGATTATGAGCCCAAATTGTGTGGGCTATAGTCTTGTGAGATGCTACTGGTTCTAATGCCAGTCAAACCTTCATCTTGTAGGTCATCAGAAGCTATATGCATTGCTTCTAGCATATTTAAGGGTACGAGTGGTGGCATTTCATCCCCTCAGGTGTTACTCAGGTCATCCCCCTATTTCCCCAAGTGTCTATGGTTGCTACTATGTGGACCCAATCCACATTGTCCGACTCAGGCATCCCAGGTAGTACATCCATATAAGGAGAATATTTCCCAACATAAGTGTCCACTTTACATGTGTAACAATATTGTAATGGGACCGAGTGAACTGTGGTGTCAGATCTATGATCAATTATAAACCTATTTCCTAGAGGATGTGATCAACCAGTTACAAGATCCATTCGAATGATAGAATCTTGGAACTGCAAGTAGACATGGTTTTTAACCCATTCATGCACCATTTTTGCTTCCCTCATGAAAGGACATCCTAAGATAATCTCAATGCCATAGTGTGCTTGAAGAAATCCATAACAATGAAGGTATTTCTTATTTTATGTCCAAAGACCTTGATCTTGAGATCTTCTAGCATCCCAATAGGTTTAACAATAGACCCACTGTCCATCTTTACTACTATGGTTGTGGTCCCAAGGCGAGGCTTTCCATACAACAATTTTTAGTCACAATGCTAGCCCTAGCGCCACCATCAAGGATTCCCTTTATAGTTAATCCCTTGGTAGTGATTGGTATGGTTGCATTGGATTCATTGCCCTCAAAGTATTGTCCAACTTTTTAACAGGTATTTCTACAACAAGGTTCTCATCTAGGTTGGGTTGCGGATCTAAGTGTTCCTCTTCTATTGGCATCTCCCTAGCTCATCCATCTATGAAAATTGTGGTAGCCCGCCGCGACCTTCAGTTCTCCATTGAGGAAAGCTCAAAGAGTTAAGAAAAGCTCAAGGTCTCCATATAGTTTGGACATGATGGTGATTCTAACTTCTAAAGCCATGAAATCCATCATTTTGGCAATATTTAACGTCACCTTTTGGCCTTCAGTCCCTTGACGTGGGGAAGATGGGATCCATTTCTTTGATAGGGTCAGGTAGTCCCTTTGTAAACATTCTTTCCAACAAGAAGTGAGTACGCACACTTTTCGATGACTTTAAGTCACTTTCTTCTTGGATGACACTAGGTATGTCTAGGGGTCTATGGACTTTGTGAGGGTGTTGTTGAGTAGGGAACAATGTGTCTGTAATCTAGATCTTCCTAGGTGCTGGTTCTAGATCCCTTTGGGTATCTTCTACCAAAATCCTCAATTTCTTGACTCGCTTGATCTCCTTGTAGGGTTTGGATAAGTTCCTATCTTCTTCTTGGATCCTTGCCATTGTGGCTCGTGACGATCTTCCTCATTGGTTTCTTTCTTAGTGGTTGTTTTGGTCTCCATGGTTTCATCTGAATCAGAATTCTCTTAAGCATCGTTCATATATACGGGGTCATCACTAGTCCCTATGTTGGTCTTTGAACTGGTGTCTGACTTCGCTGCTTTTTGTGATCTCTCCCTTCGTGTTTTCTTCTTCTTCTGAGATTGGGCAATTGATGTCGTGTCTCTTTCTTCAAGAATATAATTTTGTTTTAGGAGCACCAATCGTGTGAGTACATTTATTGGTACCACATGTGTACTTTGTGATGGCTCCTCAATAACCTCAATCAAGTTTAATGGTGTGAGAGTTTGGTGCATTTGGATTATTCAGACATTGGGCAATCACATGATCTATGCCACATCGATTACACATGAGTATCGGCATTGTAGAAGTGCTTGCTTGATTGGTTTGCATGCTTCTTTTGTAGCCTAATAGGACATTCAACCACATGATGTGGACCTCCACATTCATAGCATTGAAGAGGTGGTCTCTTGGCAGTGTAATTGATATTTTGGCCTCTTGCAGCAAGAGCAACTACTTGATAGACAGGTTTGACTTGTCCCCAATAGTCCTCCATGTAGTATTGTGGAATTTCTTCAAGCGCATCAATCCCATAGGAAATATTAGGGTATATATCTTCCTCACAGCCTTCCAAACAAGCAGTAGATGACTGACAACCCACTTGATTCACATAAGTGATTCGCGGATGTGGTGGTTGTGGTCCTAGCACTGGAGGTGGTAAGGGTGTTGTTTGAACAACATTTCGGGCCATATGGACCATGTGTTGTGACGTTTGTTCAAGAGGTGGGGCTGGCATCAATGCACGCACTCGAGGTGTGTCTGTCCATGCTAAGGTTGGTTTATTGGTCATTGCGTGCTTAAATACTATGCAATCCTTAGCTTGCTGACCATACGTTCCACAAGCATTGCAATTCCCATTGAAGTTTACTCTAAAAGTAGGGCATTCACTGGTACTATGCGGACCATAGCATACTGAGCACCATTGTTGCTCCCTTCTTGGATACATATGATTGTTTTGTGGATCACAATTGCCTCTAAGACTCTCTTGAATGTCCATGGTGAGATCTGCTAAAGTCATGGCCTTGATGCTTGCGAGCTAGTAGATTTAGGCTCAACAGACACTCTTTCTCCTTGAATCATTAAGTTATCCTCCAATTGGATTGCATTGGTGGTGACTGCTTCCCAAGTGGTGATCCCCTAATGACTAGGCCATTGTAGATATCCTCATGTTGTAATCCCCTAAGTAAATTATCCTCCAATTGGATCGCATTGGTGGTGACTGCTTCCCAAGTGGTGATACCTCTAATGAATAGGCCATTGTAGATATCCTCATGTTGTAATCCCCTAATGAATCTATCAAGTAATTGATTATTAATGAAGCACTTATTTCGATTACAACAAGAATTCAAATGCTTCAAGCAACTAATAAAGTCTCTCACCGACTCTCCTTCCTCTCATTGGGCTTTCTCGAGCTGAGAGGCTACACCCCAAAGCACTCCCTCTCGTATGTATTCTTTCAAGACAATCTCCTAAGAGTAGGGTAAATTTTTTTTTCTTCCACCCTTATGGTTCTATACCAATGCCAGCCTTCCCACTTAAGGTTAGGCTTAAAGCATTACTCTTATGCAGGTCATTGTGTTCTCCTAGGAATCACATATTTGTTCAAACACTTCGATATGCTTTCTCACATCCCCATCTCTGCTAAATTTTGTGCGAGCTTGGTTACTTGTACTGCCTTACTTCTAGGCTCTCTATCAGGCGTGTTACGCATATTCTCAGTAATAGATCAATTGATGGTTTAAGAAAATGATGCCAAATTTCCTAAATAAGCAGGTAGAGTGGCCACGGGTGCAGGCACTTATGGAACTACATGTGGGAGTGGAGTTGGCCTTGGCCTTGGCATATGCGTGGCCCTCGGGTCCCATACCTCGTATGGTGGTGTACCACGTGGTGGTCCAAAGGTCATAGGTGTGGCCCTAGGCATAGCCGATTATGCCGGATACGACATATTATTGCTAATGGTATGTCCCCACTTGAATAAGAGCTCCAATAATGCCATTGTGGAGTGTAAGCCCTTGGAATAATTGAGGGTGTGGGAGCTACATGGACATGAGGTGCGACAGGTACATAGGCTTGATGCACACTTGTAGGTATTGTTGGGGGCATTGTGCTACTAGGTAGTAGTGTAGTGCTAACAAACGAGGTCCAAGGTGTACTTTTTGTACTCATCATCGGAGTAGGTATCATAGTCGTAGTGTCTCCGAGAGACAGATGAGCTAGATTTGGAAAAGTAAAACTACTGCTTGTGGGCTCAGACCGTACCAAAACTTGAGGTGACACAATATATGAAGGGTCCATTAGACTCATAGAAGGAGTTCCCATCTATGATAGTGTCGTTTGTTAGGCCTTGCCCATATCTAAGAATCTCACAAGGCCCATTGAAAGAATGTTAATCCCTCGGTTTTGCCTCTCTAATTGGATGATGCTATGGATGACATTGTAGACCATATGTTGCCGCTCCACTAGACTTGTGGCACTAGAAGTAGATTGTACAGCTTCTAACCAACCTATATGGTATGTGTAACATGTGTAAGGTCAGTCAAGGTTTCAGTTTGTAGGTCATATTCCCAATTTTTGTTGAGAAATAACCCTTCTAGGCCCGACGTACTAGAGGAATCCCTTGAGGTGGAAGCATTGTTGTTCCCCACAATTTGACCCACATTGCCTACTAACTCAAGAGCACTCAATTGCTCGATTGCTATGCCTATTGTCCCAAGGGTCTTTCCATTCATGACTCGGCTTTGTTCTAGGAACTCTCCATTTCCCTCTCCCTAGCCGCTTGCATATAACGCTCAACTTCTTGCACCTCCACAAGACTCCTACCACATCGAGTAGTAGAACTTCGGGGGGTGATTGCTTTGCAGGGTCTTTCATGAAAGCAGGGGGTGGGATATTGATGTGGACTCTCTTGGGGAGTATAGGCTCCCCTTGAGATACCAAAGGTGAATCTACCTATTCCTCACCTTCATTAACTTCACTAGCCGCAGGTTCAGAGTGAGTAGCTCTACTAAAGGTTTCTATAAAGCGACTAAACACACTAGATCCAGGTTTTGGGGCCCAGATACGTACATTTTTGTTTACTTGCTTGGGGTTTGGTGTAGGATGCCCTTACATAATATCGTAGTCAGATGAAGAGTCACTAGACACTATGTTTTGGTCTTGGGTTGTACTACCTTGGGTCCCCGCAGAGGGCCCGGAACCTAAGGTAGGTGGGTATTGAGAGCCCGCATAAGTCAAAGTTCTCGCTAGTTGCTCGGCCTCTAGCACACAACCAAAGTGTAGATGCATGTGCCTTTGGCACCCTACAAGCATTGATGAATACCCTTGAAGGTTAACCGTTTGATTTTTAGGAGTTTTGCACCCCATTTTCACTCGTTTTTTGATGTTTTTTAATGTCTTTTTACGATCGATTTTTGGATTAGAATGTGTGATAGCTTGAAGTGAGCGTATTGCTCATGGGGTTCTGGTGTGCTTTACAACACAGCGTTTGGTTACCCGAAGCTCCGATGGTCCTCAAAAGAGTCGATTTTTAGTTAGGTGTGAGGTTAAAATAAGTTAGTCCAAAGGGTGACTGAGGCCTGAGCTTGGGCATGGTCTTGGGCTTGGAGAATGTTCCCAATCTCGGTCCTTCCTATTAAACATATATATATATATATTGGAGGATAAGGTTAGCACGATCGCACCGCGATCGTGCCGCGTGCGTGCGCACACACACACACACACACGTAACATACCTATTTGCAACTAATAGAGCTACTGTTACACACTATTTAGCACAGTACTACAACAATTAATTAACTAACAGATCTACTTACTGCACCTTATAGATCTAGCATTATAGATCTAATACCTGAAATTTAACACCTTATCAATAGAAAACAATACATTGCAAGACCATATTAGGTAAAGTGGGAAAATCCCAATTCCCAGGTTGGACAACTTTCAATATATCATGTATAAAATATAGAGATTTTGTCAAAAATTTGAGTTTTCTTAAGGTCTCATTCCACTTTATGCACATACAATACACAATGAAAACAACTAAAATATCATGGTTTCAATCAATTGGATTATTAGGAGAGGAGTATATTGCATCCATTATCGTTGTCTATGTTCTACTGTCCTACCTACAACTTATCTCAACATGGAGAGCTTGGTTTCTAGGTCCACCACTTGTCCAAGTTAATGTAAAAGTGACTCAAGGTTCACAACTTGTGAAAGCAAGGATCCATTGAGGAATACAATCCACTTGGCTATTTTTCCTTAATTTATTGCATGTGACATTTAAGCAAGGTCCACTTCTAATCTATAACTTCTTAATTTGAGGCATGGGGCATACATAAAATATGTAGCATATGCTCTATTGCCTCATAGGAAGGTTGGTTTCAAGGTGCACTTATCCATGCTAGCCTATCTTGGAGAAATGATGGAGCTTGCTTCTCTCCTTGTTTCAATGGAGACTAGCTTGGACAAGTGGTGGACCTTTGCTTCTCTCTATGTTTCAATAGAGTTAGCTTGGACAAGTGGTGATCTTGGAACAAAACCCCCATGTAAAACATATCATGGGTATTCCAAGTGATTAGAAAGATTACCATTTAAGATATAACCTTATAGGTTGGACAACTAGATCTTGGCTTGGAGAAATGGTGGACCTTTGATTCTCTCCATGTTTCAATGGAGTCTATCTTGGAGAAATGGTGGAGCTTGCTTCTGTCCATGTTTCAATGGAGCCTAGCTTGAACAGTTGGTGGACCTTTGCTTCTCTCTATGTTTCAATAGAGTTAGCTTAGACACGTGGTGGATCTTCAAAATAAACCAACTACTATCAATGTTGCCTAGCTTGGACAAGTGGTGGAGTGTTTCTCTACTCCATGTTTCAATGGATCTTAGCTTGGACAAGTGTTGGACCTTAAAACAAAAACCCCATGTACAACATAGAATGGATTTTCTAGATTTCAATGGAGTCTAGCTTTAACAAATGGTGGAGCTTGTCTTCATCCATGTTTCAATGAAACTAGCTTGGACAAGTGGTGGACCTTGTAACAAACCCTCCCATGTACAACATATCATTGGTTTTCTAAGTGATGGGAAGGAATACCATTCAAGATATAAACTTATAGCTTGGATAAGTAGTTGACTTTAAAACCAAATTCATCATAATACAATGAAATACAGGTCAGCCAATTCCTAAATCTTGAGACCAAACCTCCCATGCTATTAGAGATAATATATTGGATAAGTGGTGGACCTTCTATTATTTTCCCATGCCTAGTTTAGACAACCGGTACACTTCGCAGCTATAAAGGTTGGACGAGTTGTGGAGCCTTGTTTCTATCCATGTTTTAATGGATCCTAGCTTGGACAAGTGGTGGACCTTGGAAAAAAGCTTCCATGTACAACATATATGAGGTTTTCCATGTTTTAATGGAACCTATCTTGGACAAATGGTGAAGCTTTCTTCTCTCCATGTTGATTTTGGAACTACCTTAGACAAGTGGTGGAGCTTTTCTTTTCTACTCTTCATAATACAATGAAGTATATGTTGGTTACATGGTGAATCTTAAGGCCAAACCTCCCATTTTACTAGAGATGATAGGTTGGACAAGTGGATCAACCTTCTATCATTTCTCCATGACTATATTGGACAATTAGTAGACATAACATCTCTCTATGTTGTCTAGAGATGAGCTTGGACAAGTGATGGACCCTGCTTCTCTCTCCCCTTGGTTTACTAGTTTGAAGACTCAGTATATATACTTTCTTAGATCTAGCTTGAACAAGTGGTGGACCTTGCATCCACAATCTTAATTCAGTATAAAAAAGTATATGAAAAAATAACATAGGAATCTTGATTTGAAGGTCAAGCAATTAGGTTCCAAATGCACATAATAATATATTTTCCACCCATATTAAAAGAAAGTTAAATATGCACATAATAATATATTTTCCAAATGCACATAATAATATATTTTCCACCCATATTAAAGAAAGTTAAATATGTTATTACCAAATTGACAAAGGTAACGTCCAAGAATTATATCTTTCCATCTTGTCAGATCTAAATCTTCATCAAGGTGACATGCATGTATACATCAACTTTCAAGCCATTCAAGAATACATGCACTTAGATTCCATAGTTTTGTTTTCAAAGTCTTTTAGGTTCTAAAACTCTTTCACATAAAGTATGTAATGACAAAATTCTTGAAGCAAACATTTGTGCCCAAGAAAAAGATCCCTCTCACATATTTAAAGTCCATGAATTCTCTGATCCACACTTACAAGTTTTATTTTGACATCAAACATCAATTCTTTCATAGTTCCAAATAAATGCAACCTCGATATGAATTGACAAAAAATGAATTTCTTTTACTATATGACCCAACATAGGCCCCAATCAAATAAAAAATGAGTCCCCAAAAATTTGGGTGCACTCTAGCAATACATCAGAGTCCCCTTACAATAGGATGCACTCCAATAGTACATTGAAGTCCCCTTAGAGTAGGGTGCACTCCATTCAAGTGTTCATAAAATTGACACACCTTTTATATAAAAAAAAAAGACTATATCAAATTATACAAATGTTGAAAGATACACACTAGAATAAAAAAAGCATCTTATAGCTATATTTATTCAATGCTTTTGTGTTGACAAGTACACACCAAGGACATAATTTGTCTCAAAATCACTATACTGATTTACAATTGTGTTATATGTATAGACTCTCATATCTCTTGCATACAACCATCCTACCAACCATGGAATTATGGTTCTCTGCAAGAAGTTTTGAAGTTGCTCGGAAGTTTGCCTCCACATCTTTGGAAATATAAGATATGTCCCTGGCATGTTCCACATCACCCTATATGGAGTGTCATCAAAAATTAAGGTATTGTTTGCATCCAAATCCTCAAATATCTTCCAAATATCACTCAGATTTTTGTGATAAACCCTTGTAAATCCTAACATGATATTTGGATTTTGGCAATTTTTGTTACTCATAAACACCTTGAACTTGGTATACTGCTCAGGAAAACACTTTTGTGTGATGCGTTGCACCCTTGTTAAGTTATAGCAACTCCATATCCATAGCTCAAAGTATTCAGCACAAAAATCCAAAAAACTTTGTGCGTCTGGTCGCACCACATGATAAACTTCATCTTTGTCCTCCACAAGTCGCATGTGTTGAGCCCAAGATGGCATAGAATCTCCATGTTTCATTTCAACTGTCTTGAGAAGTAACCCCTCTAGATCCAAGATAAGTACTCTTTTGATGTCCTTGAAAGCAAGTGGTAGGTGATAAGGAGGTGATTCATTCCTTGGACAAGGTCTTGGAGGAGGTTGGATGGGTAATTCAATAGTTTTCTTCAATTTATGCCAGCATATAGCCAATCCATTTTTCTGTAATGGTTCTGAAATTAAAGAACAAGAACACTTAATGCAAACACAACAATAGACATGATTTTTACATTGTCTACCCTAAGGTTTTATTAGATACCAAAATCCATCTATGATCTACTCATTAATAGAAAGAAAGTCAAATTAAAATCCTGACTCTTTTTTATGCTACACTCTCTCTTAGTCTCAATACCATGGAGTTCAACTAGACTTAAGTCAACTAATAACTACTACTTGTTGTTAAAGGTATGCTTGAAGTGTATAAGGCTTAACCAATGCTCTAGTGTAGAATGGGTATTTAGGTCTCAAGGTCTACCACTTATCCAAGCAAAGATCCATTTAGATATGGAAACCCAATTTTTCTTAATATAATGATATAGAGTGGACAAGTGGTGAATCCTGAGACCAAGCCACTCATGCTACTAGGGATAATAGGTTGGACAAGTGGTGGACCTTGAATGTAAACCCCCCATGTACAAAGTATCAGGGGTTTTGGGTATTTCAATGGACTCTAGCATCTTGGAAACATGGTGGAGCTTACTTCTCTCCATGTTTCAATGGAGTCTATCTTGGATAAATGGTGGAGCATCATTCTCTCCATGTTTCAATGGAGCCTACCTTGGACAAGTGGTGCATGCTTGTTTCTCTCTATGTTTGAACAGATTTAGCTTGGACAAGTGGTGGACCTTGGAACAAAATCCCCATGTAAAACATATCATGGACATTACAAGTGGTGAGAAAAAATACCATTCAATATATAACCTTATAGGTTGGAAAAGTGGTGGACCTTAACACCCAATTATTATTAATATAATGACATAGAGTGGACAAGTGGTGAATCTTGCGACCAAACCTACTAGGAAAAGTACGTTGGACAAGTGGTGGACCTTGAATGCAAACCCCCCATGTACAAAATATTACTCATGCTACTAGGAATAATTTGGTATTAAGGTCCATGTTTCAATGGAGCCTAGCTTGGAAAAGTGGTGGACCTTTGTTTCTCTCTATGTTTCAATAGAATTTTCTTGGACAAGTGGTGAACCTTGGAACAAAACCCCCATGTAAAGCATGTCATGGGCATTACAAGTGGTGAGAAAAAATACCATTCAAGGTATAACCTTATAGGCTGGACAAGTGGTGGACCTTAGCACCCAATTCCTCTTATTATAATGACATATAGTGGAAAAGTGGTGAATTGTGAGACCAAACCTACTAGGGATAATAGGTTGGAGAAATGGTTGACCTTGAATGTAAATCACCCATGTACAAAATATCATGGGTTTTGCGTATTTCAATGGAGCCTAGCATCTTGGAGACATGGTGGAACTTACTTCTCTCCATGTTTTAATGGAGCCTATCTAGGAGAAATGGTGGAGGTTCCTTCTCTCCATGTTTCAATGGAGCCTAGCTTGGACAAGTCGTGGACCTTTGTTTCTCTCTATGTTTGAATATGGTTAGCTTGGACAAGTGGTGGATCTTGGAATGAAACTCCCATGTAAAACATATCATGGGCATTTCAAGTGGCGAGAAAGGATACCATTTAAGATATAACCTTATAGGTTGGACAAGTGGTGGACCTTAACACAATATAATGACATAGAGTGTACAAGTGGTGAATCTTGAAACCAAACCACTCATGCTACTAGGGATAATAGGTTAAACAAGTGGTGGGCCTTGAAATAAAACCCCCTAGAGTGTTTCAATGGATCCTAGCTTGGAAACATGGTAAAGCTTGCTTCTCTCCATGTTTCAATGCAGCCTATCTTGGATAAATGGTGCAGCATCATTCTCTCCATGTTTCAATGGAGCCTAGCTTGGACAAGTGGTGGACCTTTGTTTCTCTCTATGTTTAAATAGAGTTATCTTGGAAAAGTGGTGGACCTTGGAACAAAAACCCCATGTAAAACATATCATGGGCATTACAAGTGGTGAGAAAAAATACCATTCAATATATAACCTTATAGGTTGGACAAGTGGTGGACCTTAACACCCAATTATTCTTAATATAATGACATAGAGTGGATAAGTGGTGAAATTGGGACCAAACCTACTAGGGAAATAGGTTGGACAAGTGGTGGACCTTGAATGTAAACGCCCCATGTACAAAATATCACTCATGCTACTAGAAATAATTTGGTATTAAGGTCCATGTTTCAATGCAGCCTAGCTTGGAAAAGTGGTGGACCTTTGTTTCTCTCTATGTTTCAATAGATTTATCTTGGATAAGTGGTGTACCTTGGAACAAAACCCCCATGTAAATCATGTCATGGGCATTACAAGTGGTGAGAAAAAATACCATTCAAGCTATAACATTATAGGTTGGACAAGTGGTGGACCTTAACACCTAATTCCTCTTAATATAATGACATAGAGTGGACAAGTGGTGAATCATGAGACCAAACCTACTAGGGATAATAGGTTGGACAAGTGGTGAACCTTGAATGTAAACCCCCCATGTACAAAAAATTATGGGTATTGGGTATTTCAATGGAGCCTAGCAACTTGGAGACATGGTGGAGCTTATTTCTCTCCATGTTTCAATGGAGCCTATCTAGGAGAAACAGTGGAGGTTCCTTCTCTCCATGTTTCAATGAGCCTAGCTTGGACAAGTGGTGGACCTTTCTTTCTCTATATGTTTTAATAGAGTTAGCTTGGACAAGTGGTGGACCTTGGAATGAAACCCCCATGTAAAACATATCATGGGCATTTCAAGTGGTGAGAAAGGATACTATTTAAAATATAACCTTATAGGCTGGACAAGTGGTGGACTTTAACACATATTTCTTCTTAATATAATGACATAGAGTGTACAAGTGGTGAATCTTGAGACCAAACCACTCTTGCTACTAGGGATAATAGGTTGGACAAGTGGTGGACCTTGAATGTAAACCCCTCATGTACAAAATTATGGGTTTAGGGTATTTCAATGGAGCCTAGCTTGGAGACATGGTGGAGATTGCTTCTCTCAATGTTTCAATGGAACCTATCTTGGAGAAATGGTGGATCATCCTTCTCTCCATGTTTCAATGGAGCCTATCTTGGACAAGTGGTGGACCTTTGCTTCTCTCTATGTTTTAATGGAGTTAGCTTGGACAAGTGGTGGGTCTTGGAACAAAACCCCTTTGTAAAACATAGCATGGACATTACAAGTGATGAGGAAAAATATCATTCAAGATATAACCTTATAGGTTGGAAAAGTGGTGATGGACCTTGACAAGTGGTGAAGGATACCATTTAAGATATACCCTTATAGGTTGGACAAGTGGTGGACCTTAACACCCAGTTATTCTTAATATAATGACATAGAGTGGATAAGTGGTGAATCTTAAGACCAAATCACTCATGCTACTAGGTATAATACGTTAGAGAAGTGGTAGACCTTGAATGTAAACACCCCATGTACAAAATATCATGGTTTTAGGGTGTTTCAATGGAGCCTAGAATCTCGGAGACATGGTAGATCTTGATTCTTTCCATGTTTGAATGGCACCTATCTTGGAAAAATGATGGAGGTTACTTCTCTCCATACTTCAACGGAGCCTAGCTTTGACAAGTGGTGAACCTTTGCTTCTCTCTATGTTTGAATAGAGTTAGCTTGGACAAGTGGTGGACCTTTGCTTCTCTCTATGTTTGAATAGAGTTAGCTTGGACAAGTGGTGGACCTTGGAATGAAACCCCCGTGTAAAACATATCATGGGCATTTCAAGTGGTGAGAAAGGATACCATTTAAGATATAACCTTATAGGTTGGACAAGTGGTGGACCTTAATACATAGTTCTTCTTAATATAATGACATAGAGTGTACAAGTGGTGTATCTTGAGACCAAACCACTCGTGCTACTAGGGATCCTAGCTTGGACAAGTGGTGGACCTTGGAAAAAAGTCCCCCTGTACAACATAGATGAGTTTTTTCATGTTTTAATGGAAGAGAGATTCGACAAATGGTGGAGCTTGCTTATCTCCATGTGGATTTTAGAACTAGCTTGGACAAGTGGTGGAGCTTTGCTTTTTTACTCTTCATAATACAATGATGTATAGGTTGGTTACATGGTGAATCTTAAGGCCAAACCTCCCATCTTACTAGAGATGATAGGTTGGACAAGTGGTCAACCTTCTATCATTTCTCCATGCCTATAATTAGACAATTAGTAGAACTAGCATCTTTCTATGTTGTCTAGAGCTGAGCTTGGACAAGTAGTGGACCTTGCTACTCTCTTCCCTTGGATTATTAGTTTGAAGACTCATTATATATACTTGCTTAGATCTATATAATTACTCATTAGTTAGGTTACAAGTGGGTATGTAATTTGTTAGCCTCAAGGGACTTTGAATATTGAATAGTAAGACCAAGTGCTGGTTTGAAGATCTTTTGCTTATCTAAACTAGACTCTAACTCAATAATAAGTTTCATAAGTTCCACGAATTGTCCTATCTAGGCTCCAAAAGAGTCTTAATTGGTTTGTGCTAGATTATAACTTCCTTGATGGGGTAGAATCCTAGAAAAATGAGGCACTATAAGTTTTACCTTAGCTCAAATGGATTTTTCACTTAAACTCGACTGCAATTTGGCTATCTAGTCTTTGTCTCGATGGAGTTTAACACTAGATACATAGTAGTGATATTTAAGCTTCATGTCTCTTCACTTGATCGAGATATGAGACCATACTTTCAAGGTCACCACTTGTCTTACCTAAAGACCAATGTGAGACATGGGAGCAAGAAAGCCATCCGATATTGTTTTAAGGACTATTACATAGGCAATCAATAACTTAAGTAAAGAAAAAAGACTTGGATCTTTCACAATTAATAACTTAAGTAAAGCCAAAAAGACTTGGATCTTTGACAGTTTTTTTCAAACTAAAAAAGCACAATCTCATGCTAACAAAACTATAAATCACAATTGAAAGGTTTGAACAAGAAAAAGATCAACAATCTTAATAAGAAGGATACTTTTCATTTCATTTGATGATTACAAACTAAAATAAAGTCTCTCAAGAAATTGATAAACAAAAAATGTAGGTGACTGCTTCATTATTTTGAGCAAAAATATCAAAATCTCTATTGATTGAGCTCCATCTAGTAGTATCCTTTGTAAGATCCTGCAAGAAGGAATAAAAAGAAAGATTTGTTAGATACCATGCACATGAGTGTTCAAGCATGTGTATCAAGAATATATGACATGTCACTAGTACCTTAGGGTTGCTTTCTATCCAGCCTTAGAAGATTGTTCTCAGCTTTCACCTTATTTATATAAGCCTTTGCTGTGGTTGCCTTCAAAACTCCTTTTGTGTTACAACCCAATTGCCTAGCTAAAGTGGTCAATTGTGACGCCTTCATGCTTTCAATGGGTGTACGCTCCTTTGCCAAGATCTCTTGTATTTGGGCTCTTCTCATTTCATTGCGGTGGCTTGTGTCACTTGCATCTTCAATGATAGTTTCATCTCTGTCACCTTTTGCAGGTGGTATTCTTCTTGTAAAGAACACCTTAGCTGACCAAACATCATTTTTCTGCTTCCAATACTCCATGATTTGTTTGTATTCACTATCATTTGTCACTATAGGTTGTCCATAACGATTAGAAGCAATTAAATCACGCACATCCCTTCTCTCATCAAGCTGAATCAAGTATGGCAGTAGCTCCTCCAAGAGCATATTGTCAACCATCTTCTCAGCATCAAATTGTGGTGGAAAAATGCAATTGTTTGCTGGTGAAATACATCCCTTGTAAGGAGAGTCATCAATAAGCACTGTTCTTTGTGGATCACATTCAAACCCCATGGCAATTTTGGCTAGAGGCTTGAACATTGCCTCAACGTTTGGATTGTCGGGTCTAAACAATTTTTGAGTTTGAGCGGTGTAGCAAACATCTTGCGACCAAATTGCAAAGAAAGGCAATGTATCCTCAGCTAAGTTGTTTAGTGCTGCAAGGATTTGATACACATTATTCCTAGTAGCTGTCGACCAAATTGCAACATTAAACCTTTGTAAAATAGTCTTCAAGAATTGGATGCAACCTGGCCTGAGTATAATATATCTTTTTGAATCCATTTGCACTGAGTTGTGGTGTGAGGATGGTTGAGGGGAACGTTTCAACAATAGACCATTTAAATCCAATATAATTGTAAGCATGGATTTCTCAACATCTACGCTACATGACGTAGTACCAATTGGCAATAGCTCGTGAGTGGACTTTTCAGTCTCTTTTGATGTATGTTGCATTTTTGAAGCATCGATTTCTTGGTTCTCATTATTGGAAGCTTGCTCAAGTTGCACAACACTAGACTCTAGTATAGAAATATCATCCATCTTGGGCACTTTAGAAACCATAGAATCTATGGATTCTATAGTTGTTGACTGAACCATAGGAGCGTTATCCATCCCAGTTTGTGAATCTAAGAAAACACACACACAAATGGTATCTCAAAACCACTAGAATTTTATTCACCATATTTATATGTAGAACTCCTAGTAAGAAATTTATTTAAGGTAAAGTCGTTGTTAGAATCCTTGCAACCATTTTCAGCATTCGTACACCAAACACCACTTGTCTAAAATACAATCTACTAACTCAACATTTTCCATCCTACACTTTATTAAAGATGAGTACTTAAAGTGAAAACTAAAAGCCACCCTTGTTGAGGAAACATGGATACAAGGTCCACCAAATGTCCAACCTAGACTACAAGAAAATAATTAGAGATTTGGCTTAGATTTGGATTCAAAGGCCACCACTTATTCAAGTAAGATAACTCCACTTGTTTAAGACAGTAATGTTTGAAGCCCCACCACTTGTCCAACCTAGACATTGATTAAATTTTGGTAAGATTTATCACAAATCTAGAGTAGAATCAAGATTCTATGGCCAAGGTAGTCAAATATGTTAGACAACACACAAAGCATAAGAGCACTCTAGATTCTCGTTGAGCATAAACTAAACAATAATCAAATGTTATATTCACTTGAGATTTCATCCATGAAAAATGAAAATGATGCATGTACTTGAGATTTCCATCCATGTACAATACTTTACAATGTCAAGTAAAGTTATAGTCAGCAAACAACTCTTCTCCTGCTTCAACTTGACAAATAGTCTCAATGCATACATGGCCATATTCTTCTGACTTGATGTGTGAAGAGGTGCATTTATGCCAAGGTGGCAAATTTGGATCAAATGTATAGCGTACGTTGGGACAGACATTTGTACTGTGAGAACTATTTATATAGCCCGACACGTTTCCTTCTTCTACACAACCAATAATGTATGATTGATCTTCCTCTTCTTCTATGTTTGGATCCTCTAGAAGAGAATATTTATAAGCTCTTGGAAATATTTTGCATATCTTTTTCCAGTCTTGAAATCTATACTTATGCCCTCCATAGTTTAGAATAGTCAAACCACTTTCCAGGGTAGTATGCACAAATAGCCCATAACCAGCTCCTTCAATACATGAAAGTCGCACTTCAAAATCCACACCGTTAATATGGAAAATTACATCTTTGGGAATAGGAAAAGTTGGTGTCCCAAAAGGATCTTCATGCCAATCATAGTGTGAAATACATCTAGTTTTTATATCACTTAACTCCTTTGTGTCTGCAAAAAGAAGAAAATATTATGCATAAAATAATGACAATATCAAAGAAAGATATCATTATTTTATAGTCCAATAGGTCCATTGTATGGAAGACTTAGAGTGCCTCTTACATGGTGCCTCCAAGGTTTCCAAAAAATAAAATCATTGGAAAAAAAAGGCCACTGTGTCTCCAATCTATTGCCCATTTGAAGCATAGAGAGAACCAAGGTCCACCACTTGTCCAAGCTAGACATGGAGCATTGACACAAGATCCAACACTTATCCAAGAACCCTATAGTATATGTGGTAACATGGGATGCATTGATGCAACAAAAGTAGTCTAGCCTCCTCATCCATCTCTTTTTTCTTGTAGCCTAGAGGGATTAGTTTCAAGGTCTATCACTAGTCAAAAACTACACATAGAACATTGATACAAGGTTCCACCACATGTGAAACCTATCATCTCTAGTAGCATGGATGGTTTGATATCAAGGTTCATCGCGTGTCCTACCTATACTCTATTGTAGCATATAGATTCTGGTTTGGTGGTACTACACTTGTCCAAACTTGGCTTGTTGTTGATATCTGGAGGTAATCAAGGGTCCTCCACTTGTCCAAGTTAGGCATATAAAACAATTGCAAGGTCCACCATGTGTACAACATATGATTGATTATAGCATGCATGGTCTTATTTCATGGGCAACCATCTTCTCTCCAACATGTGTCCAACCTCGGCTCCATTGAAGCATGGAGAGAAGCAAGGTCCACCACTTATCAAAGCTATTATTTTCTCCCAGTGCTGTCAAAACCCATAATACGTTGTACATGGGGGGGGGGGATTCTTGTTTCAAGGTCCACCCCTTGGCTAAGATTGGATCCATTGAAACATAAAGAGAAGCAAGCTCTACCATTTGTCCAAGCTAGGAGCCATTCAAACATGAAAACCCCATAATATGTTGTATACGAGGGGTGTTTTTCAAGGTCTACCACTTGTCTAAGCTATGGTCCATTGGAACATAGAAACAAAGCTCCACCACTTTTCTAAGCTAGGATCCATTGAAACATGGAGAGAAGCAAGCTCCATTGTTTGTCTAAGCTAGGCTCCATTGGAACAAGGAGAAAACAAGCTCCACCACTTGCCTATTATTGCATAGAGATTCTGGTTTGAAGGTCCACCACTTGTCCAACCTTGCCTTCATGTATGGAGATAATCAAGAGTGCAATGCTTCTCTAAGCTAGGGACATAAAAGAGTTTCAAGGTCCACTACATATACGATCTATGATGGGTTGTAGCATGGGAGGTTTCATTTTAAGGTTGACCACTTCTCCAGCTCTGCTTGTCCAACCTCAGATCCATTGAAGAATGGAGAATAAAGGTGTACCAACTCTCCAAAATAGGCAGGACAATCTCTATAAAACCCATGAATTGTTAATATATGCTATGCTGTGGAGTTTTGTTTGAAGTTCCACTCCTTATCCAAGCTACAATCCATTGAAGCATGGAACTAAGTAAGATATATCTCTAGTCCAAGATAGGATCCATTGAAACATAGAGAGAATCAAGGTCCACCACTTGTCCAAGCTATGCATGGGTAATTGATATAAGGACCACTACGTTTTCACCTATACTATGCTCTATCATGGATGGTTTCATATCCACCAATTTTCCAACCTATTTAGTAGGTTGTATTATGGGGGTTTGGTTTCAAGGTACTTCACTTGTCTAAGGTGGGTTCCATTGAACCATGGAGAGAAACTATGTCTACCACTTGTCCGAAATATGCTCCTTTAAAACATAAAAACAAGGTCCACCACTTGTCCAAGCTAAAGTTTCTCTCCATTGAAGCATGGAGAGAAACAAGGTCTACCACCTGTCCAAAATATGCTCCATTGAAACATAAAAGCAAGGTCCACCACTTGTCCAAGCTAATATAACAAATGGGTGTTGGTTACAAGGTGTACCACACTTGTCTAAACTAGTCTTCATGCAAGGTCTACCACATGTCCAAGCTATATGAGCTTGTTTTGAAGGTCTACCACACCTCTTGAAATTAGGATCCATGTAAGGTCCACCTTTTGTCAAGCTATGCATTTAATGAGTACTAAAACTAAGTAAATTGCAGTACTTAAATACCTTTCCAAGCTCATTAAGATTTTGGTCTCTAAGGCCGGCCACCACCACATGTCTAATCTATGCTCTAATTGATTACTTATGCTATTTCTCAAAGTCCAAACATAAGCTCCCTTCTAGCAAGGTTAGTTTAAATTTAGGCTCCAGCACCTGTCTAAGCTAGGTTCAATTTATGAAGCATCACCATTTAACCATGCTACGATCTAATGTATCATATCAAGGGGGTATTGATAAAAGGTCCAAAACTTATTGAGTTCAAGCTCTTAAGTAATTAAGTCTTTGTGAGTATTAAATGTTTAGTTTTAGTCTACAGATCCACCATTCAAAAGTAATTTACTATTTACATTCAAACCTTGAATGCTTGAGATAAAAAATACAAGCTCAATCAATACTATATAAAGCAAAATCTAACATTAAGAGTATCAAATCAGTAACAAGAAACACTAACATGCACAAGAAACTCAAAACATACGTGTCTCCATTTCAAAAAGTCCTCCATTGACAGAGGATGGTGTTGTTGTTGTTCTTCTTCTCTTTGTGGAGAGCACTCCTCTGTAACAGGCACAATGTCGCCTGATTGCGAAGTGGATTGTTGAAGTCCAGCCCATTTTTCTATATCTTCATGAGACTTAACAAAGTCTAGCAGCATGGTCTCCATGCTTTTTGCCTCCTCCACACTATCAATTAAGCAGATGACTTCTTTTTTCTGTTGTATTCCTTCTTGTGCAACCAAGGAGCCATCACCAAAAACATCAACAAGCTTGCGGTCTTCAAAACAATATGTACGAATGTAGTGCTTGACCAAAGCTCTTTTTTTGGCCTCCAAATATTGCAAATCTGACATATCGTTATCTGCTACTTGAAGAAGAGAACAATCAATTGGCATGGGATGTTCCTCTGATCTTCTTCTCAGGTCTTCAAATGCATTGCCTTGTCCCAAGAAGGCAATAACTGTTAGGAATTGAATTGCTCCTTTGCAAGGAGCTGATGGAAAGTGATGCAATGCACCACAACAATGGTAGCTCAGATTATCTCCCATGGCGTGAAAGGCACATTGCAATTTTGTGAAGTTAGTGAAATCCACAAATGCAAGAAAGACAAATCCAGGATCTGTTGACCCTCCAGCAATAGCCAAGATCCCATCCAAAGCATTGTTAAATGTCTCCTCACTCCACTTCAAATTGCCTCCAACGTTTTTTGTCATATCTAAAACACATAAGCCAATAGGCACTTTATTATTGAAGTGGCGCATCAAGTAGAGATTGCCTTCCATTTGTAGGCTCACCACATAGATTGACCATGGAAATCTCTAGGCTCAGTTTTCTCCTTTTGAAGGTGAATTGCCCATTGCATGTATTTTATTGCTCCATCTGGAAAAGCCATTTTCTTTGTTCCACGCGTCAAACTAGATCTGATCCATTCCTCGCATAGCATTAAAATTGTTTTATAAACAACATCATTGATGTTATACATTTTGACCACCTCCTCCCAGTCTTTACATGGTGAAGACTCATTCAAATTGTTGAAGCCTTCAAGAAGTGCATCTTGAATCAATTTGTCTTGCTTCAACTGCTTGATTCGATCATACATGTCAGTTGCATCACCATCCTTTGCACTCTTTGACAGTAAAATCTTCTCATCTCTAATCTCTTCTTGAATAGTCTTTACCTCTGATTCCTCAAGGCCACAAAGGTATCTAAATACAGTTGTTGGGGGTTTCTTATTCTCCTCTTCTAGATTTTCAATGATTTCTATCCAGCAATCATAAACTAAATCAGAGTAGGTGACCATGTGTGCCTGTTTAGCAATCCAACTTGCTGCTGCACTCATTCTTGCCAATCGAAGAAAACCCTAAAAAGAAATAGAGAAATAATTAAACTATTGAGCAAGATTTGTTAATTAAACACTATCAAAAAGACAAAGAAAATAACTTACATCCCATCCGGCACGAGATGCATGTCCCTCTGCAATTCCACTTGCTGCCTTTGGTGGTCGTCCTGAGAAGATCCATTGACTCCGTAAATGTCTCAATATTTGGCTGTAAGGTTGCTTGACATACAATGCCTGAGCCTCCTCATTTGCAATGGCAGATATAGCAGTTGCAACAAATGGAGGAGCATTCACAACAATGCGAGCCTTTCTAAATTTATACACGCTAATCAGTCTTTCAAAGATCTCTTTGTTGTTTTGTTCATTGTGAAGCAAAACTTTTGCAGCATAGATTGAATGCTGCCCATCAAGAATCCAATAATGATAATCTTTAATTTTTTGCTCCTCTACCTCTTCTACTGCCAAAGGAGTCCCCTTCTTTGATTTTGCATTTCGAACAGGCATCAAATATGCACATGCTGCAGGCTTGGTCGTACTCCGTGAAAATCCAAATAACACACTTTCAGCGTGTTTTTTATCCATAATACGTGCATTATAGTGATCAGGAGCAAGCCAACAATTTTGAATAGGGATATCAAATTCCCTATATTGGAAAGGAAAATAATTTATGTACTTATTCATTCCACCTGTATCTTTTTCTTGTCCTTTCATGGCCTCAGCTTCTAAAACATTGGATCCACAATTCTCATCTTTGACATTGAACCCTCTGTTGATGAGGATGCCAAAGATGCCTTGTCTACATCCAAAATGGAGCTAGTTCGCTTAGCTTCTACTTTCTGCACTTTTGCTTGCTTCTTTGTGGATGGTGGTCGTGAAGCTTTCACCTTTTTTCGTTGTAGTGTGGCAATGATGGAGCTTTGAAGTTGATCTGCTGTGATATTTGGATTTGATTCTGCAAACTTCCATCCTCGAGAAAACATTGTCTCTTCTTTGTTTCTAGACATGCGCTCCAATGCATATGCTCCTGGAGATAGTTGAAATTCTAGATTCATTGGAACTAGAATGTCAATGCATTCCACCTCTGGATGACTATCAACTACAGAGACAGATGCTTCCACAACTTGTCCAACATCTTCAAACAAGCTGTCATTCTCCTTTTTGGCAATAAATAGATGCACCTTATGAAATTGTGCACCCTCTATACCATGTATGTCCAAATACCATTTCCTAAGATCATTGCAAGTATAGTCAACTGAGACAGCAACCCTTGCAACCTGTTTTTTTGGAGCCATCTTTCCTGAAACAAAAAAAACCAAATGTTATTTTAACATATACTTTTTTGTAATGGATTAAGTTTGTGTGAATACAAGTTCCACCACTTGTTCAAGCTAGATCTAAGCAAGTATACATAGTGATCATTTAAGCTAGTAAACTAAGGGAAGGGAAAGTAAGGTCCACCACTTGTCCAAGCTTAGCTCTAGACAAATGGAGAGATTGGAGGTCTACTAATTGTCTAATATAGGCTAACTATATTGAAACATAGAGAGAGAGCAAAGGTCCACCACTTGTCCAATCTAGGGTCCATTGAAACATGGAGAGAAAGGATGCTCCACCATTTGTCCAAAATAGGCTCCATTGAAAACATGAAGAGAAGAAGCAAGATGCACCATGTCTTTGAGATGCTAGGCTCCTTGAAATACTTAAACCATGATATTTTGTTATATGTGGGGTTTAAATTCAAGGTCCACCACTTGTCCAACCTATTATCCCTAGTAGCATGAGTGGTTTGGTCTCAAGATTCACCACTTTTCCACTCTATGTCATTATATTAAGAAGATCTGGGTGTTAAGGTCCACCACTTGTCCAACCTATAAGGCTATATCTTAAATGGTATTATTTACCACCACTTGGAATGCACATGATGGGTTTTACATAGGGGTACGGTTCCAAGGTCCACCACTTGTCCAAGCTAACTCTATTGAAACATAGAGAGAATCAAAGGTCCACCACTTGTCCAAGCTAGGCTCCATTGAAACATGGAGAGAAGGATGCTCCACCATTTGTCCAAGCCAGGTTTGATTGAAACATGAAGAGAAGCAAGCTGCACCATGTCTCCAAAATGCTAGGCTCCATTGAAATATCTTAAACCCATGATATTTCGTACATGGGGGGTTTACATTCAAGGTCCACCACTTGTCCAACCTATTATCACTAGTAGCATGAGTGGTTTGATGTCAAGATTCACCACTTTTCTACTCTATGTCATTATATTAAGAAGATCTGGGTGTTAAGGTCCACCACTTGTCCAACCTATAAGGTTATATCTTAAAGGGTATTCTTTCTCACCACTTGGAATGACCATGATAGGTTTTACATGGGGGTTTGGTTCCAAGTTCCACCACTTGTCCAAGCTAACTCTATTGAAACATAGAGAGAAGCAAAGGTCCACCACTTGTCTAAAGTAGGGTCCATTGAAACATGGAGAGAAGGATGCTCCACCATTTGTCCAAGATAGGCTCCATTGAAACATGAAGAGAAGCAAGCTGCACCATGTCTCCAAGATGCTAAGATCCATTGAAATACCTTAAACCCATGATATTTTGTACATGGGGAGTTTACATTCAAGGTCCACCACTTGTCCAACCTATTATCTCTAGTAGCATGAGTGGTTTGGTCTGAAGATTCACCACTTTTCCACTCTATGTCATTACGTTAAGAAGATCTGGGTGTTAAGGTCGACCACTTGTCCAACCTATAAGGGTATATCTTAAAGGGTATTCTTTCTCACCACTTGAAATGTCCATGATATGTTTTACATGGGGGTTTGGCTCCAAGGTCCACCACTTGTCCAAGCTAACTCTATTGAAACATAGAGAGAAACAAAGGTCCACCACTTGTCCAAGCTAGGCTCCATTGAAACATGGAGAGAAGGATCCTCTACCATTTGTCGAAGCTAACTCTATTGAAACATGGGGGGTTTACATTCTAGGTCTACCACTTGTCCAACCTATTAACGCTAGTAGCATGAGTGGTTTGGTCTCAAGATTCACCACTTTTTCACTCTATGTCATTATATTAAGAATATTTGGGTGTTAAGGTCCACCACTTGTCCAACCTATAAGGCTATATCTTAAGGGTTATTCTTTCTCACCACTTGGAGTGACCAGCATAGGTTTTACATGGGGGTTTTGTTTCAAGGTCCACCACTTGTCCAAGCTAACTCTATTGAAACATAAAGAGAATCAAAGGTCCACCACTTGTCCAAGCTAGGGTCCATTGAAACATGGAGAGAAGGATGCTCCACCATTTGTCCAAGATACGCTCCATTGAAACATTAAGAGAAGCAAGCTACACCATGTCTCCAAGATGCTAGGCTCCATTGAAATACCTCAAACCCATGATATTTTGTACATGGGGGGTTTACATTCAAGGTCCACCACTTGTCCAACCTATTATCTCTAGTAGCATGAGTGGTTTGGTCTCAAGATTCACCATTTTTCCACTCTATGTCATTCTATTAAGAATATATGGGTGCTAAGGTCCACCACTTGTCCAACCTATAAGGCCATATCTTAAACTTTATTCTTTCTCACCACTTGGAGTTACCAAGATAGGTTTTACATGGGAGTTTGGTTCCAAGGCCCACCACTTGTCCAAGCTAACTCTATTGAAACATAGAGAGAAGCAAAGGTCCACCACTTGTCCAAGCTAGGCTCCATTGAAACATGGAGAGAAGGATGCTCCACCATTTGTCCAAGATAGGCTCCATTGAAACATGAAGGGAAGCAATCTTCACCATGTCTCCAAGATTCTAGGATCCATTGAAATACCTTAAACCCACGATATTGTTTATATGTGGGGTTTAACGTCAAGGTCAGTCACTTTTCCAAGCTATTATCCCTAGTAGCATGAGTGGTTGGGTCTCAAGATTTACCACTTTTCCACTCTATGTCGTTATATTATGAAGATCTAGGTTCTAAGGTCGACCACTTGTCCAACCTATAAGGCTAGATCTTAAAGGGTATTATTTCTCACCACTTGGAATGACCATGATATGTTTTACATGGGGGTTTGGTTTCAAGGTCCACCACTTGTCCAAGCTAACTCTTTGGAAACATAGAGAGAAGCAAAGGTCCACCACTTGTCCAAGCTAGGCTCCACTGAGACATTTAGAGAAGGATGATCCCCCATTGGTGGAAGATAGGCTTCATTGAAACATGAAAAGAAGCAAGTTGCACCATGTCTCCAAGATTCTAGGATCCATTGAAATACCTTAAACCCACGATATTGTTTACATGTGGGGTTTAACGTCAAGGTCAGTCACTTTTCCAAGCTATTATCCCTAGTAGCATGAGTGGTTTGGTCTCAAGATTCACCACTTTTCCACTCTATGTCATTATATAAAGAAGATCTAGGTGTTAAGGTCGACCACTTGTCCAACCTATAAGCGTATATCTTAAAGGGTATTCTTTCTCACCACTTGAAATGTCCATGATATGTTTTACATAGGGGTTTGGTTCCAAGGTCCACCACTTATCCAAGCTAACTTTTTCTTCTCATAGAGAGAAGCAAAAGGTCCACCACTTGTCCAAGCTAGGCTCCATTGAAACATGGAGAGAAGGATGCTCCACCATTTGTCGAAGCTAACTCTATTGAAACATGGAAGGTTTACATTCAAGGTCCACCAGTTGTCCAACCTATTAACGCTAGTAGCATGAGGGGTTTGGTCTCAAGATTCACCACTTTTTCACTCTGTGTTATTATATTAAGAATATTTGGGTATTAAGGTCCACCACTTGTCCAACCTATAAGACTATATCTTAATGGTTATTCTTTCTGACCACTTGGAGTGACCATGAAAGGTTTTACATGGGGGTTTGGTTCCAAGGTCCACCACTTGTCCAAGCTAACTCTATTGAAACATAGAGAGAAGCAAAGGTCCACCACTTGTCTAAGCTAGGGTCTATTGAAACATGGAGAGAAGGATGCTCCACCATTTGTCCAAGATAGACTCCATTGAAACATGAAGAGAAGCAAGCTGCACCATATCTCCAAGATGCTAGCCTCCATCGAAATACCTTAAACCCACGTTATTTTTTACATGGGGAGTTTACATTCAAGATCAATAATTTGTCCAACCTATTATCGTTAGTAGCATGAGTGGTTTGCTCTCAAGATTCACCACTTTTTCACTCTCTATCATTATATTAAGAATATTTGGGTGTTAAGGTCCACCACTTGTCCAACCTATAAGACTATATCTTAATGGTTATTCTTTCTCACCCCTTGAAAGAATATATCTTAATGGTTATCCCTAGCTATTATTGCTAGTAGCGTGAGTGGTTTGGTCTCAAGATTCACCACTTTTATTAAGAATATGTGGGTGTTAAGGTCCACCACTTGTCCAACCTATAAGGCTACATCTTAAAGGTTATTCTTTCTTACTACTTGGAGTGACCATGATAGGTTTTACATGGGGGTTTGGTTTCAAGGTCCACCACTTGTCCAAACTAACTCTATTGAAACATAGAGAGAAGCAAAGGTCCACCCCTTGTCTAAGCTAGGGTCCATTGAAACATGGAGAGAAGGATGCTCCACCATTTGTCCAAGGTAGGCTCCATTAAAACATGAGGAGAATCAAGGTGCACCATGACTCCAAGATGCTAGGCTCCATCGAAAAACATTAAACCCATGATATGTCGTAGATGAGGGGTTTACATTCAAGGTCCAACACTTGTCCAAGCTATTATTGGTAGTAGCCTGAGTGGTTTGGTCTCAAGATTCACCACTTTTCCACTCTATGTCATTATATTAAGAATATGCGCGTGTTAAGGTCCACCACTTGTCCAACCTATAAGGCTACATCTTAAAGGTTATTCTTTATTACCACTTGGAATGACCATGATAGGTTTTACATGGGGGTTTGGTTCCAAGGTCCACCACTTGTCCAAGCTAACTCTATTGAAACATAGAGAGAAACAAAGGTCCACCACTTGTACAAGCTAGGGTCCATTGAAACATGGAGAGAAGGATGCTCCACCATTTGTCCAAGATAGGTTCCATTGAAACATGACGAGAAGCAAGTTGCACCATGTCTCCAAGATGCTAGGCTCCATCGAAATACATTAAACCCACGATATTTTGTAGATGAGTGGTTTACATTCAAGGTCCACCAATTGTCCAAGCTATTATTGCTAGTAGCCTGAGTGATTTGGTCTCAAGATTCACCACTTTTATTAAGAATATGTGGGTGTTAAGGTCCACCACTTGTCCAACCTTTAAAGCTACATCTTAAAGGTTATTCCTTCTTACTACTTGGAGTGACCATGATAGGTTTTACATGGGGGTTTGGTTCCAAGGTCCACCACCTGTTCAAGCTAACTCTATTGAAACATAGAGAGAAGCAAAGGTCCACCCCTTGTCTAAGCTAGGGTCCATTGAAACATGGAGAGAAGGATGCTCCACCATTTGTCCAAGGTAGGCTCCATTGAAACATGAGGAGAAGCAAGGTGCACCATGTCTCCAAGATGCTAGGCTCCATCGAAAAACATTAAACCCACGATATGTCGTAGATGAGGGGTTTACATTCAAGGTCCAACACTTGTCCAAGCTATTAGTGCTAGTAGCATGAGTGGTTTTGTCTCAAGATTCACCAGTTTTTCACTCTATGTCATTATATTAAGAATATTAGGGTGTTAAGGTCCACCACTTGTCCAACCTATAAGGCTATATCTTAAAGGTCATTCTTTCTCACCACTTGGAGTGACCATGATAGGTTTTACATGGGGGTTTGGTTCCAAGGTCCACCACTTGTCCAAGCTAACTCTATTGAAACATAGAGAGAAACAAAGGTCCACCACTTGTCCAAGCTAGGGTCCATTCAAACATGGAGAGAAGGATGCTCCACCATTTGTCCAAGGTAGGCTCCATTGAAACATGACGAGAAGGAAGCTGCACCATGTCTCCAAGATGCTAGGCTCCATCGAAATACATTAAACCCACGATATTTCGTAGATGAGGGGTTTACATTCAAGGTCCACCACTTGTCCAAGCTATTATTGGTTATAGCCTGAGTGGTTTGGTCTCAAGATTCACCACTTTTATTAAGAATATGTGGGTGTTAAGGTCCACCACTTTTCCAACCTATAAGGCTACATCTTAAAGGTTATTATTTCTTACTACTTGGAGTGAATATGATAGGTTTTACATGGGGGTTTGGTTCCAAGGTCCACCACTTGTCCAAGCTTACTCTAATGAAAGATAGAGAGAAGCAAAGGTCCACCCCTTGTCTAAGCTAGGGTCCATTGAAACATGGAGAGAAGGATGCTCCACCATTTGTCCAAGGTAGGCTCCATTGAAACATGAGGAGAAGCAAGGTGCACCATGTCTCCAAGATGCTAGGCTCCATTGAAAATCATTAAACCCACGATATGTCGTAGATGAGGGGTTTACATTCAAGGTCCAACACTTGTCCAAGCTATTAGTGCTAGTAGCATGAATGGTTTTGTCTCAAGATTCACCACTTTTTCACTCTATGTCATTATATTAAGAATATTAGGTTGTTAAGGTCCACCACTTGTCCAACCTATAATGCTACATCTTAAAGGTTATTCTTTATTACCACTTGGAGTGACCATGATAGGTTTTACATGGGGCTTTGGTTCCAAGATCCACCACTTGTCCAAGCTAACTCTATTCAATCATAGAGAGAAGCAAAGGTCCACCACTTGTCTAAGCTAGGCTCCATTGAAACATGGAGAGAAGAATGCTCCACCATTTGTCAAAGCTAACTCTATTGAAACATGGGGTGTTTGCGTTCAAGGTCCACCACTTGTCCAAGCTATTAGTGCTAGTAGCATGAGTGGTTTTGTCTCAAGATTCACCACTTTTTCACTCTATGTCATTATATTAAGAATATTAGGGTGTTAAGGTCCACCACTTGTCCAACCTATAAGGCTATATCTTAAAGGTTATTCTTTCTCACCACTTGGAGTGACCATGATAGGTTTTACATGGCGGTTTGGTTCCAAGGTCCACCACTTGTCCAAGCTAACTCTATTGAATAATAGAGAGAAGCAAAGCTCCACCACTTGTCCAAGCTAGGGTCCATTGAAACATGGAGAGAAGGATGCTCCACCATTTGTCCAAGATAGGCTCCATTGAAACATGACGAGAAGCAAGCTGCACCATGTCTCCAAGATGCTAGGCTCCATCGAAATACATTAAACCCACGATATTTCGTAGATGAGGGGTTTACATTCAAGGTCCACCACTTGTCCAAGCTATTATTGGTTATAGCCTGAGTGGTTTGGTCTCAAGATTCACCACTTTTATTAAGAATATGTGGGTGTTAAGGTCCACCACTTGTCCAACCTTTAAAGCTACATCTTAAAGGTTATTCCTTCTTACTACTTGGAGTGACCATGATAGGTTTTACATGGGGGTTTGGTTCCAAGGTCCACCACCTGTTCAAGCTAACTCTATTGAAACATAGAGAGAAGCAAAGGTCCACCCCTTGTCTAAGCTAGGGTCCATTGAAACATGGAGAGAAGGATGCTCCACCATTTGTCCAAGGTAGGCTCCATTGAAACATGAGGAGAAGCAAGGTGCACCATGTCTCCAAGATGCTAGGCTCCATCGAAAAACATTAAACCCACGATATGTCGTAGATGAGGGGTTTACATTCAAGGTCCAACACTTGTCCAAGCTATTAGTGCTAGTAGCATGAGTGGTTTTGTCTCAAGATTCACCAGTTTTTCACTCTATGTCATTATATTAAGAATATTAGGTTGTTAAGGTCCACCACTTGTCCAACCTATAAGGCTACATCTTAAAGGTTATTCTTTATTACCACTTGGAGTGACCATGATAGGTTTTACATGGGGCTTTGGTTCCAAGATCCACCACTTGTCCAAGCTAACTCTATTCAATCATAGAGAGAAGCAAAGGTCCACCACTTGTCTAAGCTAGGCTCCATTGAAACATGGTGAGAAGGATGCTCCACCATTTGTCGAAGCTAACTCTATTGAAACATGGGGGGTTTACGTTCAAGGTCCACCACTTGTCCAAGCTATTAGTGCTAGTAGCATGAGTGGTTTTGTCTCAAGATTCACCACTTTTTCGCTCTATGTCATTATATTAAGAATATTAGGGTGTTAAGGTCCACCACTTGTCCAACCTATAAGGCTATATCTTAAAGGTTATTCTCTCTCACCACTTGGAGTGACCATGATAGGTTTTACATGGCGGTTTGGTTCCAAGGTCCACCACTTGTCCAAGCTAACTCTATTGAATAATAGAGAGAAGCAAAGGTCCACCACTTGTCCAAGCTAGGGTCCATTGAAACATGGAGAGAAGGATGCTCCACCATTTGTCCAAGATAGGCTCCATTGAAACATGAAGAGAAGCAAGATGCACGATGTCTCCAAGATGATAGGCTCCATCGAAATACCTTAAACCCACTATATTTCGTAGATGGGGGGTTTACTTGCAAGGTCCACCACTTGTCCAAGCTATTATCGCTAGTAGCATGGTTTGGTCTCAAGATTCACCAGTTTTCCACTCTATGTCATTATATGAAGAATATCTGGGTGTTAAGGTCCACCACTTGTCCAACCTATAAGGCTATATCTTAAATGATATTGTTTTTGACCACTTGGAATGTGCATGATATGTTTTACATGGGGTTTTGTTCCAAGGTCCACCACTTGTCCAAGCTAGATCTATTACATATATATTATACGTACAATATTCAACTAGATTCCCTACCTATCATGTCCAGTAGCATGGATGCTCTAGCTTGAAGGTCCACCACTTGTCCAACCTATACTCTCTTATGTAAGGGAGATCTCGCTATAAATTCAAAACCTTCCCGCCTAAATTTAAAATATTCCTCCCAAATCTTAAATATCCCGCCTAAATTTTAAAATATCCCGCGCAAATTTTAAAATTCAAACTTTTTTCTAAAAATTTAAATTTTACTACTTAAATTTAAAATATTCCACGCGAAATTGATTTTAAATTCAAGTTTACCACAAAAAGATATCATTATACCACCTAAATTCAAATATGCAAACCTCAAATCATTATATTGTACATAAATTCAAACAAATTCAAATTAACAAGCCCCAGGACCCCGCCCAGAACAATATCCCAAAATCAACCTCCCAAGCCCCGCCATCGAGAGCGCTATATTCCACATCCCCATCAAGAGCGCTACCCCCAAACCTCACGTGGAAGCGCTGCCTTGTCACCCCATTGTGGCATTGCCCTAAGACCCCGCATCTGGAGTGCTAAATGGGAACATTCTTCATTAGTGAAATTTTGAACATAAATTATATTAGCATATACTTAAATATAATACAAATATTAACATATTAGCTATACTACTAATTTACTGTAGCAGTTCTAGATTATGTCCCATACTATATTTAAGGTGCCAAAGGTTTGGCCTTATGGTCCTAGATTTAGCCAAGTGGTCAACACATATAGGACCAAGTGCACACTGTGCCACAAAACTTGGCCACCACTTCACTTGCCAAAGTTTAGGCCACATGGTCAATCCTAAGTTTCCAATGTTCTTATTATGTCACCTTTTGCCTCGTGGAAAACCTAGGCTTGTTTTCACATACTCAGGCACTTCAAGCCACAATAAATTGTCATTACTCTTCGGCAACCCTTTTGTTCAAGTCTTTGAAAAAACATTGTTTAAGGCCACCCTAAACCATTTCCATTTAGGGGTGTCTAAAACTAGCTTTTTGGCAATTCGAGAAGAAAATGGTCAAAGTTTTATACTTAGTTTTAACCACTTGACCAATTCAAATATTGGAAAGCAAGGTCTTGTAATACTTTTCTTTGGACATCACACATTAAAACTAGGTCCCTCACTTGTCCAAGCTATGCTCTAATACAATAAAGGGCTTTTGGTTTCAAGATGCACCACTTTCCCAACCTTGATTCCATTAAAGAAGCTAGCTCTACTTAGACATTTAATAGCAAGGTCCTGCAGTAGTTCAGACTGAACATTTTCCATGGCAGCTAGGTCCACCACTTATCTAAGCTATGCTCTAATAGAGTAAGGGGGTTTTGGTTTCAAGATCCACCACTTGTCCAAACTTGATTTGGGAAGCAAGGTCCTATAATAGTTTGCTTTGGACATTCACCATTACAACTAAGTCCACCACTTCTCCAAGCTATGTTCTAATACACTAAGGAGGTTTTGGTTTCAAGGAGAACCACTTGTACGACTCTGTTTTTGGAAGTAAGGTCTTTACATAGTTCACCTTGGACCTTGGACATTGGATACTACAACTAAGCCCACCACTTGTCCAAGATATCCTCTATATATAGCCAAAGGGTTTGGGTTTCAAGATTCACCACTTTTCCAACCTTTCTTCCATTAAAGAAAGGAGGGGCATTATAACTAGGCCCACCACTTGTCCAAGCTATGCTCTGATATAGAAAGGGGATTTTGGTTTCAAGGTCCACCACGTGTTCAATCTTGCAAGACTCAAGTGATACTTGGACATTGGAAAGCATAGTCCTATAGTAGTTGATAGGTGGCAGTGGGTATTACAACTAGGTCCAACCTATGCTCTCATATAGCAAAGAGGCTTTGCTTTCAAGGTCCACCACTTGTCCAACCTTGCTTCCATTAAAGAAATGAGGGGCTACGTAAACATTGGCAAGCAAGGTAGCAAGGTCCTAAGGTGTTTCACCTTGGATATTGGGCATTATAACTAGGTCCACCACTTGTCCAAGCTATGCTCTGATAAAGAAAGGAGATTTTCTTTTCAAGGTCCACCATGTGTTCAACCTTTCTAATATAGAAAGGGGATTTTTGTTTCAAGGTCCACCACGTGTTCAACCTTGAAAGAGTCAAGGGATACTTGGACATTGGAAAGCATAGTCCTATAGTAGTTGATAGGTGGCAGTGGGTATTACAACTAGGTCCAACCTATGCTCTCATATAGCAAAGAGGCTTTGCTTTCAAGGTCCACCACTTGTCCAACCTTGCTTCCATTAAAGAAATGAGGGGCTACGTAAAAATTGGCAAGCAAGGTAGCAAGGTCCTAAGGTGTTTCACCTTGGATATTGGGCATTATAACTAGGTCCACCACTTGTCCAAGCTATGCTCTGATAAAGAAAGGAGATTTTCGTTTCAAGGTCCACCATGTGTTCAACCTTTCTAATATAGAAAGGGGATTTTTGTTTCAAGGTCCACCACGTGTTCAACCTTGAAAGACTCAAGGGATACTTGGACATTGGAAAGCATAGTCCTATAGTAGTTGATAGGTGGCAGTGGGTATTACAACTAGGTCCAACCTATGCTCTAATATAGCAAAGAGGCTTTGCTTTCAAGGTCCACCACTTGTCCAACCTTACTTCCATTAAAGAAATGAGGGGCTACGTAAACATTGGCAAGCAAGGTAGCAAAGTCCTAAGGTATTTCACCTTGGATATTGGGCATTATAACTAGGTCCACCACTTGTCCAAGCTATGCTATGATATAGAAAGGGGATTTTTGTTTCAAGGTCCACCACGTGTTCAACCTTGAAAGACTCAAGGGATACTTGGACATTGGAAAGCATAGTCCTATAGTAGTTGATAGGTGGCAGTGGGTATTACAACTAGGTCCAACCTATGCTCTAATATAGCAAAGAGGCTTTGGTTTCAAGGTCCACCACTTGTCCAACCTTACTTCCATTAAAGAAATGAGGGGCTACGTAAACATTGGCAAGCAAGGTAGCAAAGTCCTAAGGTATTTCACCTTGGATATTGGGCATTATAACTAGGTCCACCACTTGTCCAAGCTATGCTCTGATATAGAAAGGGGATTTTTGTTTCAAGGTCCACCACGTGTTCAACCTTGAAAGACTCAAGGGATACTTGGACATTGGAAAGCATAGTCCTATAGTAGTTGATAGGTGGCAGTGGGTATTACAACTAGGTCCAACCTATGCTCTCATATAGCAAAGAGGCTTTGCTTTCAAGGTACACCACTTGTCCAACCTTGCTTCCATTAATATAGCAAGGAGGATTTGGTCTCAAGGTTCACCAGTTGTCCAACCTATGCAAACCTTTTTCATGTTGTAGCATGATTTTTTGTTTGAAGAGTATTTTTCTATAACTATGGATTTAACAATGTAATCTTTTTACTTACAGGATGGACTTCGAATCTGGGGAGAAAGTACATATGATACTTGACAATGAAATCGTTGGTATTGGTTGTGTGTGTAGAACAGATCCAGATTCCACTTGTGGTGGTACAAAGATAGGGCTGGGAAATGTCTCCATACTAGTGGAGGAATGCTTGAAGGATGTGGTCCTACCTTTTCCTACAATGGATACTTCATCTCTCCAAGGCTCATTATGGAGTGCTGTTCGATGGTCAAAGCTTCTTTTGCAACCTTTTGTATTAAATGGGAACTTAATTGATCCACACGAAAGCTACAATGGTGATGAAGAACATGATCATTCTGATCCTCTAGTTACAGATGCAATACCTATGACAAGCCCAGAATTTGAAGCAATGATTCGAGAGTCTTGGAGAAATCAGAGGGTCCTTTTAAAAGATGACACAATGATGCAAACCATGAATGAAGGGACCATCTTATATGTATTTCCACATGATTATGTCAACTTTCAGGAACTTGGTCCTGATTGTGTGGGTGTGGGTATTGAAAGAGAAAATGCAAGCATTCATGATGTGGTTGAAGTGGGTAGCATCACTTTGCTAAAGTGGCCCATCAAGCAGACAACAATGTTGAATGGGAGCCCATTACAACGCTTTGTTCCTGTTGATGGCATGCATGCTACATATGAGGATGTATCCAACGATGGCAATGTTGGAAAAAAACTTGATGGGAGTAATGTTGTCCAGTTGTCAAGGAAGAGACGATACACTTTCATGAACAGGACTCAAAAATCAAAAGCAGCACCAGCTTCGACTTTTTACCTTTCAAACAAATCATTTCGAAGGGTATCATGCATTGATTGTTGTGCACAAAATGCTGCCAATTTGCAGATCGTGATATGGTGACAAGGTTACGACAACAATTTTGGAGAGAGTCTCAAAAATCACACACTAATTATGTTTATGATGTTCTTTCTATATGTTATCAGAAAGATGAGAAGTCACGATACCAATTCAGGCTAAATGGCTCTATTGTTTGTTGTAGAGCATGGTATGAGCTACATGGAATACCAAAGACATCATTTTATCGATACAAGGAGAACTTTGAAAATGGTGTGCGCCAATATGTACATGGGAACACATGTACATTGAGAAGGGGACTTCAACATACTAGTTTAGCAAGAGCACTACTAAACGAGTTTGTGGAAAACAACTCTGAGAAGATGCCACATAGAAGTAGAACACTGCTAGATGGCTCAAGAGAGACTCAATTGGTGATTCCATCAACATACAAACAAGTGGATATTTTATGTGAAATCAACACGACACTTGACCAAATGGGCTATGAGAAGAAGCTATCCCAATCTTCTTTTGGTAGAATTTGGAACAAAGAGTACCCACATGTCACTTTAACAAAGACGAGTGAGTTCTCTAAGTGCAATATTTGTAGCTCAATCAAGGCAAGGTTAGAAGCTAAACCTTCTCTTGAAGAGAGAGCTCTTCTCTTGAGGGAGAGAGAAGTTCACATGGCACAACAAAAGAGTTGCAGAAGCCTATATTATGCATGGCGCACGTATTCAGAAACTCAACCACAAAAGTATGTATGCATAATCCATGATAAGATGGATCAAAAGAAGACTGCCATTCTTAGATTACGCATTGTTCCCAAGGGTGTGGATTCAGGATATAATCTGCAGGTGGCATTGATTGGCATGATCACTCATGGACATGGAGAAGGTCATTACGGACACTTTGTCTTGAATGGTTTGTGGCCAGCTGATCCAAATCTTACAATTGGCTCAATTGCTAATTGTTTACATAACCTCGAGAGGATAGATAAGCATCCTCTTGGTGATCTAGTAACAAATGGACTTCCAAGGAGCAATATTTCACTACTACATGCTTTGAACTCAAGGGATGCTTTGGACTACCATAACTTGAGTGATGGAAAAGAGCCCATTGTGCAGTCGTCAGAAATTGCAGAAGAGGAATTGGGTTCAACATTTCGCAGATTGCCAGAGAACTTGTTGCTACAATTGGATAATTGTGCAGGGGAAAACAAAAATCGATACTTATTTGCCTATTTGTCAATGCTTGTTGCAAGGGGTGTTTTCAAAACCATCCAGCTGGGATTTTTAATGGTTGGGCATACACATGAGGACATAGACGCCATGTTTAGTAGGTTTTTAGAGAAGTTGAGAGTTACACAAACCTATACTTTGCCACATTTGATGGATACATTACGAAACAGCTCATCTTCATCTCCAGCTCCATTTTTTCTCACAAAGATCCCCGATTTCAAGCAATATTGTGATGGCTATCTTTGTGATGGACAAGACATACTTGTTGGACATTCCAAACCGCTTCAGTTCAGGTTCTTTATGCAGGATGAGACACCAATGATGCAATATAAGGCACATGTAGGTGTATCAAGTTGGAGTGGAAGTATTCACCTTTGGAAAACAGACACAGAAGGCAAGCCAATGTTACCACATGGAGATCCACCTCTAGTACAAATGGCGGAGTATGTCAAGGCCCACGAAGAAGTCATTTTGGGGCTAAAGAACTATATAAAATTTTGGAAAAATTTAGGGAATGGTTCAAGTATTCCGCGATATTATAGACCCGTGATAGATTATTGGAGTAAGGTAATTGAAGAGATTGGAAAAGCAATCATATCAGAGGGAGTCTTGTATGAAATGTTTTGGCCAAAAACTCAAGAATATTCTCATCTACAAAGCACTACAATGAATTTGCAACAAGGAGAAAGATTCCTAGGCCTTGAAGAGTTGAACGATCATTTTTGTGGGCCTCAACGAGATAGGCCAAGGGAAGAGTTTGACCCTATGTCTGATGTGCACCAAGGTGACTTTCTTATGCTTGTTCCGAGTGACACAGAAATCTATCCAGTGTGGCTTGCAATGGCTTTATCCGACATTGATAATGAGCCTACATCACCAAACTACAGAAAACTCTTGATTCAATATTGGGCACCTTGCGCGAGAAAAAGTGGGATGACAGATACTCAAGCTTACAGTAATTGTTGGAAGGGTTATTGGGCTGTTAACTATAAGGACCCACAAGTGTGGGAAACTATAGATGCAATTGTTTGGTCCTGGAGACCCAACAAAGAAGGACCATTTTCTAGAATAAAGATTCCAGAAAGACATGCTCTAAAAGCCAAAGAAGGCCTCACTCGTGCACATCAGCCACACTTGGATCAAAGTTCAGATATGGTATCAAATGTGGAGTAGAATTATGTGGAGCTTCTATTGTGACTATACTAGTCAATTTGTAAACAAAATCTTTTTTGTATCTTCCTTTGTTTTATGTAATTTATAGTTATTATTCAAATCCATGTGTTGTACATCCTCTTGACTTTTGGTGTTTATCAACACCACAATCCTATGAGATTTTCACTTTATTTACTAGCCACACACCTCAATTTTTCCCACTTTAAGTGGAAAATTCCCAAATTACATGAATTCGGTCGATTTGGAGATTCCCATAATGTGAGATTTTTACCAAAATACCTAATATGGTCTTTTGCAGCAAAAAGATCTAACACCTTATTAACAAAAAATAGTACACTAAAGCAAAAACAAAGTTTATAGATCCTTCTCAATAGCCATGCACCTTCTTTCTCTACCTTTACTACATCTCACATTGCACCATAAAGCAACATAGAGTGTTAGTCGAGCTTAGTACAGGGCATCTCCGCGACAACGGTGCCAAAAATGTGCGCCTCTATTGCATGTTTCAAAGAAAGGGACTTGTCATACACTGTGTGCGAGCCACAAATGGCTGCAATCACACAACCAAATTAATCTAGCAAGCTCAAGAGAACAAGGGTGTGTCACTCACCGCCCTACGCTTGCCTTCGTGGAGGATTCCTCGCCGCAAAGAAGAGGGAGCTACCGTTGTGCCGTGCTCAACCGCCTCGCCACCGACGTGCCGTCGCAATGCTCGATCACTCTCTCTCTCTCTCTCTCTCTTACACACACACACACACACACACACACACACACAGACAGAAGGAGATGAAGAAGAAGATGGAGATGGAGCAAGAGAACTCTTCAATTGCACAAATGAGAGAATGAGTGATTTTTAGGTTTAGGTGACTTTTATATGAGCTCGCCCATTCACACTTGGGCACCCATGCTTAGCCAACTAACCCTTGAATGTTCTAGTTAGAGTGCGCCTCTCATCGGCGATCACTCTTACCCTTTTCATATTGGACAGAAAGCCCGGTCCATGACTACTAGAAGTGGATGCCAGTGGTTAAAATAGATACGGTTGGCACAAGCTGACCTGGAAAAATTGGTTCATCTTGTTGATACTTGCTTTGGAATCATCATCAAAATCCGTGCAAATAGTATTTCCTTCCCCTATATTGCACATATGATTCCCATGGTGTAGGCTTCTTTGGATTTTCACTTATTGTGTCAGTCGGATTGAGCCTTAGAGGGAGTACAACCAGTGAAAACTACGAGAATCTTGTCCGGTGTAAATGTGAGTCCTGGTTCTACATCTATTGGGACTTTGATTTTTGGTCCAATGGGGTCAAATTGTGGGCCTAGTGGCACTACAAAAACACATATTTCCACAACAATACACTTACCCACTATACCAACAAATACTCGGGTCTCAAGCATGGGTAAAATCTAGCAGTAAACACCATGGGGGTTTCTCTTTAGTCTTTGGGCTTATGATCATGTCTTGGCAATGAAACAAGTCTAGCTTTCTTGAATTATCTCCAATGTTTTTAATTTTTAACACTCTCAAGTATGTCTTTTTTGGAATTTCTTCTTCTATTGTTGAGGAGGGTTTGTAGCCATCACTAGGTTATCTTGCAATTTTTGCAAGTGTTTAACTGACCTGACGTCAGTTTACAGAAGCTGCTAAAGGCCCATTCCTTACAAAGCACATCAAAGATCAATACAAAGAAGTAGTAAAGATTGGAGTTACACATTTTTTACAATTTCCCAAACTGGCCATGTATGGTAATTTCCTTATTTATTTTAAGCCATTATAATATTTATAATGTGTTATGGGCTCATTGAGAGTTCTAAGCTATGATAAACAAGTCAATTAGTGTGCCTAGGTTGCAAATTCAGTAAGTTGTGGAGCCCAAAAGGCGTTGGGTGCCAAACAATGTATATCTTTACCCTAGGTATACAAGGTAGTGTGTAAATAAAATTAGGGTTCTCAGCCTCATTTGCTGAGACCACTCTTTGGTGAGATCTCATGAGGTGTGTGGTTATGGAGTCCTTAAGATTCTCCTTGCTCATGTGACCTAATTAACACTAATCAGGGTCTAATTCTCTTTCATTATACCTCTCTTATACTTTCTATGATTGCTAATGATGCTTTTATTATCTAGATCATAACTAGTTAGTGGTTAATCCCTCTCATCTTGGATGATTACCCTCTATTCTTTTTGTGTGCATGTAGGTTTGATTGGAGTGCGGATGCTCAATAGATCTATGTGTTTGTCTTTTTTATTAGTGTGTTCATGCACGATAGGATTAGTGATGTGTGCATCTTTGAAATCGTTAGTGTGTGTGATTGGGTTGATTTGAGGTGAAGAGAAGTGGATCTGGAGATTTCCAATCTTTGCAACGTAGCTCCTCCATAGGCCAAGAAGCCCACTTCATAGAGTTGTCATTTGTGTTGCCATGATTAGCTCACTAATCGATGAGTGTTTCCATGCCCTAGCCAGGTAGCTCATCCCTCCGGATTGACAAATATTGTTGGTCATTGGAGCTATGCTACGATGGTATCCCCAACATTTGGCACCGTTATTGGGGATCAATGACCTATGCTACTGTAATTATGGCATAATCGAATGGTTTTGTCACTAATTTCACTTGTATGTTTATGGTTTTGTGGATTTTGGATGTGTGTGCATGAAGCATTGTGTTCAATTTGCCTTATTTTGTTACCAAATCTTGCTAATTGTGTGCCTACACACTCTAATTTCAAACTAACCCCTTGCTAAATTCACTAATTTTTCTAGATTACGGACTAATTTTCTACTAATAGCACTAGCATTTTGTGTTTATTCTTTGATGTGTGCCTAATTAGAGGTATGGATTGCATTCTAACATTGCCAGTTTGTGCTAATCGCTTAACAATTTGTTGATTTTGGAATGCAAGATTAGGGCTTTGGAGCATTGATGGAAGTGGCTTATACATTGTGTAATCAATAATTAGATGGTGGCATTGGACTCAAATCTTGTGCGGTATGCTTCGTCATTGTCAGTTTGATGATTTGGAACTTTTCATTTTGTGCATTTGCATGTTGTTGTAATGCCAAAATTTTCTTGGAATTGAATGTGCAAATTGATGGTTTCATGCCTAATGTGCTTAGATGGTCAATTGCAAGTTTTACATTAAAATCAATTGTGTGTGCACTTTAATTGAGTGTGTGTGTGTGTGTGTGTGTGTGTGCTTAATTTTAAGTGTATGTGCACTAATTTTCCCTTGTGTGTGCACACTAAAAAATTTAATGTGTGCATAAATATTTGCAAATTTAATGATATATTTTTGTTGTGCTCATGCCCAACTAGAGATTTGTGAATTCAAATTGCAAAAAAATTGACATGATTAAACCCTGTATGTGTGCACCTAAAAATTGGTACTATCTGTCAATTATTAGTGTGTGTGTATGTGTGCGCGCGCCTAAAAAGTTCTTAATGTGCATGATTAATTGAATTTTGATTGCAAAATTGAAGTGTGTAATGGTTAATTGCTACATTTTTGAGATCAAACAGGGATTTACACATGCCAAATGCATCAATTGTTGACCTATTTTTTGCCGGTTTAACTGCCTAGTTTTATATTATATTGGTGAAATTAATTGGCAAATGAATTGATGTGATTATTGAGTTTAGATTTGTCTGCACTAATCCTCTACATGTGGAGAGTTTCTTGAATTCTTTGGGTGTTTTTCAGATAATTTTTGCGGAATTTTGGCAATTTTTTGCATTAAGTTTTTATTAATTTCGTACAATTTTGATCTTTTACAATCTTGAAAAGTTGTTTTGTGCGCATAATTCGGCATGATTTGGAGCACTTTGATGCCCACATTCTTTTTGTGCATTTTGCTATTTTTGAGGATCGAGTTGTTAATTTTGTCGTAATTGGTGTTTTCAGCAAGAATGTTTGGGGTCTTTTTGGAATTTTTTGGATTTTGGGTGATTTTTAGCATTTTTAGAAAATTGAATTTTCTTTTGCAAAAGAAGGTTTTGACGGGTGCCGATGGTTGATCAAGAACTTTGGTGTACGCTCCGAAAACTTTTTGGTGGTCGTGCGGACTCAACAGACAAATTTTGGGCTTTTCTACGTGAAAATCGACTTCAAAGTTTTGTTTCCGTGAGATGAATTAAAGTTTAAAATGAAAGAAAAAAAAGAAGCCTCTTGTAGCCATCTTGAGTGCAACTAAGATACCTTCTCTCATCCCCACCTCACTGTCTCTCCTCCCTTGGTCTACAAGCGCTTAAGGTAAGTCTCTTTCTCTCTCTCTCTCTCTCTCTCTCTCTCTCTCTCTCTCTCTCTCTCTCTCTCTCTCTCTCTTCCCTTGGTCCATACTCATGCATAAGATGCTCTCTCTCTTACTTAATAAAAGGACCCACCACATGCACACACACCCACTAGCAAGACTCTCTCTCTCTCTCTCTCTCTCTCTCTCTCTCTCTCTCTCTCTCTCTCTCTCTCTCTCTCTCTCTCTCTTCAATTTTTGCACCACACACGCCAATATCGTTGTCCTTTAGTTCCATACACGGCCACCCACATGGGGTAGGACCCTTGAGTCCTCCACTCTCTCTCTCTCTCTCTCTCTCTCTCTCTCTCTCTCTCTCTCTCTCTCCTCAGCACGCAGACTGACGTCGACAAGCATGCTCCTCTCTCTCTCTCTCTATCTATCTACCTATCTATATATATATATATATATATATATATATACATATATATATATCTCCTCAGCACGTAGATTGACGTCGACGAGCATGCTCCTCTCTCTCTCTCTCCAGCATTCACTTCTCTCTCCTCTCTCTCGCCTATGCCTGCATGCTAGCTGCAGTGCTCAATGCTTGTCCTTGGGTCACCACCTAATCCGCCCATCCCTCCACTCCTCTTGTCTTTTTTAAGAGCTGCAAGGGACCACCGCCCTCACCATCATCAACTTCATCTTTGCGTGGCCCACACACACACACACTCATGATATTTTCTCTTTTTCCTACTCCTTGCCTCGTCATCTTTGCCATGTCATCTTTCTCTCCCCCCTCCTCCTACGTCAAGCTACCAAAACAGGTGAAGAATAGCTCAAAATCAACGAAATCTAAAGTTCAAAAAGTACACAAAGATCACCACCAAAATCTCCTCCTAATAGAATTTTTTTTTCAAAAAGTATAATGGATCTTCTAAAATAAAACTTACTCAAATGCAGGTAGATAATGTTGAACAGTTTTTTTGCAAGTAAATGGTGCAGTATCACAACCAAACAAACCCACATCGACAGAAGAAAATGGTAAAAGAAAAGAAGAGTCCAAAAAAGTTCAACCAAAGGAAATTACCACAACAAAACCAGACATTACAGAAATAAATCGCAAGAAGATCAAGTGCAACATCACTAAAGAACATGAAGAAAATCTCTCAAGTGAAGTAAAGCTAGATTTTTAGCTAGACAAGGACTTCATGTCCCTTTGCACTTGGAAAAAATGTTGCCAACCACAACTCGAAGATGCTCTCAAATTCATGAGCATATATGGAAACAACCGAGCAGAATGTTAGTAAATCATTTACATTGCCATTCAAATAGGTTCAAGGATCATCATAGCTCAATTCCATGTGGTAACAACAAAAGATGTACCAAATAACATCATAGTAGGAATGCCAATGGCTCAGAAGGTCTTAGAGATATGGAGTTCAAACAAGATGCAGTTGTCCCAGACAACCAAGAATGAGGACCAAGAGAAGTCACTTATGGACGACAACACAAAGTCCTCAAATGGAGACCAATGCCAAAGCAAAGCTTATTGGAGATGATTCATCTCCATCAAACACAATCTTGGAAGATCTTAAAGCCGATAAAGAAATAGCAAGTGCATATCAAACAGAGAAAACAACAACCATGGAAGCTATTGATCATAAAGAATCACCAAGGCAGTAAGTAAATAATAACGAGGTTTCAAACACCCACAAAGCAAGAGGAAGTCCAAATATCAATTAGAGACTACTAGTGGAGTCAGCAGATAGAAGTCCAAGTGGAACACAAAGTCTAATATCGCCTTTCATATAGGCCAAGCTAGATCATGACAAGACTATAGCAAAAGAAGGACAAGGATCCTCAATAGAATCACCAATGAGAATAGCTATAGTCCTCAGTAGTAGTGAAAATGGAGCCAAGTGTGAGATGCAATGCTCTATTGGATAAAGAAGCAGAGTGCAATATGGTTTCACACAGTATCCAAAGACTACTCAAGATCACTCCAAGTAAAGAAGACAGTTAAGCAATATGAGGTAAAGCTGTGAATGGTTGCTACTCTTAGTATCCAAAAGAATGAGAGCATGTAAATTTTCAAGTAAATGCTTCAAAATACATGCATGAAAATGTCATCCTTGGACATCACTGGTTAGACCAACACAAGGCTTACAGAGAAGATACAAATTTGATACTTTCTTTCCCAAGTCTAGGTAGCAAGCAACAGATACAACTACCGTTAATGTTGGATTCAAAGTTGCAAAAGTCAGAAGAATCAACGAAAAATGTTGCATCCAAAGGTAAAACTAAAGTGGACCTTCCAATGATTAACACAAAAGGTGTGACAACATATGTCCTCTACATCGGAGAACCTTTATGGATCAACCTCTTCAAGAAAATCAGGCTTTAGAAATGTCAAGTCAATTGCTGACCCATACAAAACTTCCAGGGAGCCACCCGGAAAAGAAAAGATATATCATCCCAACAAGTACTCAAGAAATCAAAAGAAAGTAAAGCAAGTGTGTGTTGAGAGCAGGTTAGTAGAAGTCAGTGATCAATTGTGGATTGAATACTGAGGATCATCACAAAAAGACAAACACATGGGATGGATAGCATCGCAATGGAACTCAAAAGAGTAGGAGTACTATAGAGATAACAAATAGATATGGGTAGCGAAACCACAATCCAAGGCATATGAAGTGAGATTAGGACCCTTCTAAGAAAGAACCTCAACAATATTCCAAGATACCTAAGAAGCAAATGTACAAAAGGAAAACATCAAATGCTACTCATGTCTACCACAACTCTCAAGAGGATACAAAATAGAGATGAATTTCAAAGAATCTTCGTCTTGGACAAGGATACTACACAGGATATACAAGGATTTTTCTACCAGTCAACAAAAGACTAATTGTAGATGAGACAAACCTACACAAAGATCTTAAGATTTCAATAGAGCCTCAAGACAGACAAAGTCATCAAGGAAGTTATAAAGGTGAGAGTAGGATCTGGATTCCTAAGTCTTACAATGTTTCGAGTCAAAAGACAAATGAAGACAGTCATTCAAGGCCTACAACTACCTCAAAGACTCCTTTCAATAGGCCTAAGTGGAGAATCACATAGAAAATAGAGTCTTCAAAGTCAGAAAAGTACAACTCAACCAATAAAGCTACAGATTCCAAGAAAAAACAAGTATAGGAAAAAACCTTCAATATCAACTTGGTCTTCAATAATCCTCTTTTTGGGATTCCAGCTTACTTTTACCTGAAGAAATGTTTGTAGTAAGCTCAAGAATGTGAAAATTCAAGTTGCCAAGGTGTAAAAACACTCTTTGGCATAGTCAAAATCGGGTTCCTGAGCCGCAAAATGAGAAAAGTGTTAGTCCCAAAGCTTCAAGTAATAAGAAACTCTATGCTAAGAGATCGTAGTTATTAAGCTTACTCTCAAGTTAGATGAGTTGAGCATATCTAAGTCATGTTGCTCATGCTGGATGAGATGAGCGTGAGAGTTGAATTCTTTTAACTTAATCATGGTGGAGTGACATAGAGTCCAACACTCACGCACACTATATAGTAAGATGAGAGAACATATCCTCGACAGCGAAAACCCTTCTTAAAGGGGTGGTAGCTTGTAAAGCCATGACATATGATTTTATAGCTACATCGTATTTTTGAAGAACGCCTCAAAAATCTTTCTTGCATAGCATAGTGTTTTCCATGAATTTCTTTGTATGCATATTTAGGATGTTCCATCATTGGAAATTTGCATTAGACACTCTTTTTTGCTTCCACTTATGCACCTTGAGTGAAGCAGGCAAACCAAAGTTCCACCATGATAATCATATATTTTTTTCCCTTTTATTTCCATATTCATCATCTAATAATCCCTTCAGTAATTTATAATATTTCCCATGCTAATAAGTACTCCAATAATGCACGTATCCCAAAGGTACTTTTTTCCCACTGGGGTTTTTTCCTTCTGTCATCCAGGTAATATACACTAATTTAGATCCTCACAATTCTACTTCTCTTGTACATACTCTTAAAGAATAAAAAAAAGCCTCACCATTATGTTGCTACAATGGACAAAATGTGAAATCATTTGTCACATCAAAGACAAATTTGGACCAATGAAGATGCTACAGCGAAATCGACCTTATCAACAGATTCAATGATAAATGAAGACAACCCATCAATAACCAATCAATAACCTTCCAGAGCCTTCACAAACACTTTTCAACAGTGCCCAAGGATGGGTACTAAAATTAGAATGGGAGAATGTTAATTGAGCTGACGTCAGTTAACAAAAGCTGCTAAAGGCCCAAGCCTTACAAAGCACATCAAAGATGAATACAAACAAGCAATAAATATTGGAGTTACACATTTTTTATAATTTCCCAAAATGGATATGTATTGTAATTTCCTGATTTATTTCAAGCCATTATAATATTTATAATATGTTATGGGCTCAATTAGAGTTCCAAGCTGTAATAAACAGGTCAATTAGTGTGCCTAAGTTGCAAATTCAGTAAGTTGTGGAGCCCAAATGGCCTTGGGTTCCCAAAATATATATATTTTTACCCTAGGTATATAAGGTAGTGTGTAGATAAAATTAGGCTTCTCAACATCATTTGTTGAGACTACTCTTTGGTGAGAGCTCATGAGGTGTGTGGCTATGAGTCCTTGAGCTTCTCCTTGCTCATGTGACCTAATTAACACTAATCAAGGCCTAATTCTCTTCCACTATTCCTTTCTGATACTTTCTATGATTTGTAATGATTCTTTGATTATCTAGATCATAACTAATTAGTAGTTAATCTCGCTCTAATATTGGTTGATTACCCTATATTCTTCTTGTGTGCATGTAGGTTTGATTGAGTGCGGATTCTCAATAGATATATGTGTGTGCATTTTATATTAGTGTGTTGCATGATAGGAGTAGTGATATGTGCGTCTTTGCAATCGTCAGTGTCTGTGATTGGGTTGATTTGAGGTGAAGAGAACTAGATGTGGAGATTGTCAGTCTTTGTGGCTTAGCTCCTCCATAGACCAAGAAGGCCACTTTATAGAGTTTCCAATCATGTTGCCATGATTAGTTCAGTAACTAGTGAGTGTTTCCATGTCCTATACGAGTAGCTCATCCCTCCGGATTGACAATTGTTATTGGTCATTGGAGCTATGCTATGATGGTATCCCCAATAGCAAGCCTTCAGGTGACTTACCAACCTCTTGTTCCTGTTCATCTTTTGTTGTTATATCTAGTTCATTTGTCATAGGGTTTTTTGCATTTTTTGAAATCCCTCAAGTAGGAGAGTTGGTAAATCTGTAGCATTCTTGGTTTTTGATTTTGTGGATTGATCTATCTCATCGATTTGCCTATGGAACAGGACTTGGATTGGGGTAGGAATGGGGCTGGGTCGTGGGCTGGGCATCTTCTCCATTTTATGGTGATCACCACTTTCTATCTTTTTTGCCCTTTGCGTTTTTGTCTTGTTGCACCATCTATACTTCTTCTTCATTCGTCGTAGATCCAATGGAACTAGTGGCACCCTCATCTCTCAAGTATTTAAGTTGTATCATTCTCTTTGCTTTGGGCTTCTTACATGTGGAGGGTGTTACCGATTGTTTGCTATTAAAATGCCTAATCAATTCTGTTCAAGTATTAGAATCAAGATTGGGGGTTTCACTATAGTAAAAAAAGCCTATCACGTGGGTTCAATAATAGGGATTATTTTCTTCTATATTTTCTAACATTTTCACATACAAAAGGGTGTCAAAAAACTGATCTTGAAAAAAATTATAGATTTAGTAGGAAAGGGTCCCTCACTACAAAAGGGTTTTATAAATAGTCCTTGAATGTAGTGATATATAGGTTTTACATATAGTGACCCCCTCAAGGAATAAGGTGCCTCCTAAAGTTGATCTCTCTCTCCAACCAAACATGCGGCTATTTTTGTCAATTTTTTTGCTCCTCCTAAGTGGGGTATTTGGAACTGTTTTACCCATTTCTTCTTCTCAGTTATGGCCACCAATCTACCAAAACCTCATTTAGCATTATCTATAGAAAGGTCCCAATGTTGGGAACTATCTTGTGTAGGGTGGAGGCAAGATTTCTTTCTAGCTAGGTATAGCAGGTTTGCTTGTCAAATTGTAGGTACTGGTGTAACACCCTTATCAAGTGCTCCATCCTCTTTTTCTTGATGGTGTTGAAGGTCGGCAAGCTTGCCATGATAATTTCTTCAATGGAACAACCTTGAGGCTTCACTAGTTCTCCTCTTGGTTTCTTTGTGATTACAAAAATGAAGTCAAGTGTCAAAACTACCTCGAGCTTGTTCCCTTGTGAATTTGTCAAGGTTTTTGCTGCCTTATTTGTCATCCACTCTTTTCAGGGTGTTTATCAATTCATAAGCTCTTTTTTATCCAGCTCTTACAATGGGTTCTGATAGGAAGCCATCCAAGTGTAGCCTGGCAAGAGACCTATTAGGATGTTGAGGCATGTATGCTATTGTATTGAAGCATATCGACGTTTGCGGTGATTCCCATCTTTTGTTTGTCTCATCTTTCGACACATAATTGAATACTCTCATTCCTTGTTGTTGTTGAATAGACTCATCCATGAAACATGCCTTTGACCCTGTGATGTTTTCTATATCTACTTGAAAGTTTTCCATGTCTTCAAGCTTGTAAATTCTTTAATGTCTCATCTTCTTGGGAGTTCTTGAAGCTATGCTCTGTTCTCCTAGGGTAGGTTGAGGTCCCGCCCCCCCTTGCTACATTGTTTTTCCCTATTTGATATCTTGAAGGTGGTGGAAAATGTTGTGCTCTAGGAGGCCCATATGGCCTTTCCCTTACGTAGTTTCTATTGTAGAAACATTCATGGGTCTCATGGTTTGTCCATTTTTTCTTAATAGAGCACCACTTCAATACATGCTATATGTTTTCTACTGGCCTTGGTTGCATGTTGCACCACTGAGTTGGATGGTCTTCTCCCCACAAGTGTCACACTTCTGAGTGGGCTATTATCTTGTGTTCGAGTTTGGCATGTTACCTTGGTTCATCCTTTTGATCACTTTCTCTACCATTTTATCAACATTCGGTACAATTGGGTTTTGACCTCCAAGTTTCAATGTGGACTCACTAGTCATCAAAGAGGTGTTACTTGTCCCTTGGTCACTATCCTCATTCACCTCCCCATACGCTTTGCCTCTGTCTACTAGATACAATGCCTCTCTTGTGACTTGCTCAAAGGTAGCACATGCCTTCAAGTGCAGATCCTTCTTTAGAGTCTCATTCTACAAACCCTCTATGAAAAGAACTAATAATCTCTCATCCTGAGGTAGCTCTCCTATAGGAAAACTTTCAATGTACGACTTGAATCAAAGTGAGGCTTCCTTCACCTTTTCTTTATCCTTTTGTCTAAATGCATAGATTTGGGAGACGTATTATGCTTGATCCCTCTCTTCGAGAATTCCTCTGCAAATTCTTGTAAAAGTTGCTCTATGTTTGGAAAAACTCGTCTATTTAATGGTTGGAACCAGGTCAAGGCTGTTCTTTCTAGGGTCAATCCAAATCCTTTGTACTGAGTATGAGAATCCATTACCTGTTCTGCCCTCAATACTTGTTTGAAAATTGAAACATGTGCATACGGATCCCCTAGCCCACTATACTTTTTGGATACACACTTGGATACTTGAGATGGTCGCATGTGTCTAGTTTTGGCAACCATTCTATCCATTCATGGTCCTCCTGATAGGATCTCTCTAGCTTCATATTCTCCCCTTGGCACTACAATCGGTGTCATCTCCACTACTCTTTCATGTGGTTGATATGTTCGATCTCGTGTAAAAGTTAGAGGGGTTTGCTGCGTAAGTCAAATCAGGTGCTTCACTACCCTTGTGTGTGTTCAAAGGAACTCTAGACCCCAAGGATCCCATGGGTCCTACATTCGCAAACCATTGGTGACCAACTGAATCTTCCATCTCATTCTTACTGGACTTACATATCTTGTTTTTGGTCTTGTCTAGGTCATTGTGGGTTTAGCTTGCTCGGGGGAACCTACATAATATTGATGGAGTGGTCCACCAAAATATGTATACCGTTCTAACTCCTTACGGTCTATAAGAGAGTATTTACGGCCGTGTTTATCCATCATGACCACATAGATATTTCTCCCCTTCGTGTATGTGAAACCATATAGTTTCTTGTGGTTGGTCATCTCCTCAACACAAGGTTCATCAGATCTGTAATAGAGTGTTTGTTCTCCTTTATTGTATTTATAGAACCCCACATAAGTGTTGTTCGTATTGATCCGTTTTGGCTTGCTAATTTGCTTGAGCATAGAGTTTTGCTTGTCCATATCAGGTGGTTCATCTATTAATTCCTAATCTACTTTGTCCTTGGTGCTAGTAAATCCCCATTTTTCCACAATGAAGGGGTGTGCAGGACTAGATACATCATTCCTTCTTGATTAAAGTATCTATCTCCATTATAGTCCACATCTACTACAAGGTCCTTGACCTCTCTTGGTTTGTTCTCCAATATAACATAGTAGCGGTCCATACCATCCTTACAGAGTTTAGCTTTTAGCTCGTTCTCAAATTGAAATTTTAGATACAATAGCTTGACATCTTGGAAGGACCTTCCCCCATGGAAGTTTCCTCCTTAAAGCTCACCCTATTGAATCACTTGGTCATTATGGTGTATGATCATTTTGATGATTTATCAGACTGACTTTCCTCTATAATGGTCTCTTGAGGATGCAACGGCCTTTGATTCACACTCTCTTGAGTTGAAATGTTGTTCACTTGGTCTCTTAGGCTTGGGTTTCTATTCTGGTACAATCTTCCTGATCGCAAATACATGAAGAAACGACTTTGCAAAACCCCAACCTTGTTACCTCATTGGCTGCTTTGTGTTCTCTTCGGTTTGACTTACTTGTTGACAATTTTACTTGTAACATCCACAACTTAAGTCCAATTTCAATTAGGCTCCTCACTGGTCCAGTTCTTGTGTAGAATTTCAAAAAAGGTACATGGATTGTGATCAATGTTTGGAAGCCAAATTGACTTTTCTTGTTACCATTAGGATCAGCATGTTTATTGAATGCTATGGTATCAAAGTTTTGGATTTCAACTAGCTTTTGTTAACCAAGAGTGAATTCTCAAGTCTGTTCTGGTGGTTTCTGACTATCTATTGTTTTTGGTCTTTTTCACCTCTTTTGTAAAATTTTCTATTAATGGTTCTTTTAGAAAATGTGTTTCAACTTGTATCAATTACCCACTTGTTAATTTCAAGCCAAAGATCATGATGAGTACATGGATCGCGATCCATGTTTGACTTCATTTTGACATGAAACTTGGTCAACTTATAGTCCATGTTTTATGGTGACACTCTTTGCCAAATCTTTTTGAATTTGAATAAATTTTTCCCAACCAAAAATAAAATTTTGTGTTTGCTTTGCGGTTTTTGGCTATTTGGCATAATTTTGGTGTTTTAATAAACTTTTTGCAATTTTTTCCTGTTGGCAAAGTTGTTCCCCTAGTTATCATGGATGTACTGGTCAAATATCAGTCCCAAATGTAAAAAAGGTACATGAATCATGATCCGTGTTTGGAAGCATTTTGTCAATGAATTTTGTTTTGTTGGTTCTCTATCTCTATTCCCTATAGAAGCCAAATCTCACCCCTTTTTGAATTTGGAACACCAAGAATTTAGTTCCCCCACATTTTACTAGAATTCCAATGTTTTTTGCAAATTTGTCCAATTTTTTGGTCTTCGATGTACTTTAGCAATCTATTTATGTTCTCAAATAGGATTCTGGTGTCTGAGAGCAATCTTTAACAATGGTGAAAGAGCCATAAGAATAAGCACTTGTGCCTGTTCCTGCATATTATGAGGAGCCAAGTGTTGGGTATGCAAGCCCGGGTTCAGTGGCGTCTAAGCCTCATGGGTACACACTCTATGGCATGCATGGAAACCTCAATTAAAGATTGAGTTATGCATGGAAAGTATGGCCTGGTCAGCATCCTTCGTAGATGTGGTTCACCAACTGGTATCAGAGCACTGCTCGGCCTCGGCTTGACTCACCTTCGCGGGAACCGCTGTTTGCAGAAGAGACTTGGCCTTGTTGACCTGTACAATTTTGAGCATCACCGCCGGTAGAAGGTTCACCATGGCCTGAGAGCAGTTATTTGACACTGCAAGCATTCTTCATTTTGCCTCTATAGCCCGTTCAGAGAAAAACTCTGCAAGCTTTGTCGTTTTGCGCCATTTTGACATTACAGAGAGCTCGTTACTTTTGTTTTCATACTACCTATTCAAATATTGACCACTTGTTTAACCCCTTCAAGTGTCTATTCCCACGAAAGGCTTTAGACAACATGAGAGCATCTTAAAAGGGCTTTGAGCTGCAGTATTAGTGCCTCTATTACCGCCTCTCAAAACACTGTAGGGCAAAGTATCAACACCCGTTTTTGTTCTTTTTGTTTTTGATTGGCTTTGAATTCTGCTACAAGACGAATCTTGCCAAACCTTTGTTGGGGGTTTCATCGTTGCATAGCTCCAATGACCAACAAAACTATCAATCCGGAGGATGAGCTACCCAGCTAGGGTACGAAAACACTCACACGATTAGTGAGCTAATCATGGCAACACAAATGTTTGACTCTATGAGGTGAGCTTTTTGGCCTATGGAGGAGCTAAGCCACAATAAAGCGCAATCTCCACATCCACTTCTTTTCACCTCCAATCAGCCTAGTCACACACACTAACAATTGCAAGATGCACACAACACTAATCCTATCATGCAACACACTAATCGCAAGCACACACACATAGATCTATGGAGCACCACACTCCAATCAAACCTACATGCACACACAAGAAGAAGAGGGCAATCACACAAGATTAGAGAGGGATTAACAACTAATTAGTTACGATCTAGCATCTGTGTTGAAAAGTGTCTGTGGAGGATATGAAAGGTTTTTGATTGGTTGTTGATGGGCTGATCCTCTTCATTTGTCGTTGAATTTGTTGATGAGGTTCAATTTGTTGCAGCATCTTCATTGGTCCGAATATGTTTGTTGTAAAAGATGATGTTGCATTTTTCCGTTGTAATAGCATAATGATGAGGCTATTGTTTATTTATGAAAAGTATGTACAAGGAAAGTAGAATGATGAGATTCTAAATTAGGGTCTAATTCCTGGATGACCAAAGGGAAAAACCCCAGTGGGAAAAAAGTGCCTTTGGGATACACGCATTATTGGGGTAGTTGTTAGCGTTAGAAATATTAATAAAGTACTCAAGGGGTTATTTGTTGATAGATATGAAATTGAAAAGGCAACAAATATGAGAGGGTATCATGATGGAACATTGGTTTGCCTATTGTAGTCCACTCAAGGTGCATAGGTGGAAGAAAAAAAGACTGTCTAATGCATATGTCCAATGATGGGACATCCTATTTATGCATACACAAAAATTCATGCGAAACAATATGCTGTGCAAGAAAGATTTTGAGGGGTTATTCAGAAAGATGGTGTAGCTATAAAAGCATATGACATGGCTTTACAAGCTGGCACCCCTTTAAGAACAGTTTTTATTGATATAAATATGTGCTCTCATCTTACTGTGCATTGTGTGTGAGTGTTGAACTCTACAACACTCCACCAATTGTAAGTTAATAGACTTTGACTCTTATGCTCATCTCATCCAACATTAGCGACATGAATTTAGATATGCTCAACTCTCACAGCTTAAGTGTAAGCCTAATAACTACGACTTCTTAGCACAGAGTTTAATATGACTTGAAGCTTTGGGATTAATGCTTTACTCATTTTATGGCTCAGCAGCCCGACTCTGACTATGCCAAAGAGTTTTGTTGCACCCTGGCAACTTGACTGTATACATCTTGTGCTTGCTACAAACATTTCTTCAGGTAAAAGTAAGCTTGAATCCTCAAAAAGAGGATTAGTGAAGGACCAAGTTGGCATTGAAGGTTTCTTTTGCCATACCTGCTTTATCCTCTTTGAATTTGCATTCGCGTTGGTTGGGTTGTCCTTCTTTGACTGTGAAGACTCCATTATCTGTTTGATTCTCCAATTGGACATGCTGTAAGAAGTCTTTGATCTTGTTGTAGGCCTCCGTTCACTGTTGGCATTTGGGTTTTAACTAGGAGAATTAGAAGACTTAGGAATCCAAATATCTTGATGACCTTTGTATGTCCATTGTTGACTTTGTTGAGCTATAGGTATTGTTAAGTTCTTGAAATATTCATGCACTTCTGGTATTGTTGTAGTTGGCTTGTGGTTGACTGGTAGCCAAATCTTTGTATAAACTGTGTAGAATCCTTGTCTAAGAGGAAGATTCTTTGAGATCCATCTTTGTTCTGTATCCTCTTGAGAGTTCTGGTATACTTTAGCATCTTTAAATGTTGTTTTGTTGTATAGCTGCTTCTTAAGTATTGTAGGATATTGTCGACGTTGATACCTGGTGGGCCTTCTTTCTTGGGAGGGACTTGATGTTACTTCATATGCCCTAACCTACGATTTTGGTACCCATATCTGTCTGTTACCTCTATAGTACTCTTGTTCCTTTAAGCTCCATTGTGATGCTATCCATCCTATGTGTTTGTTTTTTTGTGTTGATTTTTTTGTCTTTAATCCAAACCAAATCATTGACTTTGACTAAACTTCTCGAAACAAACACTTGCTTGACTATGTTTTGCTTTCTTGAGTACTTTGGTTGAAATATCTTTGCTTTTCTTGGTGTCTCCTTAGAGGTTTTAGTTGGGTTAGTACTTGACTTGAAATTTTGAAATCCTAACTTGCTAGAAGTATCTGATCCATGAGGGTTCTTTGATGTAGAGGCATGTGTTGTCACATCTTCTTTGCTAATCGATGGAGAGTCCACTTCAGCTTTACCTTTGTCTGCAAAATTTGTCTTCAATTCTTGTGACTTCTGCAACTCTGAATCTAGCATTAACGATACCTGTAATTGTTGTTGGCTACCTCTTGGAAAAGAGAGTATTAGCATTTTATCTTTTTTGTAGGCCTTGTGTTGATCTAACCATTGATGTCCAATGATGACATCTGCAAGCGTTTCCTTTGAAGGATTCATCTAAAACTTCACCTGCTCTTCATGATTTTGGATGCTAAGGGTAGCAACCATTCCTTCTTCACTTGTAGCCTTACCCATGATTTCCCTGTTATCTCGCTTGTCCTAAGTAATCTCTAGAATGCTCTGGATGTTGTCTGCAACCATATTGTACTTTGCTTCATTACCCAGTAGAGCATTGCATCTGATACTTGCTCCTTTTGTACTGCTGAGAACTACAACTATTCTCATTCGAAGTTCTATTGAAGATCTCTGTCTAGATTTTGCCATGGTCTCATCTTGATCTAACTGTGTCTCTATGGAGAGTGACTTGAGACTCTGTCTTCCAATGTGACTTACATAGCTGATTCAGCTGGCAATGTGTGGATCTTTGGACTTCCTATTTCTTCCTGATTTTTTGCAACCTCGTTTTTCTTAACTTCTGGCTTTGGTGGTTTTATCTACTCAATAGCTATTGTGGTTGTTCTTTTCTCTGTTTGATATGTACTTGCTATTACGTGATTTTCTTTAAGCTCTTCTGAAGTTCTGATTGATGGAGATGAATCATCTTCAATAAGATTTGCTTTGATATTAGTCTCCATATTAATTGCTGTGGTCCGTGGGTGACCAGTCTTGATCTTCATTGTTTGTTGTCTGTGATGACTCCGTCATGTTTGCATTCTGTATCTCTAACATCTTCTGGGCGATTGGCATTCCCATTATGATGTTGTCTGGCATATCCTTGGTTGTGATCACGTGGAATTGGGCTATGATGATTTGTGAACTTACTTCAATGGTAGTGGAGATGATTCTTTAGCATTCTACTCGTTTGCCTCTATATATGCTCACAAATTTAGGAGCATCTTTCAGCTATGGTTGTCCACATCTTTTCCAAGTGCGAAAATACATGAGGTCCTTGTCCAGTTGGAAATCTTGCTTTACTTCTCTTGACAGCTTTTCTTTGTTCTCGCCAACAATGTTGCACTTGATCGTCTTTTTTCTGTATTGAGTGCTTTTGTTGTTGTAGTGTCTTTGATTGAGTTTTATCTGCATTTTAATTGCTTTGACCACCTGCTTTCGTTGATGTTGACTGTTCTGACTGTGATAGTGCACTTTTTGTTTGCAATTGTTGAGCCTTGTCTGCTTGCATCAGAGTAACCTTTGATCTTCAAAGATCCACTTTACTTTATGATAGAATTTATCTCTTCGAAGTAGATTTTGGTGGTGACCTTTGTGTAGCTTTTTGGACTTTAGCTTTCATTGATTTTGACTTTTTTGTCACATGTTCTGGCAGCTTGAGGCTTTGCATCTCTTTAGTTAGTCTTTGACTTTAGTTGGGCCATCTATAGGGGTTTATACATATAAGGCTGCAGGGTAACGATTGTGTGTGTGTGTGTCTCGATGTGTGTTGGTGTGTGTGTGTAGTCTTCTTTCCTACCTTCTCCATCACCTGTGCACTCTACAAAGTGGTATCAGAGCTCAGTTTGAGGAGCTACAATCAATACACAGGTTTCCGCAGCTCTGGAAAACAGCAAAAAAGAGAGGTTTTTTGGTCATAACTCCCTCACCCGAACTCGGAATACAGTGATCCAGGAGTCTATCTTTATGTTTTTGGGCGTTCCGGACGCATTGGCATACTCAGATTTGCCAAAATATGCAATTTTTTGCAGCAAACAGCCAGTTCACACAAGCATAGGAGATGTCGAGTTTTGCACTCGGCAGTAGATTTACAGGTTACAGGTGAAGAATTCAGCATTTACACAGGTTTTGGAGAGCGACATAGAGCTTTTGCATCATGATATTGTGTTATCGAAGATTATGTTTGGTTGTTGTGGGTCTGTTATGGACAGCCGCCTATGTAAGAAAGGTTGTGGGAAGAAGTTGAGGCGGTTATATTGTCAGATTGAGTACTTTGTGGTTATGTATGGATATGCGGTCAATGTATTTTGGAAAACTGCAGCCTTTGTGAGGGTCAAGTGAGGTTTTTTGAAGCCTTGCCTTGGGAGCATTGGTACCTTGGCAAGGTGGATTAGGTATTGGAGCGAACCCCCGACTAGCCCCGCAAAAGACCTCATATGTCATTTACGACTATGGGAAGAAGGTGGATGTATGGATATGTGGTACAGGACAGCGTATGGATTGCATTTGCATACAGGTCCATGTGGACATTGTTTTAGAGTATTTATGCATAGTACTGAGTCAGTCTGTGGCAAAGTGAGTCAGTGGATTTTCCCTTGGCAGTGAGAGATTTTTTGTCAGTGTTTATGAGCACTTTGGTTGAAATTGTCACTTGAGATATTGTCCAAATACAAACGAAACTCTGCCGAAATTTTGTCAAAATCCTTTGGAAGAAATTGAGAGAGTGAAGATGGCAGAAAGTTCAACTCAAGTCACACAGATTGTTGGAGAGAAGCTGACCAGAGAGAACTACAGCATATGGTCTTACAGGATGGAGAACTTTATCATGGGCAAAGGTTTATGGAATTATATTACAGGTGAACAAGAGTGTCCTGAGGTTGGTTTGGAACCAAATAGAGAGAATGTTGAAGCACATAAAACATGGCAAGCAGGAGTGGAAGCTTATAAGAAGTGGATCGAGAATTCAAGGAAAGTGATGCATTGGATTTCACTATGCATTAGTGACCTCTTTATACCACATGTGAAGAAGGCTCAATCTCCAAAGGAAGCATGGGAGATACTAGCAAGAATGAACAGCTCCAATACAGAACCACGAAAAGTTCACTTGAAGCAAAGGTTACATTGTGTATGGCAAGGAAATAGATCCATATCAGATTATGTGACAGAGATAAAGCAAATATAGGAAGATCTTGCGAGCATTAATGTTGAAGTTCCAGATGATGACTTAGTTTCAGTGACATTGAATGGTTTGGGACCGGAATACAAGTCATTGGATACATCTATATCTGTTCGAGGACACATGCCTGATTTTGAAGAGTTAGTAAACCTTTGTTTGCAAGAAGAGGTGAAGTTAGGCAAGTCAGGTCCTTCTACATCAAATAACAATTCCAGAGATCAGGTTTTTTACTCTAGAGGTCGTGGAAACAATAGAGGTGGAAGAGGAAACTATGGTCGTGGAAACAATGTTGGAAGAGGTCAATGGCAAAACCAACAAAGTAAAAGTTACAATGATTATAGCCAAAGAGGCAGGGGGAGAACCCGAACTCGTGGACGTGGAGGTGGACGATTTGTACATCCTCAAAGAGATGGATATTGTAACAGATGTGGCATTTATGGTCACTTTGAAAGAGAATGTTACACAAGGCTAAATCAAAATCGTGATAGTGGTGGAAGAGGCCGAGGTTATGGCAGACATGGAGGAAACTTTGTTGGATACAATCCTCATGATCAAAATATATATGACAATAGGTCAAGTGGACATTTATTTCCTATGGAGCATGTTGTTGGAAGCATGGTGGAGCCACATCACAGATGATTGGTATTTAGATAGTGGTGCCACAAATCATATGACATATCATGGTGAATGGTTTGACAGAAAAGAGAAATTAGAGGAGGATGAGTTTGTCGCTACAGGTGATGATACTTTGCATCGGATTACACATGTTGGTTCAGTTCCATTGCTAGAAAAATACGGGACATACAACACATTGGGAGATGTTCTATATGTGCCTTCAATCACAAAGAATTTAGCATCAGTTGGACAGATGACGGATCAAGGGTTGCAAGTTCGTTTTAATCGTTATGGCTGCTTCATAGAGGAGTTTCACAAAGGTAGACCAGGCAAGATATTGGCACGTGGAAGAAGAAAGGTCGCTTGTTCTCATTGGAAGCTGGAGATCCATGTTTACACAGTGGTATGTATGCAAACAAATCAGGCACTCAAGATGATTAGGCAAATTTATGGCATAAGAGAATTGGTCATGTCAATTTTAGAAGACTAAAGCATATGCAATCAAATCAAATTGTACGTGGATTACCAAAGTTTGGCAGATTGAATTTTGATCATGTTTGTGAAGCTTGTCAATTTGGAAAGCAATCTCGTTTACCATTTCCAAAGCGGGGGAGAATTAGCCAAAGTCCTTTGGAAATTGTTCATTCAGATATTTGGGGACCTTGTGATCATGCTACGCCAAATGGTTGTTGATATTTTATCACATTTACGGATGATTACAGCAGAATGACATGGGTTTACTTTCTAAAGGCAAAGTCAGAGGCATTTGAAGTATTTTTGGAGTTCAAAGTTATGGTTGAAAAAGAGAACGGTTGTCAAATTAAATGCCTACGTACAGATGGAGGGGGAGAGTACATGTCACACAATTTTGATGATTACTTACGTGAACAAGGCATAAGAAGACAGCTTACTTGCAGATACACACCACAACAAAATGGAGTTGCTGAGAGAAAGAATAGAGTCATAGCAGAGATTGCAAGAGCCATGATGAATGAGATGAATATGCCATTAGCATATTGGGCTGAAGCAGTTCATACAGCAATACACATTATGAATTGAACACCAACAGCTGCCATTCATGAAATTTCACCTTATGAGAGACTTTATGGGATCAAGCCAACAGTTTCCTACATGAAAGTTTTTGGATGTGTTTGCTATGTTCATGTGCCAAATGAAGCAAGGAAGAAGATGGAGCCAAAGGCAGTGAAGTGTATATTCTTGGGCTACCCAGTTGAAAAGAAAGGTTACAAGTGCTATGATCCTACGACAAGACAAGTTTATGTCAGTAGAGATGTCAGATTTTGTGAGCATGAACCATGGTATAAAGCAAAGCCAGTGATGATAGAAGATGAGTATGAAGAGCAAGAGAATGTGCGTCATGTTGTTGATAAGCCAGGACCATCAACAAGAACTATTTCAGGACCACATATGGCAGAGGAGAGTACAGGAAGTGTCAACCCATGGAGCGGTCGTTTGCGAGATAAGAAGCAAGACGAGAAAGGCAATAAGAAAGTGGTTGAAGAGAGTTCTGGAGATGAAAGCCTCAATGAAGATCGTGATTTACCACATTTGAGGACACCTGGCAGTAATCATATTGAGAAATATGTACCCCCATATGCAAGAGTTGAAGAGAAGAGTGCACCACAATTGAGAAGATCAGAGAGGGTGCATTATCCAATTGATAGATTGACATACAATGGTTACATGCGTACACATTATGCATACATGGTTTTACGTGTGCAACATAAAGAGCCTACATGTTTTCAAGAGGCAATTGGAAAATCAGAATGGGAGTCAACTATGGATGATGAGATGGATGCTCTTGTGAAGAATGACACTTGGGATTTGGTTCGCTTGCCAAGTGGAAAGAAAGCAATTGGTTCAAAATGGGTATACAAAGGCAAGTGCAAGTCAGATGGTAGTGTGGAAAGATACAAAGAGAGAGTTGTTGCTAAAGGTTATGCACAAACAAAAGGTCTTGATTATGATGAGACATTTAGTCCAGTTGCAAAGATGACAACAGTCAGATTGGTGATAGCAATGGCAAGTATGTTCGGTTGGAAGTTACGGCAAATGGATGTGGATAATGCATTCTTGAATGGTGACTTGGAAAAAGAAGTTTATATGATACAGCTAGAGGGTTATTAACATCCAGAGTTTCCATATTATGTGTGTAAGTTGAAGAAAGCATTGTATGGTTTGAAGCAAGCATCTAGAGCTTGGTGTGAAAAGATAACCAGATTCTTGAAGAAGATTGGATTTAAAAAATCTACTACTGATCACTCATTATTTTTGAAGCATGCTAATGGAGAGATCATCGTTATTGTTATCTATGTTGATGACTTAATTCTCACTGGAAGTCATGCTGAGCAAATTTTGCATGTCAAGAAGAGTTTGTTGAGAGAATTCAACATGAAGGACCTTGGTGAGTTGAGATATTTCTTGGGAATTGAAATTGTCAATACTTTATCAGGAATTTGGATGATACAAAGACAATACGCGTTGGATATGCTTGAGAAGTATGGAATGATAGCGTGCAAACCGGTTGATACACCTCTTGATCAAAATGTGAAGTTGTTTGATGATGGACATTACATTGAGGATGTCACTATGTATCGCAAGATGGTTGGAAGCCTTATTTACTTGACAATAACAAGGCCAGATTTGAGTTATGTAGTGGGTGTTGTGAGTCAATTCATGCAAAATCCATGTAAAAGTCATCTTGATGCAGTGAGACGGATTATGAGATATGTGAAATCCACTGTCAGTTATGGAATGTTTTATGAAAAGAATGGGAAGCTTTGTCTTTATGGTTACACAGATGCAGATTGGGCAGGAGATTTTATGGATAGAAGATCTACAAGTGGTTATGCATTTTCCATTGGCAATGGTATGATAAGTTGGAGTAGCAAGAAGCAATCAACTATAGCATTATCAAGTACAGAAGCTGAATATCGTGGAGCAGCTTTGGCAGCATGTGAAGAGTCATGGTTGAGAGTGCTTATGGTAGAATTTGGTTTTGACTATCTTGACAGTGTCATTATATATTGTGACAATATTAGCAACATCATGTTGGCAAAGAATCCAGTCTACCATGCTCACACTAAACACATTGAGGTACATTATCACTTCATTAGAGAAAAAGTTTTGGCAAATGAGATTGATTTGGTGTATGTGAAGACAAATGATCAAGTTGCGGATATATTCACAAAAGCTCTTGGAAAGGAGAAGTTTTGCTACTTTCGTGAAGCATTGGGAATCCATCATATGAAAGCTCACTCTGAGCTTGAGGGGGAGTGTTAAAGAATATGATGTTAAAGAATATGTTCATTGTGCTATGGGCGGCTGGACACTGACTATACTATGGTGTAAATATACTTTGGATAATAGTTCAAAAGAGAAGAAGAGAAGAGCAGCTCGTTGAATGGCTACTGCAGGGTAACGATTGTGTGTGTGTGTGTGTCTCGATGTGTGTTGGTGTGTGTGTGTAGTCTACTTTCCTACCTTCTCCATCACCTACGCACTCTACATACTTCACATTTTATTAAGAAGACATTAAAATTGGAATCTTGTAGCCAAGCACAACAATTTCTTGCAATGTATGTAATTTTATTTTTCTACATGGATGGCATTATGTGCTTTTGTAATGGGATAGACATTGGCATTGGAGAGTCTCCAAATCACTAAAATCTCTCCATGTGTAAAGAATTTGTGACAAATTGTATGAGAAATTCCTCATGCTTGGGCTCTTGGAGTATGATCAAGATGGAAGAGAGCATTAATTTTTGCATAAACGTTTTCATAGGATATTTTAGCATATTGTTGCATGTCATTATGACGCATGGAATAAAGCCTAATTGTACCACAAAAAGGGGGACAGAAGTACTCGTTCGAGGGGAGGATACAAAGTCAGACCATGAAGTAGTTGAAAGCAATAGCAGGATCAAAGAAGGCAAGAGACCTGACAGAGGATCAACTCACATAGTAGAAGACAAAAAGGACGAAGACGAGAGTAGCGTTTTCTTTTATGAAGACCCATTTTGAAGATGCAGACTCTCTACTTGTAGGGGAGGACTTTTTCCTATGTGGATACCATCTTATCATCCTCTGTGGACATCACCATCCTTTATGGATCTTCCTTGTGTGGATTTTACCATCCTGTGTGGATATCACCATCCTTTATGGACTTTATTTTCCTGTGTGGATATCACCATCCTATGTGGATTTTGTGAGCCTGTGTGGATCATGCATCTTTAGTATCTTGTCTTAGTCCAAACCTCAAGGGGAGGATGTAAAGTGTGAGCTTTGTCCTAAGGTGTGAGTCAAGGAGAGGAGAGTGGATTTATCCCACATACTGTGGAGCAAGGCTGTAGAGCTACTTAAAGCTCACTTCTTGAATCAATAAACAACAACTTCATTTTGCACTACATGCTTGTCTATGGTGAGCTTGTGCTAAGCTAAGTCAATACTCAAGATTATGTTTATGAGTCCAAGCTAATTCTATCTTGGAACCTAATTCACTTGAGTGATAACCTTGCTTACACACACTCACACACTTGCACCATGTTTCTCTTTCATCCACCATAGCTAGCACGATCCAATTCCTAACACTTGGAAGTTACAAGAACTCTAATTGAGGATTTTGACTTTACCACCCTAGCAGAATCCAAAATTCTAGCATGGCTAGGTCAACCAAAAGAACCATGGATGTATGGTGCTTCAAAATGTGTAAGCCTAAAAGGAGAGGAGTGTATTTTAGAATGTGCAATTGAGGATAAATATTTGAGATCCATTTCCTGAAGAATCCCTAGAGCCATAAGAGTGAGAACATATTCTAGCAACCCTAGATGTATGCGCCATTCAAGTCGGTCCTACTACAAAATTTTGCGACAATGATGGAGAAAAAGACACCAGATACACACCCACACACACTCTCACCTTAACAAAACATAAAGGGCTCCCCTATTCCCTTCACTCAACACGAGGCAACCCAAGAACACAATGGAAAGACCTCCACACACTCAAATCAAGCCTTGAACCACAACTCATTGCCTACCCACAGACACTATGAAGCAAGTTGAGTTGATCAAAGCTCAAAATCACAACCACAACTACCAAAATATACAAGAAAGTCAACCAAAATTACAAAAACTTTAGACATAAGAAGGCTACTCTCGAACCAATACAAAACTAGCACCAAGCTCCACTTTGTTAGGCTCTTTAGTGTAATGGCATAGATATAGGGTCAGATTGTCTTGCAGAAAGCCATGCCTTCTTCCTTAAATTTATTTTGCACACACAAAAATGGAGACTTCATCACCACCATAGGCTCTCCTATCTGCAAAATTGAAGAGAAAAAGATCTCATTCACTCCTCCACCACTCCAAAAATAGGCAACAAACAAGTTGGGACTCCACTAGATCACCTGCACAAACCTTGCTTCTTCATACACACAAAGGGTATTCTTTCCTCTTCTTCCACTCAACAACATGATCCTTACTTTGGAAATCATCACCATCGTGACTAATGTGGCAAAATAGAGCCTTTTCACTCTCAAAAAGCATAAAAAATGACCAGATTTGGCCAGTTTTGGCCCTTGTCAAACACTTTTTTGTCAAAAAAGAAAAAACAGGCTCCAAATTTCAACGGATGTTGTAACCTTGTCCCTTGATACCAAATTGCATGCTCCCCCATCAAAGTTCCATAATTTACCACTTTCAAGATGTGTCACGCATCACGATAAATCAGGTGCAATAAATAGGTTGTTCTCGCACATGTGGTACTTTTGGGGCAGGATAACCATGCTCATATCTTCCGCTTGCACTCGGGGGATTCACCATGGAAAACTTACCACATCACGTAAGTGCAGGGGAGGGGGGTTTATTTACAAGTTGCATAAGCGTATAAGCTAGGGGCAGGCCCCCAATAATTTATCTCCCAAGCTTAGAAATAAGAGAGGGGGTATAATATTTATGGGGGGGACCTGACCCGAGTTGATTACTTGTAATGATTGGTCATCGGTGTAAAATAGAACTTGGAGGAATTTTGGGAAAGTGTTTTTATCAGGCCACACATCAAATTTTTCATCAATCCGGTCATAGATAAAAGGCTGATTTGGAGTAGTTCAAGGGTTGATTTACACCAGCTTTGCATGGGTCAGAATTGGATGAGTAGCCAAAGTGCAGGCTGATTGGGCACATAGTCAAAACTAAGACACATTGAGGGTACATCTAGTTATCAACATGAGTGGTTCCTTAGTACGTTTCCAATCACTATGCTACACACTCTTTGACTAGTTTTACTCAATTAGATAATGTGAGACCTAAATTTTATATGTAAGATAGGGGTATGATAGTTTTCTTCATTGATTGTCGTATAAGCATAGAAAGGGGGGCCATATTCCCTAAATTAGTCGTACATAGGGGTTTTATCAAATTTGTCTGCTCGCAGGTGGCGTCCCGTTTTGTATATAGAGTGAAACCCCCGGGCGCTTGCATTAGAGACCTTATACAGAGCTTGAAAACATATTATTGAGAACAAAGGAACCCACTTGGCACTACATTCAAGGTTCCAATGCCCTGCTGATGTATATACATATGTGTGTTCCTCGACACACAAGGAAAACTACGTCACACAATGTGTACATGGACCACCACGTTCAAACTCCAAACCAAGCATAAACTCCTTCAATGACTCCAACAAAAAAAATTGTTTTAAAAAAAAACTTAGCTCATCCATTTAGGCATGGGTTCACACCTACATATACACATGTCCATGCATGTATCCACTACTTTGGGCATGTAAAAAGTACTTTATCAATGGCTATGATGTGGTACCCTACTTTATGGTAGGCATGATCAAGGAAGAAGGAGAGAAACTCCGATAGGACATCATAATGATGAACAAGAGAGAGGGATTGATGAGAAAGAACTAGAAGATGAATACTATGATTTTCCAGAACACTTAGAGCTTCACAATGATGCAAATTACGAGTGCTCAAATAATCCAAGTGATAGGGGAAACATAAAAAAAGAGAGGTTCTTTTATTTTCCAAATCAAAGACCTAGATGTCAATGTCACTATATGCGCAAGCAAGCTTCACACAAGGTTAAAGGGTGTCATAAAATCTAATATCCACCTATCCCAAATGATTTTCTCATATTGAATTGAATTGATCATTTAATATGGTGAGATAACTGGGAACAAGAGTTAGCATACAAATATGCGTTGCTAGACCCATTCTTAGTAGAGGACCAAGAGGATAGATAAACTCATCTCAATCAGGGCCTAAATGGAGAGAGGTCTACCAAGGAGCAATGTGCATCTAATGGAGCTTTAAAAGACCTTAGGTTAATCTTCATTACATCCTCCAAAGGCTAGTGCTAAAAGTCCTTAGACCTAGAACCTTTAGGTAAAATTTTGGCCAACTTTAAGTGCTTGAGCACAAAAGTCACCAACTAGTCCTACAAAGGAGGGGGTGAGCCGTTTTTCTAGGGGGATGAGAGAAAACTTGCACACATGCACACACTAGACCCACTCAAGACAAAGAGGGCATATATGACATATGTCAAGCACCTAGAAGAGTTGCCCCCTAGTCAAAAGCCTAATTACTATTGGATGGCCTATGGCAAGGTCCAATGAATTAAGCGTGAGTAAATTGAACTTAAACAATTTAGAAATGCCTATACAAAGAACCAATGAAAATTAAGACCCCTAAATTCCTATTGGCCAATAGACCCATAGGTCCAATCAAAATGTAGCTTCATTTAAATAATAAGATAAGATCTCTCTCAAAAGGGGAAAGAGGAACACTTGTCAAAATGCTACACCCCTTGCTTGTTACGTTGTAGACCATTGATTGGCTAGGCCTTGGAATGGACCAATAGGATGCAAGCATGAATTAGGAGGGAGAGGGGTCGACCAAGGCAAAAGGGAGGCTCTCATGTTTTCCATACTCAACCACACACACTCTCACAACTCATGTGTTGAGCAAAAAATCCATATCCTTCTCCAAGCTTGAAAAGTACATAGCCTACACCAACACCTCTTGGCTATGGAATGAAAATCCAAGTAAGAGTCAAGCTTCAATGGAATGCTCATCTTCTGTACCATCTATACTACTATGTTAAGCTAAGATCTAAGAGTAATCTATGGTAAGGATAATACTTCTCTCTTGTATGTTACATCTTCTTCCTCTTCACTTTCCTCACTCCCTGCCATCTCTCTTCACCTTTGAAGGTGCTTGAGGTCATGGGATAGAGGGTGAGGTCAAGTTTATGTTATTGCAAGTAGGTTTATTTGTTTTTTTGGGCATAATCTTGGTGCATGATGCTTTCCATCTTCATGGAATCAACAAGGTCACAAGGAACATAGAGAATGTATTGTACCAAGTCTCTCTTTATGGAGGAACATATCATACAAAAGCCTTTTGGATGGGGAACCGGCTCCAAGTAAATCCGGTCCTCAATAGTTGTCAATTTGTCTAATTCTCTCTCTTTTACAAGTATTCTTCATGACAAGCTAACTAGGTGTCATGTTATATTTCTATCTTTAGTCAAGTAATCTCTCTCTACCTTCATTAGGAATTTTCTTAGTAAAATTCTCACTATTATCATTTTGATTTCAGTATAATCCATGTTACTAGCCTAACTCTGTTACATTGGTATCAAAGCTTTTGGTTTCTCTTTTGTTGCTTAAGAGGAGAGGTCCTAAAAGATTTTTACAAGAGGTTTTTCTTTAATCTACCAAAGAATAAGTTAGCATACACCTAAATTTTGTTAGCAATGGCTAACAATAATAAAGAGAGTAGAATGAATATTGATGACTTTGATTTTTCACATGAAGGTGCTACTAATGATGCCCCTATGCTTGTGAATTATCTTGTTTCCAGGCTACAACAAGTCATGGGCAATCCCGCTCTTTAAGGTGAAGTTGTCGAACAACTTCGCACCCAGGGGATTCTCCAAACTTCCCGAGAAGAGAGAGTAATTAGGATGCCTCTCAGTGAGACTTCCAAAAGAATACTTTCTCTGATGAGAGAAGAGGAGTAACCCTACAAAAGAGAAAGAAGTGAGTCTCCAAACCCTTTGGAAGATGTGGCTCCACGGCGATGGCGGTCACAAAGATCTCCAACTCCTTCTAAGAGGAAAAGATTACAACATAGTCCTTCTCCTCACAATCCCAAGAAGAAAGAGAGGAGGAATCAAAGGAATAAAAACGAGATAAAGAGGTCACCCTCTTTTCCATCTTCATCACCTTCTTCTTTGGAGAGAAAGAGGTCACCCTCTTCTTCATCCTCATCACCTTCCTCTTCCTCCAATGAAAGTAGTGGCTTATCTCCTAATAAAGATCCTAGAAGGAGAGGGCATCAAAAGTCTTATACTGCTTGGAAAAGGTCCAACAAACTCAAGAAGTTCAAGGAGGGAGGAAAGAACATCTCTTCTCTCACCTATGGTGGCACCTTTAGTGCTACTAACAAAGTCTTGGCCTTCATCCAACAATTTGATGTGGCCTTTGGAGATGAGGACTTCACGGAGTCCTCTAAGCTACGACATATAGCTATGCATTTTCAAAATTCCTCCAGACAATGGTTGGCTAGTCTACGAGCTAATGCAAAAGCTCCAAGGATGTGGAAATCCCTAAGAGCTTCCATAATGAAGCACTTTCTTGCAAGCGACGCCGAAAAATAAGTTCTTACTAAATGGTAAAGTTTGAAGCTTTCTCCCTACGATTCTATCCACAAGTATGTGGACAAGTTTTAAAATTTGCATCCCAAAGCCACTGATGACAACAAATTAAAGATAAACTTTGGAGAGAAAAAACAACAGTTTTGTGTTGGGCTATCTAAAGACATGGCCGAATATGTAAATTCTCAAAGGCCTAGGACCATCTCTGCACTCATACATCAAACTATAGTTTCTTCGCAAATCAAATTCCAACAAGGGGCTAAGAGGAATTCTAAGACCATGGAGACTAAATATTGAAATAAGCCTAAAGAGAAGAAAAATGCTCAAATTTATTCTAAAGGCAATTTAACTAATGGCTAGGCTTTACCTTCTAAGACCATATTAGGTATTTTGGTAAAAATCTCACATTATGGGAATCTCCAAATCGACTAAATTCATGTAATTTGGGAATTTTCCACTTAAAGTGGGAAAAATTGAGGTGTGTGGTTAGTAAATAAAGTGAAAATCTCATAGGATTGTGGTGTTGATAAACACCAAAAGTCAAGAGGATGTACAACACATGGATTTGAATAATAACTATAAATTACATAAAACAAAGGAAGATACAAAAAAGATTTTGTTTACAAACTGACTAGTATAGTCACAATAGAAGCTCCACATAATTCTACTCCACATTTGATACCATATCTGAACTTTGATCCAAGTGTGGTTGATGTGCACGAGTGAGGCCTTCTTTGGATTTTAGAGCATGCCTTTCTGGAATCTTTATTCTAGAAAATGGTCCTTCTTTGTTGGGTCTCCAGGACCAAACAATTGCATCTACAGTTCCCACACTTGTGGGTCCTTATAGTTGACAGCCCAATAACCCTTCCAACAATTGCTGTAAGCTTGAGTATCTGTCATCCCACTTTTTCTCGCGCAAGGTGCCCAATATTGAATCAAGATTTTTCTGTAGTTTGGTGATGTAGGCTCATTATCAATGTTAGATAAATCCATTGCAAGCCACACTGGATAGATTTCTATGTCACTCGGAACAAGCATAAGAAAGTCACCTTGGTGCACATCAGACATAGGGTCAAACTCTTCCCTTGGCCTATCTCGTTGAGGCCCACAAAAATGATCGTTCAACTCTTCAAGGCCTAGGAATCTTTCTTCTCCTTGTTGCAAATTCATTGTAGTGCTTTGTAGGTGAGAATATTCTTGAGTTTTTGGCCAAAACATTTCATACAAGAATCCCTTTGATATGATTGCTTTTCCAATCTCTTCAATTACCTTACTCCAATAATCTATCACGGGTCTATAATATCGCGGAATACTTGAACCATTCCCTAAATTTTTCCAAAATTTTATATAGTTCTTTAGCCCCAAAATGACTTCTTCGTGGGCCTTGACATACTCCGCCATTTGTACTAGAGGTGGATCTCCATGTGGTAACATTGGCTTGCCTTCTGTGTCTGTTTTCCAAAGGCGAATACTTCCACTCCAACTTGATACACCTACATGTGCCTTATATTGCATCATTGGTGTCTCATCCTGCATAAAGAACCTGAACTGAAGCGGTTTGGAATGTCCAACAAGTATGTCTTGTCCATCACAAAGATAGCCATCACAATATTGCTTGAAATCGGGGATCTTTGTGAGAAAAAATGGAGCTGGAGATGAAGATGAGCTGTTTCGTAATGTATCCATCAAATGTGGCAAAGTATAGGTTTGTGTAACTCTCAGCTTCTCTGAAAACCTACTAAACATGGCGTCTATGTCCTCATGTGTATGCCCAACCATTAAAAATCCCAGCTGGATGGTTTTGAAAACACCCCTTGCAACAAGCATTGACAAATAGGCAAATAAGTATCGATTTTTGTTTTCCCCTGCACAATTATCCAATTGTAGCAACAAGTTCTCTAGCAATCTGCGAAATGTTGACCCCAATTCCTCTTTTGCAATTTCTGACGACTGCACAATGGGCTCTTTTCCATCACTCAAGTTATGGTAGTCCAAAGCATCCCTTGAGTTCAAAGCATGTAGTAGTGAAATATTGCTCCTTGGAAGTCCATTTGTTACTAGATCACCAAGAGGATGCTTATCTATCCTCTCTAGGTTATGTAAACAATTAGCAATTGAGCCAATTGTAAGATTTGGATCAGCTGGCCACAAACCATTTAAGACAAAGTGTCCGTAATGACCTTCTCCATGTCCATGAGTGATCATGCCAATCAATGCCACCTGCAGATTATATCCTGAATCCACACCCTTGGGAACAATGCGTAATCTAGGAATGGCAGTCTTCTTTTGATCCATCTTATCATGGATTATGCATACATATTTTTGTGGTTGAGTTTCTGAATACGTGTGCCATGCATAATATAGGCTTCTGCAACTCTTTTGTTGTGCTATGTGAACTTCTCTCTCCCTCAAGAGAAGAGCTCTCTCTTCAAGAGAAGGTTTAGCTTCTAACCTTGCCTTGATTGAGCTACAAATATTGCACTTAGAGAACTCACTCGTCTTTGTTAAAGTGACATGTGGGTACTCTTTGTTCCAAATTCTACCAAAAGAAGATTGGGATAGTTTCTTCTCATAGCCCATTTGGTCAAGTGTCGTGTTGATTTCACATAAAATATCCACTTGTTTGTATGTTGATGGAATCACCAATTGAGTCTCTCTTGAGCCATCTAGCAGTGTTCTACTTCTATGTGGCATCTTCTCAGAGTTGTTTTCCACAAACTCATTTAGTAGTGCTCTTGCTAAACTAGTATGTTGAAGTCCCCTTCTCAATGTACATGTGTTCCCATGTACATATTGGCGCACACCATTTTCAAAGTTCTCCTTGTATCGATAAAATGATGTCTTTGGTATTCCATGTAGCTCATACCATGCTCTACAACAAACAATAGAGCCATTTAGCCTGAATTGGTATCGTGACTTCTCATCTTTCTGATAACATATAGAAAGAACATCATAAACATAATTAGTGCGTGATTTTTGAGACTCTCCCCAAAACTGTTGTCGTAACCTTGTCACCATATCACGATCTGCAAACTGGCAACATTTTTGTGCACAACAATCAATGCATGATACCCTTTGAATTGATTTGTTTGAAAGGTAAAAAGTCAAAGTTGGTGCTGCTTTTGATTTTTGAGTCCTGTTCATGAAAGTGTATCGTCTCTTCCTTGACAACTGGACAACATTACTCCCATCAAGTTTTTTTCCAACATTGTCATCATTGGATACATCCTCATATGTAGCATGCATGCCATCAACAGGAACAAATCGTTGTAATGGGCTCCCATTCAACATTGTTGTCTGCTTGATGGGCCACTTTAGCAAAGTGATGCTACCCACTTCAACCACATCATCAATGCTTGCATTTTATCTTTCAATACCCACACCCACACAATCAGGACCAAGTTCCTGAAACTTGACATAATCATGTGGAAATACATATAAGATGGTCCCTTCATTCATGGTTTGCATCATTGTGTCATCTTTTAAAAGGACCCTCTGATTTCTCCAAGACTCTCGAATCATTGCTTCAAATTCTGGGCTTGTCATAGGTATTGCATCTGTAACTAGAGGATCAGAATGATCATGTTCTTCATCACCATTGTAGCTTTCCTGTGGATCAATTAAGTTCCCATTTAATACAAAAGGTTGCAAAAGAAGCTTTGACCATCGAACAGCACTCCATAATGAGCCTTGGAGAGATGAAGTATCCATTGTAGGAAAAGGTAGGACCACATCCTTCAAGCATTCCTCCACTAGTATGGAGACATTTCCTTGCCCTATCTTTGTACCACCACAAGTGGAATCTGGATCTATTCTACACACACAGCCAATACCAACAATTTCATTGTCAAGTATCATATGTACTTTCTCCCCAGATTCAAAGTCCATCCTATAAGTGAAAAAGATTACATTGTTAAATCCATAGTTATAGAAAAATACTCTTCAAACAAAAAATCATGCTACAACATGGAAAAGGTTTGCATAGGTTGGACAAGTGGTGAACCTTGAGATCAAATCCTCCTTGCTATATTAATGGAAGCAAGGTTGGAAATTATGGTGGATCTTGAAACCAAAGCATCCTTGCTATATTAGAGCATAGGTTGGACAAGTGGTGGACCTAGTTGTAATACCCACTGCCACCTATCAACTACTATAGGACTATGCTTTCCAATGTCCAAGTATCCCTTGAGGCTTTCAAGGTTGAACACGTGGTGGACCTTGAAACAAAAATCCCCTTTCTATATCAGAGCGTAGCTTGGACAAGTGGTGGACCTAGTTATAATGCCCAATATCCAAGGTGAAATACCTTAGGACCTTGCTACCTTGCTTGCCAATGTTTACGTAGCCCCTCATTTATTTAATGGAAGTAAGGTTGGACAAGTGGTGGACCTTGAAACTAAAGCCTCTTTGCTATATGAGAGCATAGGTTGGACCTAGTTGTAATACCCACTGCCACCTATCAACTACTATAGGACTATGCTTTCCAATGTCCAAGTATCCCTTGAGTCTTTCAAGGTTGAACACGTGGTGGACCTTGAAACGAAAATCCCCTTTCTATATCAGACCATAGCTTGGACAAGTGGTGGACCTAGTTATAATGCCCAATATCCAAGGTGAAACACCTTAGGACCTTGCTACCTTGCTTTCCAATGTTTACGTAGCCCCTCATTTCTTTAATGGAAGCAAGGTTGGACAAGTGGTGGACCTTGAAACTAAAGCCGCTTTGCTATATGAGAGCATAGGTTGGACCTAGTTGTAATACCCACTGCCACCTATCAACTACTATAGGACTATGCTTTCCAATGTCCAAGTATCCCTTGAGTCTTGCAAGGTTGAACACGTGGTGGACCTTGAAACGAAAATCCCCTTTCTATATCAGAGCATAGCTTGGACAAGTGGTGGACCTAGTTATAATGCCCAATATCCAAGGTGAAATACCTTAGGACCTTTCTACTTTGCTTGCCAATGTTTACGTAGCCCCTCATTTCTTTAATGGAAGCAAGGTTGGACAAGTGGTGGACCTTGAAACCAAAGCCTCTTTGCTATATCAGAGCATAGGTTGGACCTAGTTGTTATACCCACTGCCACCTATCAACTACTATAGGACTATGCTTTCCAATGTCCAAGTATCCCTTGAGTCTTGCAAGGTTGAACACGTGGTGGATTATTGAAACCAAAATCCCCTTTCTATATCAGAGCATATCTTGGACAATTGGTAGACCTAGTTATAATGCCCCTCCTTTCTTTAATGGAAGAAAGGTTGGAAAAGTGGTGAATCTTGAAACCCAAACCCTTTGGCTATATATAGAGGATAGCTTGGACAAGTGGTGGGCTTAGTTGTAGTATCCAATGTCCAAGGTCCAAGGTGAACTATGTAAAGACCTTACTTCCAAAAACAAAGTCGTACAAGTGGTTCTCCTTCAAACCAAAACGTCCTTAGTGTATTAGAACATAGCTTGGAGAAGTCGTGGACTTAGTTGTAATGGTGAATGTCCAAAGCAAACTATTATAGGACCTTGCTTCCCAAATCAAGTTTGGACAAGTGGTGGATCTTGAAACCAAAACCCCCTTACTGTATTAGAGCATAGCTTAGATAAGTGGTGGACCTAGCTGCCATGGAAAATGTTCAATGTGAACTGCTACAGGACCTTGCTATTAAATGTCTAAGTAGAGCTAGCTTCTTTAATGGAATCAAGGTTGGGAAAGTGGTGCATCTTGAAACCAAAAGCCCTTTATTGTATTAGAGCATAGCTTGGACAAGTGAGGGACCTAGTTTTAATGTGTGATGTCCAAAGAAAAGTATTACAAGACCTTGATTTCCAATATTTGAATTGGTCAAGTGGTTAAAACTAAGTATAAAACTTTGACCATTTTCTTCTCGAATTGCCAAAAAGCTAGTTTTAGACACCCCTAAATGAAAATGGTTTAGGGTGGCCTTAAGCAACGTTTTTTCAAAGACTTGAACAAAAGGGTTGCCGAAGAGTAATGAAAATTTATTATGGCTTGAAGTGCCTGAGTATGTGAAAACAAGCCTAGGTTTTCCACGAGGCAAAAGGTGACATAATAAGAACATTGGAAACTTAGGATTGACCATGTGGCCTAAACTTTGGCAAGTGAAGTGGTGGCCAAGTTTTGTGGCACAGTGTGCACTTGGTCCTGTATGTGTTGACCACTTGGCTAAATCTAGGACCATAAGGCCAAACCTTTGGCACCTTAAATATAGTATGGGACATAATCTAGAACTACTATAGTAAATTAGTAGTATAGTTAATATGTTAATATTTGTATTATATTTAAGTATATGCTAAATATAATTTATGTTCAAAATTTCACTAATGAAGAATGTTCCCATTTAGCACTTCAGATGTGGGGTCTTAGGGCAATGCCACAATGGGGTGACAAGGCAGCGCTTCCACGTGAGGTTTGGGGGTAGCGCTCTTGACGGGGATGTGGAATATAGCGCTCTCGATGGCGGGGCTTGGGAGGCTGATTTTGGGATATTGTTCCGGGCGGGGTCAAGGGGAAACGCCCAAAGATTTTTTTTTAAAAAAGTGAATTCATAGTATAGAGTTACGCATGTTTTGCATATTTTCAACCATGATTTCTTTAATTTTGGCTGTGTGAATTGGTTAATGTTTTATATTGCTTTTGTTTTTTTTAATCCTATGATAAAACATGGACTTGTAGCATACGTGGCATTCTAATAAACCCTATCAAGATTAGGCACAGAGAGAGCACGAGCAACGCACACAGAGAAAGCAGGCGAGCAGCAAACACACAGAAAGCGCACACGGATCGCACACAGTTGGAGTATACGCGCACGTAGAGGAGCAAGCTTGGCATCGTACACAACAAACAGGTGGAGCGCACAGGATTGAAAGTTCACGCACAAGATAAAGAAACAGTAGCGTACGCAACGCTTTCCAGAAGGGCAGGATCGGGCATAGCTTCTTCTCAGGAGACATTGCACACCTCACGAATAGAGAAAAAACAGGTATTTCTCTCTCTCACACTCTCTGTCTTTCTCCATATAGAGAAGATGGTTCTCTGTAACTCTTCTTGCACACACACTCTCTCGTCAAAAGACAGAGATACGTAGTTTAAAAATATCCCCGCACACATACACATATTCCTACACATCGTCTTCCTCTCTTCCACATACATAACCACAGTGAAATCTGTTATCTTGTTGTCTCTCTCTTGAAAATACATGCACATATTCCCACACATCGTCTTCCTCACTTCCACATACATAACCACAATGAAATCTGTTATCTTGTTGTCTCTCTCTTGAAAATACGTGCACATATTCCGATACATCGTCTTCCTCTCTTCCACATACATAAACACAGTGAAATCTGATATCTTTCTCCCTCTCCTCTCTCTAGAAAATAGGTATTTCTCTCTCTCTCTCTCTCTATCTATCTATCTCTGTATCTTGCTATCTCTCTCTTGAAAATACATGCTCATGTATGTGTGCGTCTGTGTTATCTATGTGTATGCATGTATATTTGTGTTATTTCATTGTAATACTCATACATAATGCAGATACAAAATTACACTTAATTACGATATGCACACATAGTATATATACATACATAAATATCACAAATAACTAACACATTGTAATACTAGTAAACTTGAATGGAAGACTTACTTGCGTGATCTGTTAAAGTCGATTCTTGTAGCGAGTTCTGGATGTATGCTGAGCTGATTTTCCTCTAATCCATTTGTAGATATGATTGTAACTTCTGTTTCTAAAAAATAGTAGTGTTGTTTAGTGATACACCTAATGGACATAAATGATTGAAACTAGGACATGTAGACCAAAAATACGTGTATTTCTTTGGATGAATATATACACTTTTTGGTGACCCTTACCACAAGTGGTGGACCTTGAGACCAGTGGACTATAAGGACCTCCAAACAATACCTTGTACACTCAATCCTTCTTGGTATCTAGGTTGGACAAGTGGTGGACCTTGTTCAAATTCTCTAACCACTCTCTCTAACATGGTGACATAATTTAGGTGTGATAAATTCATATCTATGCAAACTAATATCAGTTTAGGCTTGTTAATTTGAATTTGTTTGAATTTATGTACAATATAATGATTTGAGGTTTGCATATTTGAATTTAGGTGGTATAATGATATCTTTTTGTGGTAAACTTGAATTTAAAATCAATTTCGCGTGGAATATTTTAAATTTAAGTGGTAAAATTTGAATTTTTATAAAAAAGTTTGAATTTTAAAATTTGGGCGAGATATTTTAAAATTTAGGCGGGATATTTAAAATTTGGGAGGGATATTTTAAATTTAGGCAATCAGATTTTGAATTTTAAATTTAGGCGGGAAGGTTTTGAATTTATAGCGAGATCTCCCTTACATAAGAGAGTATAGGTTGGACAAGTGGTGGACCTTAAAGCTACAGCATCCATGCTACTGGACATGATAGGTAGGGAATCTAGTTGAATATTGTATGTATAATATATATGTAATAGATCTAGCTTGGACAAGTGGTGGACCTTGGAGCAAAACCCCATGTAAAACATATCATGCACATTCCAAGTGGTGAGAAAAAATATCATTTAAGATATAGCCTTATAGGTTGGACAAGTGGTGGACCTTAACACCAAGATATTCTTAATGTAATTACATAGAGTGGAAAACTGGTGAATCTTGAGACCAAACCATGCTACTAGCAATAATAGCTTGGACAAGTGGTGGACCTTGAAAGTAATCCCCCCATCTATGAAATATCGTGGCTTTAAGGTATTTTGATCGAGCCTAGCATCTTGGAGACATGGTGCAGCTTGCTTCTCTTCATGTTTCAATGGAGCCTATCTTGGACAAATGGTGGAGCATCCTTCTCTCCATGATTCAATGGAGCCTAGCTTGGACAAGTGGTGGACCTTTGCTTCTCTCTATGATTCAAGTGGTGGACCTTGGAACCAAACCCCCATGTAAAACCTATCATGGTCACTCCAAGTGGTGAGAAAGAATAACCTTTAAGATATAGCCTTATAGGTTGGACAAGTGGTGGACATTAACACCCAAATATTCTTAATAAAATGACATAGAGTGAAAAAGTGGTGAATCTTGAGACAAAACCACTCATGCTACTAGCGATAATAGCTTGGACAACTGGTGGACCTTGAACGTAAACCCCCGCTGTTTCAATAGACTTAGCTTCGACAAATGGTGGAGCATCGTTCTCTCCATCTTTCAATGGAGCCTAGCTTGGACAAGTGGTGGACGTTTGTTTCTCTCTATGTTTCAATAGAGTTAGCTTGGACAAGTGGTGGACCTTGGAACCAAACCCCCATGTAAAACCTATCATGGTCACTCCAAGTGGTGAGAAAGAATAACCTTAATGATATATCCTTATAGGTTGGACAAGTGGTGGACCTTAACACCCAGATATTCTTAATATAATGGCATAGACTGGAAAAGTGGTGAATCTTGAGACCAAACCACTCAGGCTACTACCAATAATAGCTTCGACAAGTGTTGAACCTTGAATGTAAACCCCTCATCTACGACATATCGTGGGTTTAATGTTTTTCGATGGAGCCTAGCATCTTGGAGACATGGTGCAACTTGCTTCTCGTCATGTTTCAATGGAGCCTATCTTGGACAAATGGTGGAGCATCCTTCTCTCCATGTTTCAATGGAGCCTAGCTTGGACAAGTGGTGGACCTTTGCTTCTCTCTCTGTTTCAATAGAGTTAGCTTGGACAAGTGGTGGACCTTGGAACCAAATCCCCATGTAAAACCTATCATGGTCACTCCAAGTGGTAAGAGAGAATAACCTTTAAGATATAGACTTATAGGTTGGACAAGTGGTGGACCTTAACACCCACATATTCTTAATATAATGACATAGAGTGGAAAAGTGGTGAATCTTGAGACAAAACCACTCATGCTACTAGCGATAATAGCTTGGACAAGTGGTGGTACTTGAATGTAAACCCCCCATGTACAAAATATCGTGGGTTTAAGGTATTTCGATGAAGCCTAGCATCTTGGAGACATGGTGCAGCTTGCTTCTCTTCATGTTTCAATGGAGTCTATCTTGGAAAAATAGTGGAGCATCCTTCTCTCCATGTTTCAATGGACCCTAGCTTGGGCAAGTGGTGGACCTTTGCTGATCTCTATGATTCAATAGAGTTAGCTTGGACAAGTGGTGGACCTTGGAACCAAACCCCCATGTAAAATCTATCATGGTCACTCCAAGTGGTGAGAAAGAATAACCTTTAAGATATAGCCTTATAGGTTGGACAAGTGGTGGACCTTAATGCCCAAATATTCTTAATATAATGACATAGAGTGAAAAAGTGGTGAATCTTGAGATAAAACCACTCATGCTACTCGCGATAATAGCTTGGACAAGTGGTGGACCTTGAACGTAAACCCCCCATGTTTCAATAGACTTAGCTTCCACAAATGGTGGAGCATCGTTCTCTCCATGTTTCAATGGAGCCTAGCTTGGACAGGTGGTCGACCTTTGTTTCTCTCTATGCTTCAATAGAGTTAGCTTGGACAAGTGGTGGAACTTGGAACCAAACCCCCATGTGAAACCTATCATGGTCACTCCAAGTGGGAAGAAAGAATAACCTTTAAGATGTAGCCTTATAGGTTGGAAAAGTGGTGGCCCTTAACACCCACATATTCTTAATAAAAGTGGTGAATCTTGAGACCAAACCACTCAGGCTACTAGCAATATTAGCTTAGACAAGTGGTGGACCTTGAATGTAAACCCCTCATCTACGAAATATCATGGGTTTAATGTATCTCGATGGAGCGTACCATCTTGCAGACATGGTGCAGCTTGCTTCTCGTCATGTTTCAATGGAGCTTATCTTGGACAAATGGTGCAGCATCCTTCTCTCCATGTTTCAGTGGACCCTAGCTTGGACAAGTGGTGGACCTTTGTTTCTCTCTATGTTTCAATAGAGTTAGCTTGGACAAGTGGTGGACCTTGGAACCAAACCCCCATATAAAACCTATCATGGTCACTCCAAGTCGTGAGAAAGAATAACCTTTAAGATGTAGCCTTATAGGTTGGACAAGTGGTGGACCTTAACACCCACATATTCTTAATAAAAGTGGTGAATCCTGAGACCAAACCACTCAGGCTACTAGCAATAATAGCTTTGACAAGTGGTGGCCCTTGAATGTAAACCCCTCATCTAGGAAATATCGTGGGTTTAATGTATGTCGATGGAGCCTAGCATCTTGGAGACATGGTGCAGCTTGCTTCTTGTCATGTTTCAATGGAGCCTATCTTGAACAAATGGTGGACCATCCTTCTCTCCATGTTTCAATGGAGCCTAGCTTGGACAAGTGGTAGACCTTTGTTTCTCTCTATGTTTCAATAGAGTTAGCTTGGACAAGTGGTGGACCTTGGAACCAAACCCCTATGTAAAACCTATCATGGTCACTCCAAGTGGTAAGAAAGAATAACCTTTAAGATGTAGCCTTATAGGTTGGACAAGTGGTGGACCTTAACACCCACATATTCTTAATATAATGACATAGAGTGGAAAAGTGGTGAATCTTGAGACCAAACCACTCAGCCTACTACCAATAATAGCTTGGACAAGTGTTGGACCTTGAATGTAAACCCCTCATCTACGACATATCGTGAGTTTAATGTTTTTCGATGGAGCCTAGCATCTTGGAGACATGGTGAATCTTGCTTCTTGTCATGTTTCAATGCCGGCTATCTTGGACAAATGGTGGAGCATCCTTCTCTCCATGTTTCAATGGAGCCTAGCTTGGACAAGTGGTGGATCTTTGCTTCTCTCTCTGTTTCAATAGAGTTATCTTGGACAAGTGGTGGAGCTTGGAACCAAACCCCCATGTAAAACCTATCATGGTTACTCCAAGTGGTAAGAAAGAATAACCTTTAAGATATAGACTTATAGGTTGGACAAGTGGTGGACCTTAACACCCACATATTCTTAATATAATGACATAGAGTGGAAAAGTGGTGAATCTTGAGACAAAGCCACTCATGCTACTAGCGATAGTATCTTGGACAGGTATCGGCCCTTGAATGTAAACCCCCCATGTACAAAATATCCTGGGTTTAAGGTATTTCGATGAAGCCTAGCATCTTGGAGACATGGTGTAGCTTGCTTCTCTTCATTTTTCGATGGAGCCTATCTTGGACAAATGGTGGAGCATCCTTCTCTCCATGTTTCAATGGACCCTAGCTTGGACAAGTGGTGGACCTTTGCTTCTCTCTATGATTCAATAGAGTTTGCTTGGACAAGTGGTGGACCTTGGAACTCAAACCCCCATGTAAAACCTATCATGGTCACTCCAAGTGGTGAGAAAGAATAACCTTTAAAATATAGCCTTATAGGTTGGACAAGTGGTGGACATTAACATCCAAATATTCTTAATATAATGACATAGAGTGAAAAAGTGGTGAATTTTGAGATAAAACCACTCATGCTACTAGCGATAATAGCTTGGACAAGTGGTGAAACTTGAACGTAAACCCCCCATGTTTCAATAGACTTAGCTTCGACAAATGGTGGAGCATCGTTCTCTCCATCTTTCAATGGAGCCTAGCTTGGACAAGTAGTGGACCTTTCTTTTTCTCTATGTTTCAATAGAGTTAGCTTGGACAAGTGGTGGACCTTGGAACCAAACCCCCATGTAAAACCTATCATGTTCACTCCAAGTGGTGAGAAAGAATAACCTTAATGATATATCCTTATAGGGCTGACAAGTGATGGACCTTAACACCCAGATATTCTTAATATAATGGCATAGGGTGGAAAAGTGGTGAATCTTGAGAGCAAACTACTCATGCTACTAGCGATAATAGGTTGGACAAGTGGTGGACCTTGAATGTAAACCCCCCATCTACGAAATATCATGGGTTTAAGGTATTTAAATGGAGCCTAGCAGCTTGTGACATGGTGCACCTTGTTTCTCTTCATGTTTCAATGGAGCCTATCTTGGACAAATGGTGGAGCATCCTTCTCTCCATGTTTCAATGGACCCTAGCTTGCACAAGTGGTGGACCTTTGCTTATCTCTATGTTTCAATAGAGTTAGCTTGGACAACTGGTGGACCTTGGAACCAAACCCCAATGTAAAACCTTTCATGGTCACTCCAAGTCGTGAGAAAGAATAACCTTTAAGATATAGCCTTATAGGTTGGACAAGTGGTGGACCTTAACACCTAGATATCCTTAATATAATGACATAGAGTGATAAAGTGGTGAATCTTGAGACAAAACCACTCAAGCTACTAGTGGTAATAGCTTGGACAAGTGGTGGACCTTGAACTTAAACCCCCCATGTTTCAATAGAGTTAGCTTCGAGAAATGATGGAGCATCCTTCTCTCCATGTTTCAATGGAGCCTAGCTTAGACAACTGGTGGACCTTTGCTTCTCTCTATAATTCAATAGAGTTAGCTTGGACAAGTGGTGGAACTTGAAACCAAACCCCCATGTAAAACCCATCATGGTCACTCCAAGTGGTAAGAAAGAATAACCTTTAAGATGTAGCCTTATAGGTTGCACAAGTGGTGGACCTTAACACCCACATATTCTTAATATAATGACATAGAGTGGATAAGTGGTGAATCTTGAGACCAAACCACTCAGGCTACTACCAATAATAGCTTGGACAAGTGTTCGACCTTGAATGTAAACCCCTCATCTACGACGTATCATGGGCTTCATGTTTTTCGATGGAGCCTAGCATCTTGGAGACATGGTGCAGCTTGCTTCTGGTCATGTTTCAATGGAGCCTATCTTGGACAAATGGTGGAGCATCCTTCTCTCCATGTTTCAATGGAGCCTAGCTTGGACAAGTGGTGGACCTTTGCTTCTCTCTCTATTTCAATAGAGTTAGCTTGGACAAGTGGTGGAGCTTGGAACCAAACCCCCATATAAAACCTATCATGATCACTCCAAGTGGTAAGAAAGAATAACCTTTAAGATATCGACTTATAGGTTGGACAAGTCGTGGACCTTGAATGTAAACCCCCCATCTACGAAATATGGTGGGTTTAAGGTATTTAGATGGAGCCTAGCATTTTGGAGACATGGTACACCTTGCTTCTGTTCATGTTTCAATGGAGCCTATCTTGGACAAATGGTGGAGCATCCTTCTCTCCATGTTTCAATGGACCCTAGCTTGGACAAGTGGTGGACGTTTGCTTCTCTCTATGTTTCAATAGAGTTAGCTTGGACAAGTGGTGGACCTTGGAACCAAACCCGAATGTAAAACCTATCATGGTCACTCCAAGCCGTGAGAAAGAATAACCTTTAAGATATAGTCTTATAGGTTGGACAAGTGGTGGACCTTAATACCCAAATATTCTTAACATAATGACATAGAGTGAAAAAGTGGTGAATCTTGAGACAAAACCACTCATGCTACTAGCGGTAATAGCCTGGAAAAGTGGTGGACCTTGAACTTAAACCCCCCATGTTTCAATAGAGTTTGCTTCGACAAATGGTAAAGCATCCTTCTCTCCATGTTTCAATGGATCCTAGCTTGGGCAAGTGGTGGACCTTTGCTTCTCTTTATGATTCAATAGAGTTAGCTTGGACAAGTGGTGGACCTTGGAACCAAACCCCCATGTAAAACCTATCATGGTCACTCCAAGTGGTACGAAAGAATAACCTTTAAGATGTAGCCTTATAGGTTGGACAAGTGGTGGACCTTAACACCCACATATTCTTAATATAATGACATAGAGTGGAAAAGTGGTGAATCTTGAGACCAAACCACTCACGCTACTACCAATAATAGCTTGGACAAGTTTTGGACCTTGAATGTAAATCCCTCATCTACGACACATCATGGGTTTAATATTTTTCGCTGGAGCCTAGCATCTTGGAGACATGCTGCAGCTTGCTTCTCGTCATGTTTCAATGGAGCCTATCTTGGACAAATGGTGGAGCATCCTTCTCTCCATGTTTCAATGGAGCCTAGCTTGGACAAGTGGTGGACCTTTGATCCTCTCTCTGTTTCAATAGAGTTAGCTTGGACAAGTGGTGGAGCTTGGAACCAAACCCCCATATAAAACCTATCATGGTCACTCCAAGTGGTAAGAAAGAATAACCATTAAGATATAAACCTATAGGTTGGACAAGTGGTGGACCTTAACACCCACATATTCTGAATATAATGACATAGAATGGAAAAGTGGTGAATCTTGAGACAAAACCACTCATGCTACTAGCGATAATAGCTTGGACAAGTGGTGGCCCTTGAATGTAAACCCCCCATGTACAAAATATCCTAGGTTTAAGGTATTTTGATGAAGCCTAGCATCTTGGAGACATGGTGCAGCTTGCTTCTCTTCATGCTTCTCTTCATGTAACTCCAAGTGGTGAGAAAGAATAAAGTTTAAGATATAGCCTTATAGGTTGGACAAGCGGTGGACCTTAGCACCCAGATATTCTTAATATAATGACATAGAGTGGAAAAGTGGTGAATCTTGAGACCAAACCACTCATGCTACTAGAGATAATAGGTTGGACAAGTGGGGGACCTTGAATGTAAACCCCCCATGTACGAAATATCATGGGTTTAAGGTATTTCAATGGAGATTAGCATCTTGGAGACATGGTGTAGCTTGCTTCTCTTCATGTTTCAATGGAGCGTATCTTGGACAAATGGTGGAGCATCCTTCTCTCCATGGTTCAATGGACCCTAGCTTGGACAAGTGGTGGACCTTTGCTTCTCTCTATGTTTCAATAGAGTTTTCTTGGACAAGTGGTGGACCTTGGAACCAAACCCCCATGTAAAACCTATCATAGTCACTCCAAGTGGTGAGAAATAATAACCCTTAAGATATAGACTTATAGGTTGGACAAGTGGTGGACCTTAACACCCACATATTCTTAATATAATGACATAGAGTGGAAAAGTGCTGAATCTTGAGACAAAGCCACTTATGCTACTAGCGATAATAGCTTGGACAAGTATCGGCCCTTGAATGTAAACCCCCCATGTACAAAATATCCTGGGTTTAAGGTATTTCGATGAAGCCTAGCATCTTGGAGACATGGTGCAGCTTGCTTCTCTTCATTTTCCGATGCAGCCTATCTTGGACAAATGGTGGAGCATCCTTCTCTCCATGTTTCAATGGACCCTAGCTTGGACAAGTGGTGGACCTTTGCTTCTCTCTATGATTCAATAGGGTTTGCTTGGACAAGTGGTGGACCTTGGAACTCAAACCCCCATGTAAAACCTATCATGGTCACTCCAAGTGGTGAGAAAGAATAACCTTTAAAATATAGCCTTATAGGTTGGACAAGTGGTGGACCTTAACACCCAAATATTCTTAATATAATGACATAGAGTGAAAAAGTGGTGAATTTTGAGACAAAACCACTCATGCTACTAGCGATAATAGCTTGGACAAGTGGTGGAACTTGAACGTAAACCCCCCATGTTTCAATAGACTTAGCTTCGACAAATGGTGGAGCATCGTTCTCTCCATATTTCAATGGAGCCTAGCTTGGACAAGTAGTGGACCTTTGTTTCTCTCTATGTTTCAATAGAGTTAGCTTGGACAAGTGGTGGACCTTGGAACCAAACCCCCATGTAAAACCTATCATGTTCACTCCAAGTGGTGACAAAGAATAACCTTAATGATATATCCTTATAGGTTGGACAAGTGGTGGACCTTAACACCCAGATATTCTTAATATAATGGCATAGAGTGGAAAAGTGGTGAATCTTGAGAGAAAACTACTCATGCTACTAGCGATAATAGGTTGGACAAGTGGTGGACCTTGAATGTAAACCCCCCATCTACGAAATATCATGGGTTTAAGGTATTTAGATGGAGCCTAGCATCTTGGAGACATGGTGCACCTTGCTTCTCTTCATGTTTCAATGGAGCCTATCTTGGACAAATGGTGGAGCATCCTTCTCTCCATGTTTCAATGGACCCTAGCTTGCACAAGTGGTGGAACTTTGCTTCTCTCTATGTTTCAATAGAGTTAACTTGGACAAGTGGTGGACCTTGGAACTCAAACCCCCATGTAAAACCTATCATGGTCACTCCAAGTGGTGAGAAAGAATAACCTTTAAGATATAGCCTTATAGGTTGGACAAATGGTGGACCTTAACACCCAGATTTCCTTAATATAATGACATAGACTGATAAAGTGGTGAATCTTGAGACAAAACCACGCATGCTACTAGCGGTAATAGCTTGGACAAGTGGTGGACCTTGAACGTAAACCCCCCATGTTTCAATAGAGTTAGCTTCGAGAAATGATGGAGCATCCTTCTCTCCATGTTTCAATAGAGCCTAGCATAGACAAGTGGTGGACCTTTGCTTCTCTCTATAATTCAAAAGAGTTAGATTGAACAAGTGGTGGAACTTGAAACCAAACCCCCATGTAAAACCTATCATGGTCACTCCAAGTGGTAAGAAAGAATAACCTTTAACATGTAGCCTTATAGGTTGTACAAGTGGTGGACCTTAACACCCACATATTCTTAATATAATGACATAGAGTTAAAAAGTGGTGAATCTTGAGACCAAACCACTCAGGCTACTACCAATAATAGCTTGGACAAGTGTTGGACCTTGAATGTAAACCCCTCATCTACGACATATCATGGGTTTAATGTTTTTCGATGGAGCCTAGCATCTTGGAGACATGGTGCAGCTTGCTGCTCGTCATGTTTCAATGGAGCCTATCTTGGACAAATGTTGAAGCATCCTTCTCTCCATGTTTCAATGGAGCCTAGCTTAGACAAGTGGTGGACCTTTGCTTCTCTCTCTGTTTCAATAGAGTTAGCTTGGACAAGTGGTGGAGCTTGGAACCAAACCCCCATATAAAACCTATCATGGTCACTCCAAGTGGTAAGAAAGAATAATCTTTAAGATATAGACTTATAGGTTGGACAAGTGGTGGACCTTGAATGTAAACCCCCCATCTACGAAATATGGTGGGTTTAAGGTATTTAGATGGAGCTTAGCATCTTGGAGACATGGTGCACCTTGCTTCTCTTCATGTTTCAATGGAGCCTATCTTGGACAAATGGTGGAGCATCCTTCTCTCCATGTTTCAATGGACCCTAGCTTGGACAAGTGGTGGACCTTTGCTTCTCACTATGTTTCAATAGAGTTAGCTTGGACAAGTGGTGGACCTTGGAACCAAACCCCAATGTAAAACCTATCATGGTCACTCCAAGTCGTGAGAAAGAATAACCTTTAAGATATAGTCTTATAGGTTGGACAAATGGTGGACCTTAACACCCAAATATTCTTAACATAATGACATAAAGTGAAAAAGTGGTGAATCTTGAGACAAAACCACTCATGGTACTAGCGGTAATAGCTTGGAAAATTGGTGGACCTTGAACGTAAACCCCCCATGTTTCAATAGAGTTAGCTTCGACAAATGGTGGAGCATCCTTCTCTCCATGTTTCAATGGAGCCTAGCTTGGACAAGTAGTGGACCTTTGTTTCTCTCTATGTTTCAATAGAGTTAGCTTGGACAAGTGGTGGACCTTGGAATCAAACCCCCATGTAAAACCTATCACGGTCACTCCAAGTGGTACGAAAGAATAACCTTTAAGATGTAGCCTTATAGGTTGGACAAGTGGTGGACCTTAACACCCACATATTCTTAGTATAATGACATAGAGTGGAAAAGTGGTGAATCTTGAGACCAAAACACTCAGGCTACTACCAAAAATAGCTTGGACAAGTTTTGGACCTTGAATGTAAACCCCTCATCTACGACATATCATGGGTTTAATGTTTTTCGCTGGAGCCTAGCATCTTGGAGACATGGTGCAGCTTGCTTCTCGTCATGTTTCAATGGAGCCTATCTTGGACAAATGGTGGAGCATCCTTCTCTCCATGTTTCAATGGAGCCTAGCTTGGACAAGTGGTGGACCTTTGATCCTCTCTCTGTTTCAATAGAGTTAGCTTGGACAAGTGGTGGAGCTTGGAACCAAACCCCCATATAAAACCTATCATGGTCACTCCAAGTGGTAAGAAAGAATAACCTTTAAGATATAAACCTATAGGTTGGACAAGTGGTGGACCTTAACACCCACATATTCTTAATATAATGACATAGAATGGAAAAGTGGTGAATCTTGAGACAAAACTGTAAAGAATGAGGATGCAAGAGAGCTACACAAGACAAGCACAAAGCCCACAAAGATGGAAAGCTTCTTCTTCTTCTTCACAGAAAAGAGAGTACAAAATGACTAAGTGCTAAAGCTGAAAAGTAGCACATATGTACATGCGGTCACTAAGTGTGAACTCGCTAGAAGCGTACTAGGCTGGCACTATAAGTGTAGTCCAACTGTAGAATCACTGGCAGAGATCCTCCGTGTCGGTCACCTAACGCGCCAGTGAGTAAATGCCGTAAGCGGCCAAGACCCGTAGTGGATGCCAGCTCAAGGTGTAGAGATCGACATCTCAACACTCCCCCTCGAGCTCTGCATGTCGTAGAGTCCAAGCATAGTCCGGAAACGTCGAAGCTTCTCAGCTCCGAGGGCCTTGGTAAAGATATCCGCTATCTGCTCCTCTGTGCTGACGTAGACCAAGTCGATGTCGCCCGCCAACACTCGCTCTCGAACGTAGTGGTAATGGACCTCTATGTGTTTGGTCCTGGCATGGAACACTGGGTTCCTAGCCAACTGCATGCTGCTGAGGTTGTCACAATGGATGAAAATTTGCTGGTCCACCTGCACTCCCAAGTCCTCAAGTAATGTGCGTAGCCAAGCTACCTCGCACGCCGCAACTGCTGCACCTCTGTACTCGGCCTCTGTGCTCGATAAAGCAACCGTAGGCTGCTTTTTGCTGCTCCAAGTAACAGCAGCACTCCCAAAAGAGAACATGAAGCCACTCGTAGATCTCCTATCAACAATGCTACCTGCCCAATCTGCATCTGTATACCCATACAATGCTAATGGTGCATCTGCTGCATAGAACAATGCGTAGTCAAGAGTACCTTGCACATACCTAAGTGTGCATCGTACTCCATCCAAATGTGGCTTCCTCGGAAGTTGCATGAACTGACTCTCCAAGCCTACTGTGTAGCTCAAGTCTGGCCTCGTGATAGTCAAGTAGATTAGACTACCCACAATCTTCCTGTACATGTTGACATCCTCAACAACATCACCCTTCTCTGCACTCAGCTTTGCATTCACATCCAAGGGAATAGAAATTGGCTTACAATCAGCCATACCATACTTTGACAACATGTCCAAAGCATACTGTCTCTGTGATAGCCATACACCCTCTGGAGTCCTGATCACTTCAATGCCAAGAAAGTAGCGCAACTCGCCTAAATCTTTCATTTCAAACTCCTGTTTGAGAAGACCCTTCACATGGTCAATCTCCATAGCATTGTCACCAACAATAATAAGGTCATCTACATATATGGTAATGACCACAATCCCCACATCACTCTCACGTACATAGAGTGAATGATCAGCATGAGCTCTCCTAAAACCAATACTGACAAGATACTTGGCAATCCTGTCATACCATGCTCTAGAGCCCTACTTCAAACCATACAAAGCTTTGAGAAGTCTGCATACATAATCTGGGTAACCTGGGTCGACATAACCAGGTGGCTGATCCATATACACTTCCTCTTGCAACTCACCATTCAAGAAGGCATTCTTTACATCCATTTGATGCATAATCCATCCTCTAGATGCAGCCACTGCTATGACAGCTCTCACTGTCGTCATCTTTGCCACTGGAGCAAAGGTCTCCTCATAGTCTATGCCATACGTCTGTGCATAACCCTTTGCGACCAGCCTTGCCTTGTGACGCTCAATGTTACCATCAGCCTTATGCTTGGTTTTATACACCCATTTACAACCAATAGCTTTCTTGCCACTTGGCAATGGCACCAACTCCCATGTGTCATTTGCTTCCAATGCAGCCATCTCTTCATTCATTGCATCATCCCAATGCACATTTCCAACTGCATCCTCAAAACATGTGGGCTCCACATCCTGTATCACCTTAGCCATGTAGGCTTGGTGATGCGCTAGATACCCATCATAAGTCAATTTCTGAACTGGATTTCTGACTCTATTAGATCTGCGCGGTCCTGGGTCACTCCTTTGCCCTCTAGCATCTTCTTGTACTTTCCTTACACCAGGTGTCCTGACAGCCGGAATTCCAAATTCCTCATCAAGACTTTGTTCAGAACCATCTGAATCCATGTCTACATGTGAAAAACCTGATGATGCATCAACCATAAAGGGAGGTTCATCAACCTTTTCCTTTCCTTTTCGTGATACATTCCCTGTACCTATTGGTGGAGTAACCTGCGTACGTAGTCTACCATTCCATGGTTTCTCAACAGAGCCACGAGAAGAGGAATCTTGTGGTCCACTCAAAACCTGTGACTGTGGCCTCACATTTTGTACAACCACATCATCTTTTACATCAGCCCCAATAGTGCCATGTGCATTACTGTACCAGCTGCTCATCTCATCAAAGACTACATCTCTGCTCACTCGTAATTCTCGTGTAGTAGGATTGTAGCACCTGTACCCCTTTTGTTCAAGGGAATATCCCACAAGAATACATTTCTCTGCTTTAGGATCCAATTTCCTACGCAACTCATCTGGTACATGCACGTAAGCTATGCAGCCAAACACTTTCAAGTGTGCCAAATCAGGCTTTGTACCTGTAAACTTTTCCTCAGGTGTTACATCATGCACCGCAGCTGTAGGTGTCCTGTTCATAATGTACACAGCTGTATTTACAGCTTCAGCCCAGAAATGATGAGGCATGTTCTTCTCATTCATCAATGCACGTGCAACCTTTGCAATGTGCCTGTTTTTCCTTTCTGCGACCCCATTCTGCTGTGGAGTATATCTGCATGTAAACTGCCTGTGTATACCATGCATTCGCAGAAAATCTGAAAAATCATTGGAGAAGTACTCTCCCCCTCCATCTGACCTCAATGTCTTGATTTGCATATCTGTCTCCTTCTCAATTATGACTTTGAAGTCTTGAAAGTGACCAAACACTTCACTTTTGTTACGCATGAAGTAGACCCATACTTTCCTTGTATGGTCATCAATGAAAGAGACATAATACCTGCAACCATGTATACTTGCAGTATCGGTTGGACCCCAAACATCTGTGTGCACCACCTCAAGTGGCCTTTTACATACATTGCGCTCATGTGGAAATGAGCCCTTTGACTGTTTTCCAAACTGGCATGCTGCACACACTTTATGCATACCATCCACCTTGAATTTGGGCAAACCTTTTACAATCTGTTTAGATTGCATGCTGCGCAATCTCTGCTCATTGACATGGCCAATGCGTTTGTGCCAAATGTCAACATGAGCCACAACACCTGTGCCCTGTGCAAATAATGCAGCTTTTACCTCAGGCATGTCTACATTCAGCGTAAACATTCTGCCCACACATTTTCCCTCTGTGATCAGCTTACAGCCATTCTGGAAATCTTCTACATAACAGCCATTTGGATTGAAGCGAACCTGCAAACCCTGCTCAACCATTTGTCCAACAGAAACAAGATTCTTTGTAATGTTTGGGACATGAAGTACATCTGCTAAGTACTTTGATTTCCCACTCTTCGTATTTAGAGGTATGTCCCCTACATGAGCAATGGGGTGAGCTGTATCATCTCCTGTCTGCACATAGCCTGACACATCTGGTTTGCGCATATCTCTAAACCACTCTCCATGAGACGTCATGTGATTAGAGGCACCTGAATCCACATACCAAACATCATCTTGGGTGGAATTCTCTGCAGTCATTGTATTCATTACATGCTGCATAACAAACATGCGCTCGTTTTTGCTGTAATCTGCATCTCTGCTAGTAGATGCATAGTTGCCCTGTTCTCTCTTTCTACTTGCTTTTCCCTTTGGACAGTCACGTGACATGTGACCTCTTTCACCACAAGTCCAACATTCTCTACTATCTGTAGTATGTTGCTGCCTGCTTGATCCTGCACCACGACCTCTTTGACTCCCCCTGCCTTGAGACTGGTTTCCCCTGCCACCTGTATTGTTTTGATTTGATTGACCTTCCAGAAATTGGCCCCTGCAATCCCTTGGGCCTCGACCACGACCTCTACCTCTACCTCTGTTGGAGTTAGAATAGAAGGCCTGTTCAGAATTATTTCTGCCATGAGAAGAAGATGTGTCAAGGTTCTTCTCCTCAAGAATAAGCATAGAAATCAAATCTTGGAACACGGGGATGTCGTCTCTTGTATTCATGGAAGACCTAAAATGTACATACTCATCTCCCAGACCATCCAAGCATGCACGGACAATGTCATCGTCTTCCACTGAGACTTTAATAGATCCAAGAGCCTCAATGATACTCTTGATCTTCAAGGCATAATCATTGATTGAGAGGTTGTTCCTCTTAACCTGATTTAGCTCCGACTTTAGTTGAAGCTTCCTGGCCTTGGTGTTCACCTCGAACACTCTGCCTAAGTTTCTCCATGCAATGGCGGGGGTTTCAGCATCCTGTAGATAGCCCATCATGCCATCTGTGATGCTCATAGACAGCCAATACATCACTTTGCTCTGGCCTTGTTGCCAGTCCCTCAAAGCTTTCCTTTGTTCTGCTGTAGCATTTTCCTCGGGAATCTCTGGTTCCTTTTCATTGTCTCCTTCTATATAGTCCCAATAACCTTTTCCTTTTAGGAAATTTGTTATTCTGAACTTCCATGCAGGGTAGTTATTTTTCTCAAGCTTCTCAGTAACAATCTGACTGAAACCATCAGACATCTTGAAGCACTAAGACAAAATAGCTGCAATCTGCAAAAACCTGCAAATCTGTTGAACCTGTTATCGTGGTTTCTGTAACGCTTTCTACACTCAACGAGTGTCCACAATCAAGCGTTTCACAACCACTGTACTTGTACAGTAAATCTCTGTATACTGCTTTGGAGACCTGTTCAGAAACTGGTCATGGATTGCGAACGAAGGGATTGTGATGCTCTTGCTCTCTTAGCCTCTCTTGCCTGCACCAGGCTCTGATACCATGTAAAGAATGAGGATGCAAGAGAGCTACACAAGACAAGCACAAAGGACACAAAGATGGAAAGCTTCTTCTTCTTCTTCACAGAAAAGAGAGTACAAAATGACTAAGTGCTAAAGCTGAAAAGTAGCACATATGTACATGCGGTCACTAAGTGTGAACTCGCTAGAAGCGTACTAGGCTGGCACTATAAGTGTAGTCCAACTGTAGGATCACTGGCAGAGATCCTCCGTGTCGGTCACCTAACGCGCCAGTGAGTAAATGCCGTAAGCGGCCAAGACCCGTAGTGGATGCCAGCTCAAGGTGTAGAGCTCGACATCTCAACAAAAACCACTCATGCTCCTAGCGATAATAGCTTGGACAACTGGTGGCCCTTGAATGTAAACCCCCCATGTACAAAATATCCTGGGTTTAAGGTATTTTGATGAAGCCTAGCATCTTGGAGACTTGGTGCAGCTTGCTTCTCTTCATGTTTTGATGGAGCCTATCTTCCACCAATGGGGGATCATCCTTCTCTAAATGTCTCAATGGAGCCTAGCTTGGACAAGTGGTGGACCTTTGCTTCTCTCTATGTTTCCATAGAGTTAGCTTTGACAAGTGGTCGACCTTGGAACCAAACCCCCATGTAAAACATATCATGGTCATTCCAAGTGGTGATAAATAATACCCTTTAAGATCTAGCCTTATAGGTTGGACAAGTGGTCGACCTTAAAACCTAGATCTTCTTAATATAACGACATATAGTGGAAAGGTGGTGAATCCTGAGACCAAACCACTCATGCTACTAAGGATAATAGGTTGGACAAGTGGTGGGCCTTGAATGTATACCCCCATGTACGAAATATCATGTGTTTACGGTATTTCAATGGAGCCTAGCATCTTGGAGATATGGTGCAGCTTGCTTCTCTTCATGTTTCAAAGGAGCCTATCTTTGACAAATGGTGGAGCATCCTTCTCTCCATGTTTCAATGGAGCCTAGCTTGGACAAGTGGTGGACCTTTGCTTCTCTCTATGTTTCAATAGATTTAGCTTGGACAAGTGGTGGGCGTTGTAACCAAACTCCCATGTAAAACCTATCATGGTAACTCCAAGTGGTGAGAAAGAATAAAGTTTAAGATATAGCCTTATAGGTTGGACAAGTGGTGGACCTTAGCACCCAAATATTCTTAAGATAATGACATAGAGTGGAAAAGTGGTGAATCTTGAGACCAAACCACTCATGCTACTAGAGTTAATAGGTTGGACAAGTGGTGGACCTTGAATGTAAACCCCCCATGCACGAAATATCATGGGTTTAAGGTATTTCAATGGAGATTAGCATCTTGGAGACATGGTGTAGCTTGCTTCTCTTCATGTTTCAATGGAGCGTATCTTGGACAAATGGTGGAGCATCCTTCTCTCCATGTTTCAATGGACCCTAGCTTGGACAAGTGGTGGACCTTTGCTTCTCTCTATGTTTCAATGGACCCTAGCTTGGACAAGTGGTGGACCTTTGCTTCTCTTTATGTTTCAATAGAGTTTTCTTGGACAAGTGGTGGACCTTGGAACCAAACCCCCATGTAAAACCTATCATAGTCACTCCAAGTGGTGAGAAAGAATAACCCTTAAGATATAGCCTTATAGGTTGGACAAGTGGTGGACCTTAACACCCAGATATTCTTAATATAATGACATAGAGTGAAAAAATGGTGAATCTTGAGACCAAACCACTCATGCTACTAGCGTTAATAGGTTGGACAAGTGGTGGACCTTGAATGTAAACCCCCCATGTTTCAATAGAGTTAGCTTCGACAAATGATAGAGCATCCTTCTCTCCATATTTCAATGGAGCTTAGCTTGGACAAGTGGTGGACCTTTGTTTCTCTCTATGTTTCAATAGAGTTAGCTTGGACAAGTGGTGGACCTTGGAACCAAACCCCCATGTAAAACATATCATGGACATTTCAAGTGCTGAGAAATAATACCCTTTAAGATATACCCTTATAGGTTGGACAAGTGGTCGACCTTAACACATAGATCTTCTTAACGTAATGGCATAGAGTGGAAAAGTGGTGAATCTTGAGACCAAACCACTCATGCTACTAGAGATAATAGGTTGGACAAGTGGTGGACCTTGAATGTAAACTCCCCATGTACAAAATATCGTGGGTGTAAGGTATAACAATGGATCTTAGCATCTTGGAGACATGGTGCAGCTTGCTTCTCTTCATGTTTCAATGGAGCCTATCTTGGACAAATGGTGGAGCATCCTTCTCTCCATGTTTCAATGGACCCTAGCTTGACAAGTGGTGGACCTTTGCTTCTCTCTATGTTTCAATAGAGTTATCTTGGACAAGTGGTGGACTTGGAACCAAACCCCCATGTAAAACCTATCATGGTCATTCCAAGTGGTCAGAAAGAATACCCTTTAAGATATAGCCTTATAGGTTGGACAAGTGGTGGACCTTAACACCCAGATCTTCTTAATATAATGACATAGAGTGGAAAAGTGGTGAATCTTGAGACCAAACCACTCATGCTACTAGTGATAATAGGTTGGACAAGTGGTGGACCTTGAATGTAAACCCCCCATGTACGAAATATCATGGGTTTAAGACATTTCAATGGAGCCTAGCATTTTGGAGACATGGTACAGCTTGCTTCTCTTCATGTTTCAATCAAACCTGGCTTGGAAAAATGGTGGAGCATCCTTCTCTCCATGTTTCAATGGATCCTAGCTTGGACAAGTGGTGGACCTTTGATTCTTTCTATGTTTCAATAGAGTTAGCTTGGACATGTGGTGGACCTTGGAACGAGACCCCTATGTAAAACCTATCATGTGCATTCCAAGTGGTGGTAAATAATACCATTTTAGATATAGCCTTATAGGTTGGACAAGTGGTGGACCTTAACACCTAGATCTTCTTAATATAATGACATAGAGTGGAAAAGTGGTGAATCTTGAGACCAAACCACTCATGCTACTAGGGAGAATAGGTTGGACAAGTGGTGGACCTTGAATTTAAACCCCACATATACAAAATATCGTGGGTTTAAGGTATTTCAATGGAGCCTAGCATCTCGAAGACATGGTGCATATTGCTTCTCTTCATGTTTCAATGGAGCCTATTTTGGACAAATGGTGGAGCATCCTTCTCTCCATGTTTCAATGGACCCTAGATTGGACAAGTGGTGGACCTTTTCTTCTCTCTATGTTTCAATATAGTTAGCCTATATTAGACAATTAGTAGACCTCGAATCTCTCCATGTTGTCTAGAGCTGAGCTTGGACAAGTGGTGGACCTTACTTCTCCTTCCCTTAGTTTACTAGCTTAAATGATTACTATGTATACTTGCTTAGATCTAACTTGAACAAGTGGTGGACCTTGTATTCACACAAACTTAATTCATTACAAAAAAGTATATGCTAAAATAACATTTGGTTTTTTTTTTTCAGGAAAGATGGCTCCAAAAAAACAGGTTGCAAGGGTTGCTGTCTCAGTTGACTATACTTGCAATGATCTTAGGAAATGGTATTTGGACATACATGGTATAGAGGGTGCACAATTTCATAAGGTGCATCTATTTATTGCCAAAAGGAGAATGACAGCTTGTTTGAAGATGTTGGACAAGTTGTGGAAGCATCTGTCTCTGTAGTTGATAGTCATCCGGAGGTGGAATGCATTGACATTCTAGTTCCAATGAATCTAGAATTTCAACTATCTCCAGGAGCATATGCATTGGAGCGCATGTCTAGAAACAAAGAAGAGACAATGTTTTCTCGAGGATGGAAGTTTGCAGAATCAAATCCAAACATCACAGCAGATCAACTTCAAAGCTCCATCATTGCCACACTACAACGAAAAAAGGTGAAAGCTTCACGACCACCATCCACAAAGAAGCAAGCAAAAGTGCAAAAAGTAGCAGCTAAGCGAACTAGTTCCATTTTGGATGTAGACAAGGCATCTTTGGCATCCTCATCAACAGAGGGTTCAATGTCAAAGATGAGAATTGTGGATCCAGATGTTTTAGAAGCTGAGGCCATGAAAGGACAAGAAAAAGATACAGGTGGAATGAATAAGTACATAAATTATTTTCCTTTCCAATATAGGGAATTTGATATCCCTATTCAAAATTGTTGGCTTGCTCCTGATCACTATAATGCACGTATTATGGATAAAAAACACGCTGAAAGTGTGTTATTTGGATTTTCACGGAGTACGACCAAGCCTGCAGCATGTGCATATTTGATGCCTGTTCGAAATGCAAAATCAAAGAAGGGGACTCCTTTGGCAGTAGAAGAGGTAGAGGAGCAAAAAATTAAAGATTATCATTATTGGATTCTTGATGGGCAGCATTCAATCTATGCTGCAAAAGTTTTGCTTCACAATGAACAAAACAACAAAGAGATATTTGAAAGACTGATTAGCGTGTATAAATTTAGAAAGGCTCGCATTGTTGTGAATGCTCCTCCATTTGTTGCAACTGCTATATCTGCCATTGCAAATGAGGAGGCTCAGGCATTGTATGTCAAGCAACCTTACAGCCAAATATTGAGACATTTACGGAGTCAATGGATCTTCTCAGGACGACCACCAAAGGCAGCAAGTGGAATTGCAGAGGGACATGCATCTCGTGCCGGATGGGATGTAAGTTATTTTCTTTGTCTTTTTGATAGTGTTTAATTAACAAATCTTGCTCAATAGTTTAATTATTTCTCTATTTCTTTTAGGCTTTTCTTCGATTGGCAAGAATGAGTGCAGCAGCAAGTTGGATTGCTAAACAGGCACACATGGTCACGTACTCTGATTTAGTTTATGATTGCTGGATAGAAATCATTGAAAATCTAGAAGAGGAGAATAAGAAACCCCCAACAACTGTATTTAGATACCTTTGTGGCCTTGAGGAATCAGAGGTAAAGACTATTCAAGAAGAGATTAGAGATGAGAAGATTTTACTGTCAAAGAGTGCAAAGGATGGTGATGCAACTGACATGTATGATCGAATCAAGCAGTTGAAGCAAGACAAATTGATTCAAGATGCACTTCTTGAAGGCTTCAACAATTTGAATGAGTCTTCACCATGTAAAGACTGGGAGGAGGTGGTCAAAATGTATAACATCAATGATGTTGTTTATAAAACAATTTTAATGCTATGCGAGGAATGGATCAAATCTAGTTTGACGCGTGGAACAAAGAAAATGGCTTTTCCAGATGGAGCAATAAAATACATGCAATGGGCAATTCACCTTCAAAAGGAGAAAACTGAGCCTAGAGATTTGCCATGGTCAATCTATGTGGTGAGCCTACAAATGGAAGGCAATCTCTACTTGATGCGCCACTTCAATAATAAAGTGCCTATTGGCTTATGTGTTTTAGATATGACAAAAAACGTTGGAGGCAATTTGAAGTGGAGTGAGGAGACATTTAACAATGCTTTGGATGGGATCTTGGCTATTGCTGGAGGGTCAACAGATCCTGGATTTGTCTTTCTTGCATTTGTGGATTTCACTAACTTCACAAAATTGCAATGTGCCTTTCACGCCATGGAGATAATCTGAGCTACCATTGTTGTGGTGCATTGCATCACTTTCCATCAGCTCCTTGCAAAGGAGCAATTCAATTCCTAACAGTTATTGCCTTCTTGGGACAAGGCAATGCATTTGAAGACCTGAGAAGAAGATCAGAGGAACATCCCATGCCAATTGATTGTTCTCTTCTTCAAGTAGCAGATAACGATATGTCAGATTTGCAATATTTGGAGGCCAAAAAAAGAGCTTTGGTCAAGCACTACATTCGTACATATTGTTTTGAAGACCGCAAGCTTGTTGATGTTTTTGGTGATGGCTCCTTGGTTGCACAAGAAGGAATACAACAGAAAAAAGAAGTTATATGCTTAATTGATAGTGTGGAGGAGGCAAAAACGTGGAGACCATGCTGCTAGACTTTGCTAAGTCTCATGAAGATATAGAAAAATGGGCTGGACTTCAACAATCCACTTCGCAATCAGATGACATTGTGCCTGTTACAGAGGAGTGCTCTCCACAAAGAGAAGAAGAACAACAACAACAACATCCTCTGTCAATGGAGGACTTTTTGGAAATGGAGACACGTATGTTTTGAGTTTCTTGTGCATGTTAGTGTTTCTTGTTACTGATTTGATACTCTTAATGTTAGATTTTGCTTTATATAGTATTGATTGAGTTTGTATTTTTTATCTCAAGCATTCAAGGTTTGAATGTAAATAATAAATTACTTGAGTTTTTGAATGGTGGATCTTTAGACTAAAACTATAACATTTAATACTCACAAAGACTTAATTACTTAAGAGCTTGAACTCAATAAGTTTTGGACCTTTTATCAATACCCCCTTGATATGATACATTAGATCGTAGCATGGTTAAATGGTGATGCTTCATAAATTGAACCTAGCTTAGACAGGTGTTGGAGCCTAAATTTAAACTAACCTTGCTAGAAGGGAGCTTATGTTTGGACTTTGAGAACTAGCATAAGTAATCAATTAGAGCATAGATTAGACATGTGGTGGTGGCCTTAGAGACCAAAATCTTAATGAGCTTGGAAAGGTATTTAAGTACTGCAATTTACTTAGTTTTAGTACTCACTAAAGGCATAGCTTGACAAAAGGTGGACCTTACATGGATCCTAATTTCAAGAGGTGTGGTAGACCTTCAAACCAAGATCATATAGCTTGGACATGTGGTGGACCTTGCATGGAGACTAGTTTAGACAAGTGTGGTACACCTTGTAACCAACACCCATTTGTTATATTAGCTTGGACAAGTGGTGGACCTTGCTTTTATGTTTCAATGGAGCATATTTTGGACAGGTGGTAGACCTTGTTTCTCTCCATGCTTCAATGGAGAGAAACATTAGCTTGGACAAGTGGTGGACCTTGCTTTTTATGTTTTAAAGGAGCATATTTCGGACAAGTGGTAGACATTGTTTCTCTCCATGGTTCAATGGAACCCACCTTAGACAAGTGAAGTACCTTGAAACCAAACCCCCATAATACAACCTACTAAATAGGTTGGAAAATTGGTGGGATATGAAACCATCCATGATAGAGCATAGTATAGGTGAAAACGTAGTGGTCCTTATATCAATTACCCATGCATAGCTTGGACAAGTGGTGGACCTTGATTCTCTCTATGTTTCAATGGATCCTATCTTGGACTAGAGATATATCTTACTTAGTTCCATGCTTCAATGGATTGTAGCTTGGATAAGGAGTGGAACTTCAAACAAAACTCCACAGCATAGCATATATTAACAATTCATGGGTTTTATAGAGATTTTCTTGCCTATTTTGGAGAGTTGGTACACCTTTATTCTCCATTCTTCAATGGATCTGAGGTTGGACAAGCGGAGCTGGAGAAGTGGTCAACCTTAAAATGAAACCTCCCATGCTACAACCCATCATAGATCGTATATGTAGTGGACCTTGAAACTCTTTTATGTCCCTAGCTTAGAGAAGCATTGCACTCTTTATTATCTCCATACATGAAGGCAAGGTTGGACAAGTGGTGGACCTTCAAACCAGAATCTCTATGCAATAATAGGCAAGTGGTGGAGCTTGTTTTCTCCATGTTCCAATGGAGCCTAGCTTAGACAAACAATGGAGCTTGCTTCTCTCCATGTTTCAATGGATCCTAGCTTAGAAAAGTGGTGGAGCTTTGATTCTCTCCATGTTCCAATGGACCATAGCTTAGACAAGTGGTAGACCGTGAAAAAACCCCCCGTATACAACATATTATGGGGTTTTCATGTTTCAATGGCACCTAGCTTGGAAAAATGGTAGAGCTTGCTTCTCTTTATGTTTCAATGGATCCAATCTTAGCCAAGTGGTGGACCTTGAAACAAGAATCCCCCCCCCCCATGTACAACGTATTATGGGTTTTGAAAGCACTGGGAGAAAATAATAGCTTTGATAAGTGGTGGACCTTGCTTCTCTCCATGCTTCAATGGAGCCGAGGTTGGACACATGTTGGAGATGGGTTGCCCATGAAATAAGACCATGCATGCTATAATCAATCATATGTTGTACACATGGTGGACCTTGCAATTGTTTTATATGCCTAACTTGGACAAGTGGAGGACCCTTGATTACCTCCAGATATCAACAACAAGCCAAGTTTGGACAAGTGTAGTACCACCAAACCAGAATCTCTATGCTACAATAGAGTATAGGTAGGACACGCATGAACCTTGATATCAAACCATCCATGCTACTAGAGATGATAGGTTTCACATGTGGTGGAACCTTGTATCAATGTTCTATGTGTAGTTTTTGACTAGTGATAGACCTTGAAACTAATCCCTCTAGGCTACAAGAAAAAAGAGATGGATGAGGAGGCTAGACTACTTTTGTTGCATCAATGCATCCCATGTTACCACATATACTATAGGGTTCTTGGATAAGTGTTGGATCTTGTGTCAATGCTCCATGTCTAGCTTGGACAAGTGGTGGACCTTGGTTCTCTCTATGCTTCAAATGGGCAATAGATTGGAGACACAGTGGCCTTTTTTTTCCAATGATTTTATTTTTTGGAAACCTTGGAGGCACCATGTAAGAGGCACTCTAAGTCTTCCATACAATAGACCTATTGGACTATAAAATAATGATATCTTTCTTTGATATTGTCATTATTTTATGCATAATATTTTCTTCTTTTTGCAGACACAAAGGAGTTAAGTGATATAAAAACTAGATGTATTTCACACTATGATTGGCATGAAGATCCTTTTGGGACACCAACTTTTCCTATTCCCAAAGATGTAATTTTCCATATTAACGGTGTGGATTTTGAAGTGCGACTTTCATGTATTGAAGGAGCTGGTTATGGGCTATTTGTGCATACTACCCTGGAAAGTGGTTTGACTATTCTAAACTATGGAGGGCATAAGTATAGATTTCAAGACTGGAAAAAGATATGCAAAATTTTTCCAAGAGCTTATAAATATTCTCTTCTAGAGGATCCAAACATAGAAGAAGAGGAAGATCAATCATACATTATTGGTTGTGTAGAAGAAGGAAACGTGTCGGGCTATATAAATAGTTCTCACAGTACAAATGTCTGTCCCAACGTACGCTATACATTTGATCCAAATTTGCCACCTTGGCATAAATGCACCTCTTCACACATCAAGTCAGAAGAATATGGCCATGTATGCATTGAGACTATTTGTCAAGTTGAAGCAGGAGAAGAGTTGTTTGCTGACTATAACTTTACTTGACATTGTAAAGTATTGTACATGGATGGAAATCTCAAGTACATGCATCATTTTCATTTTTCATGGATGAAATCTCAAGTGAATATAACATTTGATTATTGTTTAGTTTATGCTCAACGAGAATCTAAAGTGCTCTTATGCTTTGTGTGTTGTCTAACTATTTGACTACCTTGGCCATAGAATCTTGATTCTACTCTAGATTTGTGATAAATCTTACCAAAATTTAATCAATGTCTAGGTTGGACAAGTGGTGGGGCTTCAAACATTACTGTCTTAAACAAGTGGAGTTATCTTACTTGAATAAGTGGTGGCCTTTGAATCCAAATCTAAGCCAAATCTCTAATTGTTTGCTTGTAGTCTAGGTTGGACATTTGGTGGACCTTGTATCCATGTTTCCTCAACAAGGGTGGCTTTTAGTTTTCACTTTAAGTACTCATCTTTAATAAAGTGTAGGATGGAAAATGTTGAGTTAGTAGATTGTATTTTAGACAAGTGGTGTTTGGTGTACGAATGCTGAAAATGGTTGCAAGGATTCTAACAACGACTTTACCTTAAATAAATTTCTTACTAGGAGTTCTACATATAAATATGGTGAATAAAATTCTAGTGGTTTTGAGATACCATTTGTGTGTGTGTTTTCTTAGATTCACAAACTGGGATGGATAATGCTCCTATGGTTCAGTCAACAACTATAGAATCCATAGATTCTATGGTTTCTAAAGTGCCCAAGATGGATGATATTTCTATACTAGAGTCTAGTGTTGTGCAACTTGAGCAAGCTTCCAATAATGAGAACCAAGAAATCGATGCTTCAAAAATGCAACATACATCAAAAGAGACTGAAAAGTCCACTCACGAGCTATTGCCAATTGGTACTACGTCATGTAGCGTAGATGTTGAGAAATCCATGCTTACAATTATATTGGATTTAAATGGTCTATTGTTGAAACGTTCCCCTCAACCATCCTCACACCACAACTCAGTGCAAATGGATTCAAAAAGATATATTATACTCAGGCCAGGTTGCATCCAATTCTTGAAGACTATTTTACAGAGGTTTAATGTTGCAATTTGGTCGACAGCTACTAGGAATAATGTGTATCAAATCCTTGCAGCACTAAACAACTTAGCTGAGGATACATTGCCTTTCTTTGCAATTTGGTCGCAAGATGTTTGCTACACCGCTCAAACTCAAAAATTGTTTAGACCCGACAATCCAAACGTTGAGGCAATGTTCAAGCCTCTAGCCAAAATTGCCATGGGGTTTGAATGTGATCCACAAAGAACAGTGCTTATTGATGACTCTCCTTACAAGGGATGTATTTCACCAGCAAACAATTGCATTTTTCCACCACAATTTGATGCTGAGAAGATGGTTGACAATATGCTCTTGGAGGAGCTACTGCCATACTTGATTCAGCTTGATGAGAGAAGGGATGTGCGTGATTTAATTGCTTCTAATCGTTATGGACAACCTATAGTGACAAATGATAGTGAATACAAACAAATCATGGAGTATTGGAAGCAGAAAAATGATGTTTGGTCAGCTAAGGTGTTCTTTACAAGAAGAATACACACCTGCAAAAGGTGACAGGGATGAAACTATCATTGAAAATGCAAGTGACACAAGCCACCGCAATGAAATGAGAAGAGCCCAAATACAAGAGATCTTAGCAAAGGAGCGTACACCCATTGAAAGCATGAAGGCGTCACAATTGACCACTTTAGCTAGGCAATTGGGTTGTAACACAAAAGGAGTTTTGAAGGCAACCACAGCAAAGGCTTATATAAATAAGGTGAAAGCTGAGAACAATCTTCTAAGGCTGGATAGAAAGCAACCCTAAGGTACTAGTGACATGTCATATATTCTTGATACACATACTTGAACACTCATGTGCATGGTATCTAACAAATCTTTCTTTTTATTCCTTCCTGCAGGATCTTACAAAGGATACTACTAGATGGAGCTCAATCAATAGAGATTTTGATATGTTTGCTCAAAATAATGAAGCAGTCACCTACATTTTTTGTTTATCAATTTCTTGAGAGACTTTCTTTTAGTTTGTAATCATCAAATGAAATGAAAAGTATCCTTCTTATAAGATTGCTGATCTTTTTCTCGTTCAAAACTTTCAATTGTGATTTATAGTTTTGTTAGCATGAGATTGTGCTTTTTTAGTTTGAAAAAAACTGTCAAAGATCCAAGTCTTTTTGGCTTTACTTAAGTTATTAATTGTGAAAGATCCAAGTCTTTTTGCTTTACTTAAGTTATTGATTGTCTATGTAATAGTCCTTAAAACAATATCGGATGGCTTTCTTGCTCCCATGTCTCACATTGGTCTTTAGGTAAGACAAGTGGTGACCTTGAAAGTATGGTCTCATATCTCGATCAAGTGAAGAGACATGAAGCTTAAATATCACTACTATGTATCTAGTGTTAAACTCCATCAAGACAAAGATACTAGAGTGCCAAATTGCAGTCTAGTTTAAGTGAAAATCCATTTGAGCTAAGGTAAAACTTATAGTGCCTCATTTTTCTAGGATTCTACCCCATCAAGGAAGTTAGAATCTAGCACAAACCAATTAAGACTCTTTTGGAGCCTAGATAGGACAATTCGTGGAACTTAAGAGACTTATTATTGAGTTAGAGTCTAGTTTAGATAAGCAAAAGATCTTCAAACCAGCACTTGACTTTCTTACTATTCAATATTCAAAGTCCCTTGAGGCTAACAAATTACATACCTACTTGTAACCTAACTAATGAGTAATTATATAGATCTAAGCAAGTATATATAATGAGTCTTCAAACTAATAAACCAAGGGAAGAGAGTAGCAAGGTCCACTACTTGTCCAAGCTCAGCTCTAGACAACATAGAAAGATGCTAGTTCTACTAATTGTCTAATTATAGGCATGGAGAAATGATAGAAGGTTGAACACTTGTCCAACCTATCATCTCTAGTAAGATGGGAGGTTTGGCCTTAAGATTCACCATGTAACCAACCTATACATCATTGTATTATGAAGAGTAAAAAGCAAAGCTCCACCACTTGTCCAAGCTAGTTCTAAAATCCACATGGAGATAAGCAAGCTCCACCATTTGTCAAATCTCTCTTCCATTAAAACATGAAAAAACTCAGCTATGTTGTACAGGGGGGACTTTTTTCCAAGGTCCACCACTTGTCCAAGCTAGGATCCATTAAAACATGGAAATAAACAAAGCTCCACCACTCGTCCAACCTTTATAGTTGCAAAGTGTATGGTTGTTTAAACTAGGTATGGGAAAATAATTGAAGGTCCACCACTTGAAACATGGAGCGAAGCAAGCTCCACCATGTCTCCAATATGCTAGACTCCATTGAAACACCCTAAACCCATGATATTTTGTACATAGGGGATGTACATTCAAGATCCACCACTTGTCCAACCTAGTATCCCTAGTAGCTTGATAGCTTTGGTCTCAAGATTCACCACTTGTCCACTCTATGTCATTGTATTAAAAAGGATTGGGTGTTAAGGTCCACCACTTGTCCAACCTATAAGGTTATATTTTAAATGGTTTTTTTTCTCACAACTTGAACTACCCATGATATGTTTTACATGGGAGTTTTGTTTCAATGTCCACCACTTGTCCAGCTAACTCTATTGAAACATAGAGAGAACCAAAATGACAACACCAATAGTATATTGAGATTGCTATAGTGATTTTAAGGGTTCTTGTGCCAAATGTCCAATATGGAAGCATTGAGATGGAGGAATGGTTCCAAAATGTCTGTTGTTGGACTAATTGGAAGAATTGAGTGGTGAATGGTTTTAAAGTTTAAATGGGGGTGGGGGCTTTTATTTCCAGGGTCACCATTGTAAATAATAACCTATTATCCCTAGTAGCACGAGTGGTTTGGTCTAAAGATATACCACTGATGGTCACACACTGTTATTATATTGGGAATAACTATGTATTAAGTTGGGGTCTGAGGTTTTGGTCAGGGGATAATAGGTTAAAATGGTTTGGTCAGGGGTATGAAAATGGCCCATGAATTGGTTTTAATAGGGGAATTCATTCCAAGTCCACCATTTATTGTCTAACTGTTGAATCTATTGGGAAAAAAATAGGAGAAATTGAGTTACCACTTGGGATTCTAATGTTGTTCATGAGAGAAGCAAAGGTTCACCACTTGTCATTTGCTAGGCTAATTAAGCATGGAGAGAAGTAACACTCCATCATTTTCCAAGATAGGTGCACCAATTACATGGAAAGTAATCAAGATGATCATGTTTGTGGAGAATTTCTTGGCTCCCATGGACACCTAAAACAGTTAAAACCATGTTTGTACATGGGGTGTGTACATTCAGGTGTCTACCACTTCTCTAACTTATACCTAGTAGCATGAGTGGTTTGGTCTTAAGATTCACCACTTATCCACTCTATGTCATTATATTAAGAATAACTGGGTGTTAAGGTCCACCACTTGTCCAACCTATAAGGGTATATCTTAAATGGTATCCTTCACCACTTGTCAAGGTCCATCACCACTTTTCCAACCTGTAAGGTTATATCTTGAATGATATTTTTCCTTATCACTTGTAATGTCCATGCTATGTTTTACAAAGGGGTTTTGTTCCAAGACCCACCACTTGTCCAAGCTAACTCTATTGAAACATAGAGAGAAGCAAAGGTCCACCACTTGTCCAAGGTAGGCTCCATTGAAACATGGAGAGAAGGATGATCCACCATTTCTCCAAGATAGGTTCCATTGAAACATTGAGAGAAGCAATCTCCACCATGTCTCCAAGCTAGGCTCCATTGAAATACCCTAAACCCATAATTTTGTACATGAGGGTTTACATTCAAGGTCCACCACTTGTCCAACCTATTATCCCTAGTAGCACGAGTGGTTTGGTCTCAAGATTCACCACTTGTACACTCTATGTCATTATATTAAGAAGAACTATGTGTTAAGGTCCACCACTTGTCCAACCTATAAGGTTATATTTTAAATGGTATCCTTTCTCACCACTTGAAATGCCCATGATATGTTTTACATGGGGGTTTCATTCCAAGGTCCACCACTTGTCCAAGCTAACTCTATTAAAACATATAGAGAAAGAAAGGTCCACCACTTGTCCAAGCTAGGCTCATTGAAACATGGAGAGAAGGAACCTCCACTGTTTCTCCTAGATAGGCTCCATTGAAACATGGAGAGAAATAAGCTCCACCATGTCTCCAAGTTGCTAGGCTCCATTGAAATACCCAATACCCATAATATTTTGTACATGGGGGGTTTACATTCAAGGTTCACCACTTGTCCAACCTATTATCCCTAGTAGGTTTGGTCTCATGATTCACCACTTGTCCACTCTATGTCATTATATTAAGAGGAATTGGGTGTTAAGGTCCACTACTTGTCCAACCTATAATGTTATAGCTTGAATGGTATTTTTTCTCACCACTTGTAATGCCCATGACATGATTTACATGGGGGTTTTGTTCCAAGGTCCACCACTTGTCCAAGATAAATCTATTGAAACATAGAGAGAAACAAAGGTCCACCACTTTTCCAAGTTAGGATGCATTGAAACATGGACCTTAATACCAAATTATTTCTAGTAGCATGAGTGATATTTTGTAAATGGGGGGTTTACATTCAAGGTCCACCACTTGTCGAACCTATTTCCCTAGTAGGTTTGGTCCCAAGTTCACCACTTATCCACTCTATGTCATTATATTAAAAATAATTGGGTGTTAAGGTCCACCACTTGTCCAACCTATAAGGTTATATATTGAATGGTATTTTTTCTCACCACTTGTAATGTCCATGATATGTTTTACATGCGGGTTTTGTTCCAAGGTCCACCACTTTTCCAAGATAACTCTATTCAAACATAGAGAGAAATAAAGGTCCACCACTTGTCCAAGCTAGGCTCCATTGAAACATGGAGAGAATGATGCTCCACCATTTATCCAAGATAGGCTGCATTGAAACATGGAGAGAAGCAAGCTTTACCATGTTTCCAAGCTAGGCTCCATTGAAACACTCTAGGGGGTTTTATTTCAAGGCCCACTACTTGTTTAACCTATTATCCCTAGTAGCATGAGTGGTTTGGTTTCAAGATTCACCACTTGTACACTCTATGTCATTATATTGTGTTAAGGTCCACCACTTGTCCAACCTATAAGGTTATATCTTAAATGGTATCCTTTCTCGCCACTTGAAATGCCCATGATATGTTTTACATGGGAGTTTCATTCCAAGATCCACCACTTGTCCAAGCTAACCATATTTAAACATAGAGAGAAACAAAGGTCCACGACTTGTCCAAGCTAGGCTCCATTGAAACATGGAGAGAAGGAACCTCCACCATTTCTCCTAGATAGGCTCCATTAAAACATGGACATAAGTAAGTTCCACCATGTCTCCTATATGCTAGGCTCCATTGAAATATGCAAAACCCATGATTTTGTACATGGGTGATTTACATTCAAGGTCAACCATTTGTCCACCCTATTATCCCTAGTAGGTTTGGTCTCACAATTCACCACTTTTTCACTCTATGTCATTATAATAAGAGGAATTGGGTGCTAAGGTCCACCACTTGTCCAGCCTATAAGGTTATACCTTGAATGGTATTTTTTCTCACCACTTGTAATGCCCATGACATGCTTTACATGGGGTTTTGTTCCAAGGTTCACCACTTGTCCAAGCTAATTCTATTGAAACATAGAGAGAAACAAAGGTCCACCACTTTTCCAAGCTAGGCTCCATTGAAACATGGACCTTAATACCAAATTATTCCTAGTAGCATGAGTGATATTTTGTACATGGGGGGTTTGCATTCAAGGTCCACCACTTGTCCAACCTACTTTTCCTAGTAGGTTTGGTCGCAAGATTCACCACTTGTCCACTCTATGTCATTATATTAATAATAATTGGGTGTTAAGGTCCACCACTTGTCCAACCTATAAGGTTATATATTGAATGGTATTTTTTCTCACCACTTGTAATGTCCATGATATGTTTTACATGGGGATTTTGTTCCAAGGTCCACCACTTGTCCAAGCTAAATCTGTTCAAACATAGAGAGACAACAAACGTCCACCACTTGTCCAAGTTAGGCTCCATTGAAACATGGAGAGAATGATGCTCCACCATTTATCCAAGATAGACTCCATTGAAACATGGAGAGAAGTAAGCTCCACCATGTCTCGAAGATGCTAGAGTCGATTGAAATACCCAAAACCCCTGATACTTTGTACATGGGGGGTTACATTCAAGGTCCACCACTTGTCCAACCTATTATCCCTAGTAGCATGAGTGGTTGGTCTCAGGATTCACCACTTGTCCACTCTATATCATTATATTAAGAAAAATTGGGTTTCCATATCTAAATGGATCTTTGCTTGGATAAGTGGTAGACCTTGAGACCTAAATACCCATTCTACACTAGAGCATTGGTTAAGCCTTATGCACTTCAAGCATACCTTTAACAACAAGTAGTAGTTATTAGTTGACTTAAGTCTAGTTGACCTCCATGGTATTGAGACTAAGAGAGAGTGTAGCATAAAAAAGAGTCAGGATTTTAATTTGACTTTCTTTCTATTAATGAGTAGATCATAGATGGATTTTGGTATCTAATAAAACCTTAGGGTAGACAATGTAAAACTCATGTCTATTGTTGTGTTTGCATTAAGTGTTCTTGTTCTTTAATTTCAGAACCATTACAGAAAAATGGATTGGCTATATGCTGGCATAAATTGAAGAAAACTATTGAATTACCCATCCAACCTCCTCCAAGACCTTGTCCAAGGAATGAATCACCTCCTTATCACCTACCACTTTCTTTCAAGGACATCAAAAGAGTACTTATCTTGATCTAGAGGGGTTACTTCTCAAGACAATTGAAATGAAACATGGAGATTCTATGCCATCTTGGGCTCAACACATGCGACTTGTGGAGGATAAAGATGAAGTTTATCATGTGGTGCGACCAGACGCACAAAGTTTTTTGGATTTTTGTGCTGAATACTTTGAGCTATGGATATGGAGTTGCTATAACTTAACAAGGGTGCAACGCATCACACAAAAATGTTTTCCTGAGCAGTATACCAAGTTCAAGGTGTTTATGAGTAACAAAAATTGCCAAAATCCAAATATTATGTTAGGATTTACAAGGGTTTATCACAAAAATTTGAGTGATATTTGATATTTGAGGATTTGGATGCAAACAATACCTTAAATTTTTATGACACTCCATATAGGGTGATGTGGAACATGCCAGGGACATATCTTATATTTCCAAAGATGTGGAGGCAAACTTCCGAGCAACTTCAAAACTTCTTGCAGAGAACCATAATTCCATGGTTGGTAGGATGGTTGTATGCAAGAGATAAGAGAGTCTATACATACAACACAATTGTAAATCAGTATAGTGATTCTGAGACAAATTATGTCCTTGGTGTGTACTTGTCAACACGAAAGAATTGAATAAATATGGCCATAAGATGCTTTTTTTATTCTAGTGTGTATCTTTCAACATTTGTATAATTTGATATAGTCTTTTTTATAAAAAAACAAAGGTGTGTCAATTTTATGAACACTTGAATGGAGTGCACCCTACTCTAAGGGGACTTCAATGTACTATTGGAGTGCATCCTATTGTAAGGGGATCTGATTATTGCTAGAGTGCACCCAAATTTTTGGAGACTCATTTTTTATTTGATTGGGGCCTATGTTGGGTCATATAGTAAAAGAAATTCATTTTTTGTCAATTCATATCGAGGTTGCATTTATTTGTAACTATGAGAGAATTGATGTTTGATGTCAAAATAAAACTTGTAAGTATGGATCAGAGAATTCATGGACTTTAAATATGTGAGAGGGATCTTTTTCTTGGGCACAAATGTTTGCTTCAAGAATTTTGTCATTACATACTTTACGTGAAAGAGTTTTAGAACCTAAAAGACTTTGAAAACAAAACTATGGAATCTAAGTGCATGTATAATTCTTGAATGGCTTGAAAGTTGATGTATACCATGCATGTCGCCTTGATGAAGATTTAGATCTGACAAGTGCAAAGCTAGAATTCTTGGACGTTTACCTTTGTCAATTTGGTAATAACATATTTAACTTCTTTTATTATGGGTGAAAAAATATATTATTATGTGCATTTGGAACCTAATTGCTTGACCTTCAAACCAAGATTCCTATGTTATTTTTTCATATACTTTTTTGTAATGAATTAAGATTGTGGATACAAGGTCCACCACTTGTTCAAGCTAGATCTAAGAAAGTATATATACTGAGTCTTCAAACTAGTAAACCAAGGGAAGAGAGAAGCAGGGTCCATCACTTGTCCAAGCTTATCTCTAGACAACATAGAGAGATGTTAGGTCTACTAATTGTCCAATATAGTCATGGAGAAATGATAGAAGGTTGATCCACTTGTCCAACCTATCATCTCTAGTAAAATGGGAGGTTTGGCCTTAAGATTCACCATGTAACCAACGTATACTTCATTGTATTATGAAGAGTAGAAAAGCAAAGCTCCACCACTTGTCTAAGGTAGTTCCAAAATCAACATGGAGAGAAGCAAGATTCACCATTTGTCCAAGATAGGTTCCATTAAAACATGGAAAAACATCATATATGTTGTACATGGAAGCTTTTTTCCAAGGTCCACCACTTGTCCAAGCTAGGATCCATTAAAACATGGATAGAAACAAGGCTCCACAACTCGTCCAACCTTTATAGCTGCAAAGTGTACGGTAGTCTAAACTAGGCATGGGAAAATAATAGAAGGTCCACCACTTATCCAATATATTATCTCTAATAGCATGGGAGGTTTGGTCTCAAGATTTAGGAATTGGCTAACCTGTATTTCATTGTATTATGATGAATTTGGTTTTAAAGTCAACTACTTATCCAAGCTATAAGTTTATATCTTGAATGGTATTCCTTCCCATCACTTAGAAAACCAATGATATGTTGTACATGGGGGGGTTTGTTACAAGGTCCACCACTTGTCCAAGCTAGTTTCATTGAAACATGAATGAAGACAAGCTCCACCATTTGTTAAATCTAGACTCCATTGAAATCTAGAAAATCCATTCTATGTTGTACATGGGGTTTTTGTTTTAAGGTCCAACACTTGTCCAAGCTAAGATCCATTGAAACATGGAGTAGAGAAACACTCCACCACTTGTCCAAGCTAGGAAACGTTGATAGTAGTTGGCTTAGTTTGAAGATCCACCACATGTCTAAGCTAACTCTATTGAAACATAGAGAGAAGCAAAGGTCCACCAGCTGTTCAAGCTAGGCTCCATCGAAACATGGACAGAAGCAAGCTCCACCATTTATCCAAGATAGGCTCCATTGAAACATGGAGAGAATCAAAGGTCCACCATTTCTCCAAGCCAAGCTCCATTTGTCCAACCTATAAGGTTATATCTTAAATGGTAATCTTTTTAATCACTTGGAATACCCATGATATGTTTTACATGGGGGTTTTGTTCCAAGATCACCACTTGTCCAAGCTAACTCTATTGAAACATAGAGAGAAGTAAAGGTCCACCACTTGTCCAAGCTAGTCTCCATTGAAACAAGGAGAGAACCAAGCTCCATCATTTCTCCAAGATAGGCTAGCATGGATAAGTGCACCTTGAAACCAACCTTCCTATGAAGCAATAGAGCATATGCTACATATTTTATGTATGCCCCATGCCTCAAATTAAGAAGTTATAGATTAGAAGTGGACCTTGCTTGAATGTCACATGCAATAAATTAAGGAAAAATAGCCAAGTGGATTGTATTCCTCAATGGATCCTTGCTTTCACAAGTTGTGAACCTTGAGTCACTTTTACATTAACTTGGACAAGTGGTGGACCTAGAAACCAAGCTCTCCATGTTGAGATAAGTTGTAGGTAGGACAGTAGGACATAGACAACGATAATGGATGCAATATACTCGTCTCCTTATAATCCAATTGATTGAAACCATGGCACTTTAGTTGTTTTCATTGTGTATTGTATGTGCATAAAGTGGAATGAGACCTTAAGAAAACTCAAATTTTTGACAAAATCTCTATATTTTGTACATGATATATTGAAAGTTGTCCAACCTAGGAATTGGGATTTTCCCACTTTACCTAATATGGTCTTTTCTCTACCTCATAGTCGAGGACAACTATGTTTTCAAGAGAGAGGTAATGTCATAAAATCCAATATACACCTATCCCAAATTATTTTCTCATATTGAACTGATCATTTAATATGGGGAGATAAATGGGAACAAGAGTTAGGATACAGATATGTGCTGCTAGACCCATTCTTAGCAAGGGACCAAGAGGAGGGATAAGCTCATCTCAATCAAGGCCCAAAATGGAGAGAGGTCTACCAAGGACAAATGTCCACCTAATGGAGCTTTAAAAAGACCTTAGGTTAAACTTTGTTAAAGCCTCCAAAGGCTAGTGCTAAAAGTCCTTAGACCTAGAACCTTCAGGTAAATTTTTGTCCAACTTTAAGTGCTTGAGGTGCTTGAGCACAAAAGTCAACAACTAGTACTATAAATGAGGGGGCGAGCCCTTTTCATAGGGGGATGAGAGAGAATACACACACACATACTCTCTAGACCCACTTAAGACAAAGAGGGCATATAGGATACATGTCAAGTACATAGTACTGTTGCCCCCTATTCCGGTCTAATTCTTATTGCATGGCCTATGGCAAGGTTCAATGAGAATTAAGCTTGAGTAAATTGAACTTAAACAATTTAGAAAAAGCCTATACAAAGAACCAATGAAAATTGAGACCCCTAGATTCCTGTTGGCTACGAAGGGGTCCAATGAGAAATAAGTAGTCCAGAAGGTAACTTAATTCCTATTGGAAAGTAGACCTAGAGGTCCAATCAAAATTTAGCTTCATTTAAATAATAAGCTAAGCTCTCTATCAAAAGGGGAAAGGGGGACACTTGTCACAATGCTACACCCCTTGCTTGTTATGTTGTAGACCATTGATTGGCTAGGCCATGATATGGACCAATAGGATGCAAGCATGAGTTAGGAGGGAGAGGGTTTGACCAAGTCAATAGGGAGGCTCTTATTTTTTCCATACTCAACCATACACATTCACACAACTCATGTGTTGAGCAAGAACTCCATCTCCTTCTCCAAGCTTGAGAAGTAGAGATCCTACACCAACACCTCTTGGCTATGGAATCCAAATCCAAGTAAGATTCAAGCTTCATGACATGCTCATCTTCTTTACCATCTATATTACTATGAAAAGCTAAGATCTAAGAGTAATCTATGGTAAGGGGAATACTTATTTCTTGTATGTTACATCTTCTTCCCCTTCACTTTTCTCACTCATTGCCAGCTCTCTTCACCTTTGAATGTGTTTACGATCTAAGAGTAATCTATGGTAAGGGGAATACTTATTTCTTGTATGTTACATCTTCTTCCCCTTAACTTTTCTCACTCCTTGACAAGTCTCTTCACCTTTGAAGGTGTTTGAGGTCTTGGGATTGAGGCAGGGGACAAGATTATGTTATTGCAAGTAAGTTTAATTTTTGTTTTGGTCATAATCTTGTTGCATGAATCTTTCCATCTACATGGAATCAACAACAAGGTCTCAAAGGACACATAGAATGTATTGTACCAAGTCTCTCTTTTTGGGAGAACATATAATACAAAAGGCTTATGGAGGGGGGACCAGTTGCAAGTAAATCCGGTCCTGAATAGTTGTCAATTTCTCCAGTTCTCTCTCTTTTACAAGTATTTTTCATGCCAAGCTAACTAGGTGTCATGTTATAGTGCTATCTTTAGTCAACTTTACTCCCTCTCTACCTTCATTGGAATTTTTTTTAATAAAATGCTAACTATAGTCATTTTAATTCCTCTACAACAATGTTATTAGCCTAATTTCATTACAAAAGGGAACCCTATGCCAAGTGTGGAAAACAAAACACACTTCTTGATGCTTGTAATAAATGCTGATGATTGTGTCAGGGACAAAATCTCAAGAAGGTTTATGGATCCAAAGGATACAAAAAGAGGAAAAAACAAAACTAAAGGCCAACATGAAGTGTGGACTACTGAGATGTAGAGAGGACGATGAAGATGGTACTAGTGTCCTATTTCATTTCAAGAAATTCACGATTCAAGACACGAAGATTGTGGTTGCACAACCCATGCGAGAGCGAAAAAGAATATGAGTCGTATGATGGGCTGAAAAATGCCGAAAAGGTAGATTTGGCAAAGGATCCTAAGCCACTTTATATAGCTATGGTTTTGAGTGCAAAAGAGGAAGAGATGCTCATCACTCTCCTGAAGGAATATTAAGATTTATTTTTGTGGTCTTACAAGGATCTCAAGGGAGTTGATCCATCCATATGTCAACATACAAACCCCTTGAATCTTGATGCAAATCCATTTAAACAAATTTCCCATATACGTATACCAATACATTAGCAAGGTGCATTAAAGAGGATATTGAGAAGTTGAAAGAGGTAGAGTTCATCTATGATATTGTGCATACAGATTGGGTGTAACCTTTTTGTGAAAGTACCCAAGAAGAATGGAAAGCTACAAGTGTGTGTCAATCTTAAGAAGGTGAATGTAGCCATGATTAGAGATAATTACCCCTTACCAATCACAGAGAAAGTTCTTGAGAGAGTAGCAAGAAAGCTAGCCTACTCATTCCTATATGGATTTTCAAGCTACAACAAGATGACTATAGCACCAAAAGACCAACATAAGATGCATTTGTTAAAAAATGGGAAATATATGCATACAGGGTAATGTCATTTGGCGTAATCAATGCCCCATCCACATTCTAAAGACTTATGACTCATGTATTCAAAGAAATATATAGGGATGATCTTTGCATTCATTCTCTTTTAAGAGAAGAGCACACATACCATCTTATAAAGGTATTTGAGAAATCCAAAACATATCAAATTTGCCTTAACCTAGAAAAGTGTGGATTCATTGTCAAACAAGTGAGAATTCTAGGCCATATTGTGTCAAAAAATGATATATATATATATATATATATATATATATATATATATATATATATATATATATCAACAAGATCAAAGTAATAGTAGAAATGTCAAGACCAACAAATGGTAGACAAGTGAAACTGTTCATGGGACACTATGGATATTATAGAAGATTCATATACGTATATAACATTACACAACCTCTCTACAGGTTGATAGTGGTCTTTGTGTGGATAGAGGAGTGCGAGATTTCATTCAAAAATCTTAAGGACACTCTAATCTCAGCACACGTACTAAAAGCACCAAATTGGAAAAAATTATTTCATGCTCACATGGATACATTTGCATTTGCAATAGGATTCATTTAGTTCAACGAGGTAAAGGCACAATAGACTTTCCAGTGTGCTATGTGAGTAGACAACTGAATAGTTCCAAACACAATTAAACGAAAGAGTTTAGGAATAATATATGTTGTCAAAAAATTTGGCATTATCTTTTGGCCGACAACTTTGTGTTTTTCATAGACCACCAAGCGCTCCTCTATTATGTAAACACGCCTTGGAATACGGGGAGAATAATTAGATGGTTTATCATCTTGCTTGAGTTTATGGTAGTTGTAAAAAATGGGAAACACGTCTTAGAGCAGATCATTTCTATAGTAGGTTACTCAAGAAAGAGCACCAAAAGGGGTTGATGATGACATCCCAAACACATTTCTCTTGAACATAGAAATGGTTTGGAGATGGTCTTAGGAAATCATAAATCTCTTATCCTATGGGGGAGTCTTTGATATAAAAAAATGGGTTTAACAAACATCAGATAATCGTACAAGCAACAAACTTCCATCTCATCTCCAAATTCTTGTGTCATCATGGATTAAATGAAATATTGCGATTGTGCATAAGCCCTAACGAATATGAATGCTATCTTTTTAAGGCTCATATGCAGAACATAGGTTTTCATTGCTCTTAGGCAAAAACATACGAACGTTTGAAATGGTTGGAGTGTATTGGCTAGGCATGTGTGCAAAGGTACATGAATATATCACCAAGTGTGCTACATGGCAAGTTAGACCACTAGTGGAATATGCCACCTTATTTCAAGCAACAATATCCCCTCAATGGAGTCAGTATATGATAGATTACCTCATACCCTAACATTCCCAGAGAATATATCTAAGGCTCAACAGAGGGCTATAGAATTAGAATCCAAAGATTATGTGTTGATTGAAGATCAATTGTACCAAAGAGTTAAGGATAACCAACTATAGCTTTGTGCTACTAAAAGTGAATATTTGTCTATTTTAGAGCACACACATGGAGGTGTATTAGGAGGCCATTTTTCAAGTGATAAGACAACAAAGATTGTCTTAATCGCTCTAATATGGTGGCCAACATTCACATGATTACTAAGAAATATATCAAACAATGTGATGATTGCCAATATACCAGGGATGAGATGCCATTACGGCACAATGTCGGATTGGTCAAAAATTGCAAAAAAATAGCAAAAGTAGACCAAATCTTGACTATAGAGAGTTGTAAAGGTATCAAGTGATTTTCCTAAATTGAAACTTTATTTACATTATTTTTATATTTTGGACAAATTTTGAGTCAATTTGACTATTTTTTGCTTTAATTTGAAATTATTTGAACACCTTTTTGTATTTTTCCAATAATCATGATAAAAAGCACCTTTTTCACCTTTTCAAAAGCAAGAAGCCAAATCTAAATGATAGAATACCAAGTCAAGAAGAATCTTCAATTTTGTTTTGAAAGAGATCAAAATATCTCAAGTTTATGGCCTAAAGGCGACGATGGTCATCAAAGTTATACAGCCATGGTTGGGGCATCAAAATTCAAAAGGTAGAAATTGAGGATCAACAAGGAGTTTAGGACATGAAAAAGGAAAAATGGGGTCAAAATTCTAGGATAGGTTCAGGGAGCACTAGGAACATATACTAACCATATGGGGAAATCGTGGTCATTTGCTTACTAGAGCCCTGAGAGAGAGAGAGAGAGAGAGAGAGAGAGAGAGAGAGAGAGAGAGAGAGAGAGAGAGAGAGAGAGAGAGAGAGAGAGAGAGAGAGAGAGAGAGAGAGAGAGAGAGAGAGAGACAGAGAGAGAGAGAGAGAGAGAGAGAGATCTTCTGAGCATCCATACGTGCAACTTGGTGATTTCCATGGTGAGTGGTGCTCATAGGACATGTTTGTATATGCTAATCACTAACATACACAGCACATGGAGAGAATGAGACCTAGGCACTTTACATTCAATCTTGTAGGCAAGCCTTCGCCTCTTTGCTTCAGGAGGATTTAGGGGTGAGAGTCGTGGTTGCAAGTTGGAGGTTGAAGTTGGTTGCTCACTAGCCTTTTTCTTGCCTGTAGTGGTCATGTAATCCCTTATTAATGAGATTAAGCCAAATATTACCTTACGCTTGAGCACGCGCTGCGGCCTTGGGCCACTTAGGTGTAGAGGTGATCTTCCTCCTCTTAGTCGGCTCCTCAGGAAAGAGAGGTCTGGTGATGCTTTCTCTTCCCTTAATGTGTGTCACAGTACCTTCGTGTATGTTGATGTAGAATATTTCAAGCTCGTGTGCGTTGGAGGTTTCTGGAGCACTCATAGGTTGAGAGGAGAGGTATATCAAGCTCTTCTTCTCACTCTCCTTCGTTGGCGACGATCACGAACAAGGCATGTAGAAGAACTTACTTCTTGATTTTCAATGACACTACAACATGGTAACAAGACCTCGATGAAAGCTTTTAAGGCCTCTAAAGCCTCCTCCTCTTCTGTTCTCCAATTTGCAAACTCCTCACGCCATTCATCCATGTTGTAGATTGCACATCTTCATTGCTTGTGGACTGAAGGTCTGTGTAGCCCTCCTCACTGGGGGCACCAAAATGATAGCGGGAAAAAGAGCAGTGCAATCGGGTGGCCTTTGTACTCGTACACACTCCACAAACCACGCCTCATGCAAACAAGCAAAGAACAAAACAAAGGGGGCACCACCCTAAATTAAGAGGTTTAGGGACCTCACACATAGTGCACATAGGCAAGTGAGACTTCTGGCCTTATGATGGCATCAAAACATATGGCAAAACACATAGAAACGAAGCTTAGGGACCTTATGTAGCATATATATACACAAGACATCAGCTTAACAATACAACGGCATCTGATCATACATAACAAGGATATAGAGAAGCAAGCCAAGGATGGCATAATCCCTTGTCAAAAACAATCGACCCAGCAAGTAGGTATGATCCTACTAGCAACACATCAATACCTTAGAGAATGATGGCGAGGATGGTGGCCATGGAGCATGAGAGAAGACTCCTTATTTAGGTTTTAGGGCTAGTAATGTAGCATACTAGAGGGAGAGAGAGAGAGAGAGGGAGAGAGAGTAGAGCTCCATCCATAGCTCCTCGTTGTGAGCAATGTCGTCATAGCTTCGTTGCTTGGTGAAGTGGGTGAAGTGTTGGTTTTGAGTGAGAGAAGGCCTCCTTATATAGGTTTCTGAGAGGGTTTAGGATTAGGGATAAACATGCTTAAATCCGTTGATTGGGGTTACTTTTTGCTTAGGGTGGTCAACAGATTGAGGTCACCTGATATGTCACCATCAAGATATTCTCTAGAGTGATGCGAGAGGGGAGGGTAAATGCTGATTTTTCTGATTGTGACACATGGGGATAACGCCTTGACCAGCATTTAAGAGCAGGTGAGGTGGCTGTTGAAACTGGAGGTTCTGCACATGTCAGGGGGGGACATGCGGGGGGGGAGGTGGCAGCTGGGTCCTCCTGAATATCAAATTCTCAAAAAATCCTCAACCATGGCTTCTTTTGACATGTGTTCTTTGAAAAAATCAGCATGTCTCTTTTCAACTCAAAAGTCTTTATCCCTGTTGACTCACCTTTACCATAAGATTTTCCCCTTTTCTCCTCCTGTAACTGCATTGTTGATGCCCAATCACTGCTTCTAGTAACAGTGAACTGTTACCTACCAAATACTTATGGTGCAGTGAAAAATATTTACCATGGGTAAAAAACGTTACTGTAGGTAAAAAGTGATTTGTATTTACCATGTAGGTGAAAAATATTTACTGTAGGTAAAAAATATTTACTGTGGTAAAAAAGTGAAAACGGAGTATGCTGTGCTGTGAGTCCACACGAACATCCTCGTGTAAATTTCACTAGAAATTCACACCTAGAATGGGCTATTCTGTAAGATATAGGTTGTAGGCATGCATAAGAGCTCGTTCCCACGTATCTTCTGTCCATGGCACTTTTTACTCTTTGGTGCTTGTGAAGTAGATTTTTCTTCTCTTTCGAGATCCCTTGGACTAGAGTATCCTCATCTCCCCAACAACTTACTGTGCCTTTATTGCATCTTCAGAAGGGGTCCTAAAAACCATGCATCATATAGCCCTCCCCCTTAAGCTAGAGGTATTTGATGCCTCTAGCTGTAGGTTGTGCTACAATAGGGTTCTCTTGAATACTTACCCACCTGGTACCAATTGAATTTGCCATGTTACTGCTTTCTTGGCTGATGCACCCTGTTTAGTCCTTTCTGATGAATAATTGTATCCATCCATGACTAGCAACTGGTCTCCTAGACCCTTGAAAGCCATACCCCATCCATTGTCAATATCCGCTTTCACTGGTAGCATTCTCTTTTTTTTTTTTCTTCTCTTTTTTTCCTTTTTTTTTTTCTTCTCTTTTTTTGCCCAACCCCTCATTGAGCATTCATGCTCAACCATAGTATTATTTAGGTAAAATATGATTGTATAGAGAGAATTATATAACATAGAGCTATAGACTGCATAAGAAAAATGATAGTATAGTGGCTATATAGATAGGATAGAGATAGAGAAAAAAGCATCTGCTACTGCATCACCCTCCAGGGTCAAATGGAAAGCTCAAAGCTCCCCCACGCATGGTGTAGAATCCACCTGGATCAAAAGTAAAGCATTGCTCATTGCCATCAACCTGTAAAACATGTATATCCAAGCCTTCCTTTGCACTTGTAGGCCAATAGACAGGCCACCCTTCCAGCTCTTTATAGCACGGAGCTTCGTCACCCTGCATCCATAATCCTTCGTGTCCACTATAAGCATACTTGCCATCACTTGAGAAACATGAATCATAAGCAGCTATCCTACCATCTGCTACAGAACCCTCCATGGTATAGTCCACTTCAAAAAAAACTCGCCATTGACACAAAAATATATGTAAAGCAACCTCCAATAACACATGTATCCATAGCATCACATAACATAGCAAGACCCTGCCATTTTCCTCCACTTGCTGCATAGCCAAGCAAAACCTGATCACTTTTCAAACCTGTATCCAAACCCTCTGTAAACGTCACCCACAACCATCTCTTTATACCAAGAAACATGACCTACTAGACTTCCACCCCTGTGCAAATACCTCATCAACAACAAGGTTGACGGCACCTTCCTTTAATTGGATATGGTGTTGGGTTACCTCCACTCCTTTAATGTGCTCGTAATCAGTTATAAAGAGGCCAGCATGCTTCTTTAGTACCTGCAAATAGGGTTCTCTCTCTTCTTCTAGTAGGTCCTTAGCTAGCATCTCCTCTAAGCCTGTGGCTTCTTCCTTGTTTAGAGAGTCTTGACCACCTTCTCCTTCTGGGTTTCGCAGTATTATACCCATGACTTCCAAAGAGCTAGCATCCTCCTCAGATGACTCATCCTCAGATGAAGAGCAGCTGCTTGTGCTCCATTCATCCATAGAAGTCTCCATCTCTAGGTCTTGTTGTCTACCCTACTTCATGTCATACACAATATTTTGTTGCTTGCCACCTACCTTATGATTTGGTCGCAACTCAAGGGAACCTGTCTCCCAATCTTGCCTAGCTTTCATATCCATAAGCCAAGGTCTTCCAAGGATTAGCGGATAGCCCTCCCCCTTAGTTGGGATCACATAAGCATCAATTGAGATTGCAACACCAAAAGCTGAAACCTTCACTCCATTAACCTTTCCCACACAAGCCACCCTTACATTATTTTCCATCTTAGCTTGTAAGGAAGTTTGCTCGTTTACTTCCAAACCCAACCTGTGCATTAATTTCTCTGTCATAACACAAATCTCGGCTCCACCATCTACGTACACATTGGAGACTCGCTGACTCTTAATCTCTGCATCAATGACTGGCACGATATCCTTCATGCCTCTTGCACTAATAGACCCAACTGACTTTGCCTTAGCCCTCCGGGTGCTGACCATCTTAGACCAGGTTCTACGCATCTTTGGGGAAAGGTGGAGGAGTTTCTGCCATGAAATCTTTGGTCCTTGCTTACTCACATCTTCTACCAGGTCGTAAGGTATGGATCCTACCCCAAGTGGAAAGTCTTCTACTCCTATGTACCTCCTTGACCTACTCTTCCTTTTCTTGTCTCCTATCACTTGGGAGGAACCCTCATTCCCTTTATCCGGCTCTGAAGCTTCCATTTCATCAGTTCTTTGTCTCCTAACTCTCTTTATTGGCATGGCAACAGCTTCCTCCATTTTTTCTTTCCCTTTATCCTTACCATTGTCAAGACTTATGACAGAGACAGCCCTGTCCTCCCCTCCCGATGGTAGTGGAGGGATCTCTACTGGTGCTTGTGGTGGTGGAGGAGGGGGTCTCAATATTTGGACTGGTGGAGCCACGTGTGCATTTTGTCCATTTAGTGGCCTAGCTCGAGGAGGAGTGACTTGCTGGCGAGGAGGCCGTCTTTGATTACCATTTCCTTGATAGCGTCGTGGATGGGGGCAATAATACATGCCATGACCTACCTCTCCACAGTTGTAGCAAATGTACTCACGTGCTTGCCTTTGTCCTTCTTGTCTATTTCGTTCATTTCCTGGCTGGGGAGCCCTTACACCTTGAACCAGATTGATGGACAGGCTCTCTAGTTGATTGGTGATTTGTTGAAGTAATTCTTGTTGAGAGGACTCTTGGTCTGTTGCTCATGTCCTTGCTACTACCCTTGCCGTAGGTTGAGCTAGCGGTGGAGGCTCCATTCCCCCTTGTAGTTGAGCTTGGAATTTTAACTTCCTATCCTTCTCCCTTGCATAAGTCATAGCTTTATCAAAGGTATCTGGGAATTTACCTTTTACCTTTTCTCGAAGGATGGGGTAAAGCCCTGCCAGGATACAGTCCTTCTTTAGGCATTCTAGCGCCCTTTCTCCTTCACCTAGTGATGCACACCATTTCTCCCACAGGTTGGAAAACTTTCCTTCATAGCTTCTATAGTCATTGGGTGATGTTTGGCGTAGCTCTAAGAGCTGTCTCCATATCTCCTCTGGAGGCTCATGGCGGCAAAATTCTTCGATGAAGGCCATCTTTAAGGACTCCCAGTCTCTTCTTTCTTCAGGTGCCAAAGTTTGATGCCATAATTTTGCACCTTCCCTCAAGACCAAAGGAAAGGCCCTTAACTTAGTAGCTTCGTCATCCCTTCCCGATACCAGAAAGGCAATTTCCAAATTATCCAAAAAGTCTGGAGCAACCTCCCTAGGCTTACCATAAAAATTAGGGAAGTCCATAAGTGAAAGAGTAAACAATTACACAAACAGCTCCAATTTATTTTAAAATAGAGTATGGTAATTACAATTTGGAGCTTTAGCACAACTTAGCTCAAAATAGGATGAAGATCGACACATCAAAGGAATGGTAATAGTCTAGTAAGGGTAGAATGACAGGATTAGGAGAGCGCAAGATTTCCCCAAGTCTCTCGGCTCCAAACAACAGGGCTATTCTTTGCTGATAAAAGATTTTTCTATCAATACAAATATTCACACGGATATGACGCACAAAATGGAAAGGAAACATGCGGGGATCATCATTCTCATTATGGGCATCCATACTTACACACAAGAGCCTAGCTTAGTTGCACCACCTTGGGACAAATGCCTGATCAGCCACAGAAGGTCAGCACCTCGGATCACTTCGACTCTTCCTGATGCATCTGTGAAGACGTAAGGCGTGATGGCAACACTTTGTACAATGCTGAGCCTTTTAGCAAGCAACAATTGGATGCTATTACCATAATCAGCATGACGAATGAAAGTGACACCATTAATGTGCAGCACATCATCAACTAAGATAGTTTCCTTAGATTGAGATAACTTCTTGAAAATTAGCAGCTAAGGTAGGGCAGGGAGGCTTTTCACCTGGTCTCCAAAGCACTTTAGACAATATCCAAAGTGATCTACATGCGGACAGGAGGTTGGCTTGGGATTGGTGGTGTCTGGATTCACAAAGTGCACTGGGAGCACTCGCAGACGGGCGGCAATCTTGTAGGCAACCCTTCGCCTCTTTGCTTCAGGAGGATTTAGGGGTGAGAGTCGTGGTTGCAAGTTGGAGGTTGAAGTTGGTTGCTCACTAGCCTTTTTCTTGCCTGTAGTGGTCATGTAATCCCTTATTAATGAGATTAAGCCAAATGTTACCTTACGCTTGAGCACGCGCTGCGGCCTTGGGCCACTTAGGTGTAGAGGTGATCTTCCTCCTCTTAGTCGGCTCCTCAGGAAAGAGAGGTCTGGTGATGCTTTCTCTTCCCTTAATGTGTGTCACAGTACCTTCGTGTATGTTGATGTAGAATATTTCAAGCTCGTGTGCGTTGGAGGTTTCTGGAGCACTCATAGGTTGAGAGGAGAGGTATATCAAGCTCTTCTTCTCACTCTCCTTCGTTGGCGACGATCACGAACAAGGCATGTAGAAGAACTTACTTCTTGATTTTCAATGACACTACAACATGGTAACAAGACCTCGATGAAAGCTTTTAAGGCCTCTAAAGCCTCCTCCTCTTCTGTTCTCCAATTTGCAAACTCCTCACGCCATTCATCCATGTTGTAGATTGCACATCTTCATTGCTTGTGGACTGAAGGTCTGTGTAGCCCTCCTCACTGGGGGCACCAAAATGATAGCGGGAAAAAGAGCAGTGCAATCGGGTGGCCTTTGTACTCGTACACACTCCACAAACCACGCCTCATGCAAACAAGCAAAGAACAAAACAAAGGGGGCACCACCCTAAATTAAGAGGTTTAGGGACCTCACACATAGTGCACATAGGCAAGTGAGACTTCTGGCCTTATGATGGCATCAAAACATATGGCAAAACACATAGAAACGAAGCTTAGGGACCTTATGTAGCATATATATACACAAGACATCAGCTTAACAATACAACGGCATCTGATCATACATAACAAGGATATAGAGAAGCAAGCCAAGGATGGCATAATCCCTTGTCAAAAACAATCAACCCAGCAAGTAGGTATGATCCTACTAGCAACACATCAATACCTTAGAGAATGATGGCGAGGATGGTGGCCATGGAGCATGAGAGAAGACTCCTTATTTAGGTTTTAGGGCTAGTAATGTAGCATACTAGAGGGAGAGAGAGAGAGAGAGGGAGAGAGAGAGTAGAGCTCCATCCATAGCTCCTCGTTGTGAGCAATGTCGTCATAGCTTCGTTGCTTGGTGAAGTGGGTGAAGTGTTGGTTTTGAGTGAGAGAAGGCCTCCTTATATAGGTTTCTGAGAGGGTTTAGGATTAGGGATAAACATGCTTAAATCCGTTGATTGGGGTTACTTTTTGCTTAGGGTGGTCAACAGATTGAGGTCACCTGATATGTCACCATCAAGATATTCTCTAGAGTGATGTGAGAGGGGAGGGTAAATGCTGATTTTTCTGATTGTGACACATGGGGATAAGGCCTTGACCAGCATTTAAGAGCAGGTGAGGTGGCTGTTGAAACTGGAGGTTCTGCACATGTCAGGGGGGGACCTGCGGGGGGGAGGTGGCAGCTGGGTCCTCCTGAATATCAAATTCTCAAAAAATCCTCAACCATGGCTTCTTTGACATGTGTTCTTTGAAAAAATCAGCATGTCTCTTTTCAACTCAAAAGTCTTTATCCCTGTTGACTCACCTTTACCATAAGATTTTCCCCTTTTCCCTCCCCTGTAACTGCATTGTTGATGCCCAATCACTGCTTCTAGTAACAGTGAACTGTTACCTACCAAATACTTATGGTGCAGTGAAAAATATTTACCATGGGTAAAAAACGTTACTGTAGGTAAAAAGTGATTTGTATTTACCATGTAGGTGAAAAATATTTACTGTAGGTAAAAAATATTTACTGTGGTAAAAAAGTGAAAACGGAGTATGCTGTGCTGTGAGTCCACACGAACATCCTCGTGTAAATTTCACTAGAAATTCACACCTAGAATGGGCTATTCTGTAAGATATAGGTTGTAGGCATGCATAAGAGCTCGTTCCCACGTATCTTCTGTCCATGGCACTTTTTACTCTTTGGTGCTTGTGAAGTAGATTTTTCTTCTCTTTCGAGATCCCTTGGACTAGAGTATCCTCATCTCCCCAACAACTGATTGTGCCTTTATTGCATCTTCAGAAGGGGTCCTAAAAACCATGCATCATGTACCTAGTTAGGTTTGCAGTGCCTCTTGAGAAGAAGCTCATAATGTTATTCATTGTATGAAAAACACTGGAAAAGACTTCGTTTTCCTACATGAAAAAATTTATAAATCTTCTTGTGATGATGTTGCATGCATGCATGACGTTGCCAAAAACTCCATAGTTGCAGACTTCTTTTTGTTGTCACAGTGATATTGTATGGCATCACCATCTTGTGCGGCCATGCATGATCCTTCTTGATCTTCTTGTCTATGCAACAAAGAGTCGCTCTTCCATGCCATGCTAATGTTGCTCCCATGTTGAACGAATAAGAGAAAGAAATCCATATCATCTTCTTCTCCCCCTGCACCCATGTCTCAAATGAGAGTAATAAAACTTCTTGTATATGCTTGGTTGCACACCTTCTCCCTTCCATGCACCATGCATGTTGAGAGCAAGCATAAGAACAACATGGCCTTCTTCATAAACATGCACAAGCATGTGTGCATGATTTTCAATGCAAAAAAGACAGAAACGCCAAGAATCTTGTCTTCTTCTCCTTCATACATGTCTTCTTGTCAAAAGAAATAGAGCTTGCATGGTCTTCTAGCCTTGTTCATTTTCCTTGTTGCAAACTTGTGATGCATGCTTTGTGCATGGCCTTCTTCTCCTTCCTTTGCACACCGCATAAGAGAGAAAGAAGAAGATGATTTCCTTGAGATGACCCACACCTTGATTTAAGAGAGAAAGAGAGAAGTCCATAGCCATGTACGCTCATGCTCCATAGCCTTCTTCTCAACCTAACTCTGGTATTAATACAAGACCATGGGTCCCTTGACCCATGGCTCCATAGCCTAGAAGCCCTGCTCTAGACAACCCAAGGGGAAATAGCACTCCAAAGCTCCACCCATCCAACCCTTATATAGGCTAGGCCCTTCCCCTATCTCTATATAAGGACCCCTTTCCATGTGTACTTTCCTAGGCTCCTAGCCCCTTACGGGTTGCAGGCTTCAAGGTCTAAGAATGTGGTGGGACTATTGCAGATTGGAAGTGGGAAGATGATCTCACATCTAACTCCTTGAAGCATGCTTACAAAGATTATGGGGTAGGGAATGGATACTTAGTGTCCATTCCTCATAATACTTGCGACCCCTTGGCAACCGGCGGATGCCGAGATCCATTGGGGAGGAGGTATTATGAGGTAATGGACACTAAGTGTCCATTCTTGACCGTCAAGATTCATTGGGAGGCGGGCCAAGATTGTCGCATGTTACACACTCGACGGTCTAGCCGAGTTGTTGATGCACCTACAAATTCACCTTGCATGTCGGGTACAACCTGCAACAAAATTATTAGAGTATACATAGTGGCCACATGGATTAAGCTTTTGGTGGCATGTATTATCCATACTACTGAAAACTGATTTTGAGTTGAATACAAAAGGGCTTAAGATGCCATAAGGAAGTGTGACCACAAATTTTATTTTATTAACTCCTCAATGTCACAAACAAGATAAGAGCCCTTTCATCCTCCAATGCATTCTTAGCAATACCTCTTTAAAAAGAAACAAAAAATGTAAAGAGATTAGGATTATGGTTTATTAATCTTTTGAAAGTGTTGCAAACAAGCTAAGAGCCATTCCTGCTTTTATTGCATGTCTAATTGATCCAAATACTTTGATCTAGAGTGAAAAAATACTCAAGAACAAAAGAAGTTTGATAATGGACAAAGGTTGTCAAACTTTGTGGAGGCTACAATTGCTTTTGAGGCCCAACACTCTTCTCAAGAATATGAAGTATAAGATATCCTACTTGTACAGGGCTCCTTTAAAGTCCATGTACAACTTGGCTACCACTCAACCTTTTTTTTTTTTTGCAAAACTCACAATTCTGAGTGGATTATATTGAGTAGCCCAAAAAATTACAAGGTTTTGTCATGCTCATGCTAAGCCATGACAACATCCAGGGATCATGATTACAACAGCTATCAGGGCAGCCACCCCTACCACTCCGCCTCCACATTCTTGATACACAAGGTCCATACTCTTGTCATTCTGAGATCTTTTATTTACCGATGGCCAAGATTTGCCCCCATCCTAGGCACTTTGCTTTCTTGTATAATTTTTGCGAAGATTACCACCTCAAATCCTCCTCCAAAAACACACCGGTTCCTTGTCTGCCATACATTATGAAAGAAGAAGTATCTAACGATTTGAGTGCTGAAACGAGGAGTGCAGGACTACCTGAATTTTTACGTCCAAGGCATAGGTCAGTCTCGAAAAAGCTAATTTCCCATGTTCTCTGGACCCACTTGCATACTTTCCCTGCGAGGCCTTTTAAAGCTAGGCATTCCATGAATAGGTGGGCCATATCTTCACTAGATAACCTGCACCCCAAGCATTGATCTCACCCAATCCCTCTCTTTTGAATCTTCACCCCCGTTGGTAGAGCACCCCAAATAACCTTGCATAAGAACACCTTCATGTACTACGGAACCTTTGGCTTCCATATGTTCTGCATTACATGCTCCCACCTTTCCTCCGGCCATTGCTTTTTCCATAGCTTGTTAAGGGGGCTAGACCAATTCTTCTTTTGCATCATTGTCTAATAAATGCTTTTAGTATGGGGTTTCCACAAGAGACTACTTTTGGGCCATTTCTAGGCATTCAAGTCCAACTCCGAATCACAAATTGGCATCACTAGATTGTCAATCTCTTTCATCACTTTGTGGACAAGCAAGACCTCCAAGCTATGAAGTTGGTACTGGAAAACCATAAGGTCAATGGTTTTCCAAATCTTGTTGACACTGTCCCAGAAGCGCTCAAGTCGATTCAGACCCTTATTATTTAGCTTCCTCGTTGTCTCAATCCAATAGGGAGTTTTTGGCGGATCTACAACTTTGGAGAGCCAGGGGGACCAATGCAAGATGGAGTTTTTGAAGTATCTGGCTTCTTCCCCTCACTTTAAGACTCCTACTACTCTATTGCATTTTCTTACCAATTCTCTTGATCTGCCCCCCAGTCTTAAGGTAGACCACGCCGGGGCTAACAGTTTGTCATGAACCTCCACCCCTCTCCACTTTCCACCCTTCATGCCATGTTTAGTTGCTTCTATCATATCTCTAATCATGACAGCCCAAACTTGGTCCTGTTTAGCCAAGGAAACAACAAATTTGGTGCAACAAGCTTCTGCATGGGCCACAGGGTTGAGAATTCCGAGGCCTCCTTGATTCGCCGGCCGAGCAACTGATTCCCAATGGGCCCATTGACATGGCCTGGAAGATTTCATGTTATTTTTCCATAAAAATATTTTTATTGGTTTTAAGAACTCTTTCCAATGACACTTAGCCATCTTGAGAAGCGAGCTAGTGAAGGCAATATAAGGAATCATAAAGGCGTTCATCACTTTTATCCGACTTGGGAATGGGAGAAGAGCATAATGGCCTGGAAGATTTCATGTTATTTTTCCATAAAAATATTTTTACTAGTTTTAAGAACTCTTTCCAATGACACTTAGCCATCTTGAGAAGCAAGCTAGTAAGGAATCATAAAGGCATTCATCACTTTTATCCAACTTGGGAATGGGAGAAGAGCATACTCCCACCTACTCATTTTTGTTTTGATTTTCTCAAGCACCCACTCAAATATTTGCTTGTGAGTTACATCCACCCCCAAGGGGGCTCCCAGATGTCTAAAGATATTCCCTTTTGTGACAATCTCCCCTGACCAGACAGAAGGGTCAAATGAGTCATTTTTCGATAGGAAATCCTTGACTTCTCTATATTACTTTGGGACCCCGAAGCTACTCAGAACATTTGTACAATCTCCAGTGCTTTTCTAATGACCTAGGGACACGCCTTCAAGAAGAGGAGAGAATCATCTGCAAAAAGTTTTGCCAGGAGTTGGCTATTTCCTGGTAAAACAAGGCCTTACATCTCCCCTCGTTCAGCACTAGCTTCGAGCGTCGTGATTAGAGGATGTGATCATATGGCGAAAAGTAGGGGGCCCAGAGGGAATCCCTGTTTAATAGACTTTTTGACCTCAAAAGAGCACAATTCTATCATTGAATAGGAGATCTGACTAGCTTCCAGTCCCCATTACACGAACCAGCCGATAGAGGTGCGGCCCAAAGCGTAGAGCTTCCATGACGGCTTCTATATATGTCCATGTTATTCAATCATAGTCCTTGTCAAGGTCCAGCTGCATCAAAATGCACTCTTGCTTTGTGACAGTTGCGTATTCTATGCCCACCATTGCTGCAAGATGTTAACGTAAATGGACCTTCCTTTTATGAAACCATGTTGATGGGGGGAGATGATATTGGTTAGTAAGGGGGCTAGTCTGAGGGCCACTGCTTTAGCTATAAATTTTTAGGCCACCGACATCATCGTTATAGGGCACCAATGTTTCAGTTTAGAACAGGAGATCTGTTTTGGGATGGGCTTGATAAGCCCTCTCTTCACACTTGTCTCGAACGACCCTTTGACCATGGCTTTATTGGACAAACTTGTGATTGGGGCCTTGACATCATCCCAAAATTCTTTATAGAATTCCACCGTTATCCCATCCCAACTAGGGGACTTTTCCTTGCCAAGGGCTTGCAATGCTAGTGAACATTCATCTTCGAAAAATGCACGTTCCAAGTTATTAGCTTCTGAGTGGGGAATTTCCTTCTTGACACTCTGAAGTAAGGTCCCTCTAGCTTCTTCCACTTCTTGGGACTGGGTCTCCAGCCGTCCAATGATTCGACTAAGATAGTTCAGCATCAGACCAGCCATTTAATCCTAGTTATGAAATGCTGTCCCTTTCTCATCATCAAGCAAGCGGACGTGGCCCCGCCTCTTCTTGATTTTTAAAGCCCTAAAAAACTGAGCTTGATTGGAGGCTTTCGGTTGCAAAAAAGTCTCCCTAGAGAGAAGTCTAGCCTTTTTTATATCTTCTAACTGCTCATTAGCAAGGTTCAATTTGGCTTCAAGCCATCGTTTGTGTTCGACCTAGTAGCATGCCCATTGGCTTTTATAGCGGTAAGCAACTGTACCTCCATTGTAAGATGCAAAAGCTGATCCTCCCTAGCTTTCTTGATTCGGGGGCCCGAGGTTTTGATTGCTTTCTGGATGCTCCGAGCAAAGAGGTCCCACGCATTGTGTTTGTTGAAAAGAGGGTCTTTGAATAGGTGTGCCCCTGTTACCAACAGTTTTTTCTCACCTCTTGGGGCCTGCTCCTCCTCTTTATTGTTTTTAAAATGTATGTGCAGAGGAATGTGATCCGAGAGTATTGTTGTTGGGACTACCTTCATTTCCATCAACGTCGGTATCCAGTCAGCTTGGTGCGAGCAATAGCATCTGTCTAGTCTGGAGGCAATGTTGGCGTACTGGAGGCTTGGGTAGGTGAACCCAAGTGTGCTGCTCCATGGGCGAACTTCCCATAAGTCGATCATTGCCCACTTTTCTCACAAACTTTGCCATTTATACCTTTCTGAGCCATCCAACACACTATAGGATCTTGTTCTATCCCTGCTCTTTTCTACCATATTAAACTCGCCAACCAACAACCACTCCCCTTCAATAGGGGTATCTCTGAGATGCATCCATAGTTTAGCTCTATCTTTTGCATTGCAAGGGTCGTACACATTAGTTTAGCTCTATCTTTTGCATTGCAAGGGTCGTACACATTCACAATGGTGAGGGGATGCCCTTCCCATCTAATTCTAATCCCCAGGATCCTACTGCTGGATGGGTGGTTAAGAACCAACTTCAGCTACCACTCAACCTTAAGCTAAATACAACACAATATAAGCTATAAATAATTTTTGGCTTTCTAAATTAAATGTTTTCAATGATGATTGAAACTTACCTTAAATGTTATTTCAATTTTAAAATATTAAATGGATCTTTTTGTTTTACTTTTCAATTCACATCCTCACATTGCTTGACTTTTGTTGCATTCTATTCTTTTGAAATGATTAATTGAAGCTTCACCTTGCATAGTTCTAGTAAATTCTACACACACACACACAGGCACGCATATATATGAGAGTAGACCATGGTAAAGGAAAGAAACATCGGTGAAATGTGAGAAATTAAGTCAAAAATCCTAGAAATTTCAATTTTTTTGCTATTATCTCCAGTTTCCTTCTTTGCGCGAGGAGAAAACTTGGTCGCTTAATAAGAGAAGCATTCGTGAACAATGCTTCACCTTATATAATTCTAGTTAAACTCACCCTAATGATTTTATCACTTTCTTGTTGTTTTAGAAAGCTATCGTGACCCTTTTACTTGTTTTTGCTAAAGATCCAATTAAGACATCACTAGTATGAAAAGTAAAAGCTTTCTAGCTAGAATAAGGGCCACATCACCCACATGATAGTGAACTACAGACTCAATTAACAATATGCTTGAAGACAATCCGTAATAATGTGAAGACTAAAAACATCTCCATATTCATCATTAATGAATTTAAAGCTAATGAGCAAGGCAACCTTCAATGCAACACTCAAGCGAGCAAAGATCTTGAGTGATTGAAGTTTTACTAAGCATAAAGCATAATGCAAGGCAACCTTCAATGCAACACTCAAGTGAGCAAAGATCTTGAGTGCTTGAAGTTTTACTATATGCTAGGAACTCTTTAATGTTAATTGAAGTTGCCTTGCTGAAAAGAAAACGCTTGGCAAACACGCTTCAAATCACTAGTTTGTGTAAAATAACTTCATAATGTATGACTTATTTAGTTGTTGGCCACTAGCTCTCTTGACCATCATGGCCATTAGGAAGGGGATGGGGTTTAGGAGGGCTTCTTTATTTTCCATGGGATTAAGAATGGAATTAGGTGATTGACAAATGGGACGATGCCATGTGGATTAAAATGGTGTGTATGGCAGGGCTTAAAAGTGAGTGGTTAAACTTGTAGGCATAAGGTGGTGAGAAATAAATATTCCTAATATAAATATTAAATCTCTTGTGAAATAATTTTTTTGAATCTTTTTTAGAAAAAAAAGATAGAAAACAATTTTTCTCTCTCTAGTGGATGTCAAATTCTCCCCTTCACTATTAGTAATGGGGGGATGGTACCTGTGTGCATCCAGATTAGAGAAATCCCCCTATGTACACTATCTTACATGCTAACCTACCTCCCTACATACGAACAAGATATGAACGTTCTTGCAATGAGCCGCCTCCCCTCATACAGATTTTGTACAAAATGTAATGACCCATTATTTGATGTATACTAGTAACATGACAATTTTAGAAGCACGTGCTTTTACAAAAATACATGTTGAATTGCAAATGAATAGAAGTGTAGATTGTAGTGTGTTTTCATTTGAGATAAAATACCACCACGAAAAGAAACAAATATAATGAATACTACATTAAAATAAACCAATCAATTCAATGTAATTTGTCAAAAAATGGACAACATTTTCCTTGTAAACTGATATAAATCTCAATCTCAAAACAAATGGTACTAGCCACCTAGGTAGTAGGCTTCCCACATGGGATTTAAGACACACATATGAAGGAAAACTTCACTTATCGAATCAAAACACATTACAAAACAACCCATTAAAATATTAAACTTTGTGAACTTAAACATAATTTACACTTGAGAACACTTGGTGCATAAACCTTAAATGATAGATCTTATGTCTACACAGAACTCAAAAGAAATTAAAACTTGGTACATTAAAAAAGTTGGCTCTACTTATCTTTTTTTATTGGCGATGTCGTACTACAGATCATGAAACAGTGGACTTAATGCCCCAATAACATGAAAGGCAAGAAAACCAGATCTAATCCAAAGACATAAGTGACTTGTTGAGCTCTTTAGTCTTAATGCAAACTCCAATGCTAACAATCTCAATTGTTTTAATAAATCACATTGAAAGGAGTACCCACCACTTAGTCAATATAAGAGCTGACACTTTGTGTGACTTGTAGTCTATAGTATTCTATCAACACTAAAAGCACTCCACGGTGAATAATCTACATAGCATAAGGTTTCATTTCCAATCTTGAGACTTCAAGAATCAAACTTCAAATTTCATCAAAGGATAGTAAAAAAAAAAAGAGTTAAATCCGTAAAATTTTGCTAGATGAATCAAGAGAGTTCAAGATTACTTGCTAGTTTGAGATGTTGAAGCTGAAATTGAGTCTCAGTAAAAGGAAACGATTGGATTTTAGTTTCAATTTTCAATTGTATAGGCCATGCAAGTCCTAACCAATCCTTGGAGTTTCAACTTTTAATTGTATAGGACAAAAGATGGGCAAGCTTTATTGAGTGTGTACTTAGGTCCAAGGTGATTGTGAAGGACTGAACCAACTAGGGAGAGACAAATCAAGAGACAACCACCCCTTTGAGGTAAGGTTCATGTAGGGTGGGCGTACTATTGTTTTTATAAAATATGTTTTGAACATTTATCTTGAATACCTAAACTAGGTTTCATTTACTATCTTCTCCTCATTAAGTTCCAAGATGCACACTAGAAAATACGCCTTCTCATCACTCTTAATGGAGGAAACCACAATTCACAAGGAACAAATAAAGAGACTCTTAGCCTAGTGCAATGATGGATCCTAAAGGGCCCAATTTCTTACTCTTCAAGGCCTTTAATTATTCTCTACCTAAGTTTAGTGTAATCCTACCCATAAAATTTTTAGAGTTACATCCACTCTTTGATTTAGACGATGACAAAACCTACAAAATTTAGAGTAACTAAGTACAAATTTGTGTAAAACCTTCAAATTTAATCAGCCAAATCACCTCTATAAATACTCATCTATACGTTTCCTAAGTTGTTCAAAGGTATAATTTTTAGAGCATTGGAAATTAACAATTGAGGTGAATCACAAAATTTGCATAAAGGATAAAACTCTTTGTTGACGCACTTCGATTGAAAACCAAGGAAATCCCCCCCCCCCCCCCCCCCCCCCCAAAAAAAAAAAAAAAAAACATAAGAATCGGATGATCCTTTGCAATGAGTATCCTCTTTTGGAGCTTCAACCATAGAAGCCCTAGCTGGCTCATTGCATGCATTTCTTTTGGGGCAGGTACGATAGCCATGTCCATGCTCCCCGTACTTGAAGCATTTGTTGTCTTTGTGGAAATGATCTAAATCTTCAAAAGAGAGTTTATTCTTACCTTTTTAGACTCCTTTATCCTTGGTTTTGTTGTTGTTGTTTCTAGAGTTGCCTTGGGAAGAGTTTTGAGCCTTGTTCTTCCCTCTAGGATCAATTATATCTCTAGTTTCCATGGTCTTAGAATTCCTCCTAACCCATTGTTGGAAATTAATTTGTGAAGTGACCATAGTATGGTGGATGAATTTCCTTTGAGAGTTGACATACTCTGCCATGTCTTCAGGTAGCCCATCACAAAACTGTTGTTTTTGTTCTCCAAATTCTATCTTTTGGTAGACAGTAGCTTCTATACTATATAGGAAGCAGTGAGTGACACATGGAGAGTCTCTTCTTCCTTGAAAAATTTAAGCTGTTGTTTCAAAAAGGTTATAAGAATAAACACATTGAAGTGGGTGGATTTTCATTGGATTGTCTTCTCAGAGGGTTTAGATGTCTTGTCCTCCATTTGTCTATATGAGATGTCACTATTGATAGTTAGTTATTATAGCTACCTTATCGTAACTTTGGAGGATGATCTTAGTTAATAATGAAGCATCCAAAAATATATTTACCAATACCGAGGGAGGAGAGTGTCACAGACTTAAGACTGGCTTCTAATTAGCCGCAATAACACGTTGGTCACATACTGAGATATAAATCCCAAAACCTTCCCACATACTTGTGGATAGACTCGTTGGGAGATAGCTTCAAGATTCTCCTTTTGTTGTCTTTGGCATCGCTTGCAAGAAACTGCTTCATTATGGAAACTCTTAGAGTTTTCCATGTCTTTGGAGCTTCGCCATTACCTTGTAGACTAGCCCACCATTGTTTGGCAGACTTTTGAAAATGCATATAATGAAGCTAAAATCTAAGGTCTTTTACGCTCCATAATATGCACATTGTTCTTTAGCAAACCCTCTCCTTTTGAGCCCCTTTTGAGATGTCGCCATCTCTCCTTTTGGCCCATGCTAAGATAGGTCTAACAATACATATCTATGTTCTAGATCTTGTTCCCCTTTTATCTTTCTATATTAAATGACCAGTTTAACATGAGAAAATCATTTGGTATAGTTAGATATTAGATTTTATGACACTACATGGTTGTAAGAGTGCAATCTACAAAGGAAGGAGATAGATAGAGCCGATCTCTCTCTCTCTCTCTCTCTCTCTCTCTCTCTCTCTCTCTCACTCTCAAAGAGTGGGGAATATACCTATGACACACCAATGTGACCTTGATGCACCCTGTGTGTTCATGATCCTCTTGGGCCCATTTGCATCAACAATTGTAGGTTTGCACATAGGCACATCTATTGCGCCCTCTATGTTCATGAGTCCCTTGCAGCCATCTCCATGGACAATAGCACGACCTGCACACTTGCGCATCTGCTACAACATCTAACTCCATGAGCCTTCTTTGTCAATCTACATCAAAGAATGTAGTGCCTGAACACACCCACAATAGCCATGTTTACCTAGATAGTATTGCATATAACTAAAATCCTACCCGGTCCACTTCACACTTAACTACTAAGGCTAATAGAGTCAATTTAAAAAAAAAGTGCCGACAAATTTTGAGACTTACCTCTAAAATCGAAATTTGAAATTTACCTCTAAAATTTAAAATTGAAGGTGGGAAAATTGGTGTAAGGTTTCGAAAAACCTTTCTAGACCTTTCTGCAGGGAAATGAACTCAAAAATTTAGGAGAAAGCATTGGGCGTACAAACAGGTAAAGCATTATCCCAAACGGAGCTAAATTGGAATTTTTAAAATCTTAAACACGTCAAACCTATAGCTATAGGAACTCTCATAACTAAATTCAGATAAAAAATGACACCGCTATCCTCTCTGGAAGATTCATTTCCACTTTAAATTGAAAAAATAATTGGATGGTTTTTAGTAATCATTAAATCTTAGGACTTTCATCATAACCCTTAGATATTTTTCCAAATATTTATCAAAATAGCTGAAAATAACACAAAAAATTAACAGGATTGATTTTCAAAGTAGGTAAGTACTAGGAGAGAGTATCTAGACTTTTCCAGGCTAGATTTAGTAGCAGATGGTGCCTTTTTTAGTCTTGGTCTTGCTTGAGCTTCAAGCAGCTACCAGTTTTAGCTTATGAGTGCCCAAAAAAACTATAAATAGGACCTGTACCTCACATATCAGCTGAGAGAGGTACTTCATAGAAATCACTAAGAGAGCAAAATCTAAGTGATTAAGTGAGGTGTTAATGAGAAATTTAGATCTAGTTTCTTTAATTAATCTATTAATTAAAAAGTATTAGAACATTCTCTACTATTTATCACTCTCTTATATATTATTAAGATATTGATTACTTGATCTTAATTAAGATTAATAATATACTTAATTATTAATCCTAATTAGAGATATAATTGATTTATTTTAGTCTTAATTAATGAGAATTATATTAGACAAACTTAATTAACTCTAAAATAATTATTAGAGCTTAATTATATTATTCAAAAGATAAAAAAATTATATCATAATTTTTTGATTTGTTTTTGTAATTAATTAGTAAAAAATAACTATTTTAATTATAAAAATAAAAAGCTTAGTTTACCAACTTAGCAAATCACAAGATAGCTATCAGAGTTAGAAAAAATTGTTAAGAACATGCAGTATTGATCTCATTCACAAAATATTAGTTCAACTATTAATTAAACTAAAACTAATTGATTCTACATATAAATTAAAGGGGAAAATTAGTTAAATAACTTGGATAAATACAAGGTAATTATTAGAGTTAAAAAACATCATTAAGTATCCTTGATAATTATCTCATTAACAAAAAATTAGTTAAGTTAAAATTAATTGATTTTAGCTATAATTAAAGGAAGAAGTTAATTAGCTAATTTGGATAATTACAAGGTAATTATCAGAGCTAGGAAATAGCATTAGATAATTACCTTGTTTAATAATGTTATCTATTAATTTGGATAATTATAAGGTAATTAACTCCAAGTGCCAAGTTAGTTTATGCTTGTGGTTTATTGAACCTATGAGAAGGTGACATGTCAATTGCGCATGGGAAGAGGAATTTCAAAAAAAATTGTAAGAACTATTGGGGTTAAACAAGGATGTTCGTTGTCACCAACTCTCTTTGGTCTATGCATCGATCAATTGCAAAAAATCGTAGTTGACTTTATGCAAGAAGAAGGCATCAAAGAGGTCACTATTTGCAAAGCAGTAATCATGCTTTTGTTGTATGTGGATGATGTAGTGCTTCTAGAAAACACTTTAGAAGATGCACAAAAGCTTATGGCTATCCTTGAGAACTTTTGCTAGCATAGTGGGCTGATCGTGAATGAATCCAAAACAAAGGTTATGTTTGTGAAAACCAACCATAATGAGAAGCCACGCATTGTGTACAACCATGAGACACTTGAAGTTGTTGAGAGCTTTAAGTACCTTGGCCTTGAGGTTCCGTCCAATCACAACTGGCATGAATGTGCTATGCGTCATTTGGAAACAGGAAAGCCAACATATTATGCATTTGAGAACATGTGTAATGCGGGAAACATCAAGTGTTGGATTCTCAAGAAGTACCTTTATGATGCATTGGTGACACCGGTTCTTCTTTATGAAGTTGAAGTGTGGGACTAGAGAATCTCAAAGTCTACTTGGAAAGAGTTTGAGAATGTCCAAAAGCGTTTTCTTACAAACTTTCTCCAAGTTAAGTCACAAACACCATATATGCTCCTACTTCTTGAGTGGATCTCTTCCAATTGAGATTATGGGCATGGAAAGGGTTGTGGAGTACATGATAAAGATGCATCAAAAGCCCTCACATCAACTTTCTACAATTTCATAGGAAGCAAGCAAAAAAGTTCAAAAGACACATAAAAGAAAGATCTTGAGCACAAGATGGATGCAAGACATAAAGAAATGGTTTGGGAGATGGGATGCATTACACTTGCTACATGATGCTTCAATTGACTCCCATGTGAATGAATCTTTTCTAAAATGCCAATGTATTATGGCTTGGGAGAAATCTGGTGGGTCATACTTTATACATTACACCACCCATATTGTCCCCAACTACAAAACCATGTTCTTCGTGGAAAGAGAAAATCGTACTCACACTTTACATGCTTGAGCCTATCCCTTGTCAATAATACACACCATTGTAGCCATTCGGCTTAGCTCACATTCCCTTTGATGTGAGACATGGCGTTGGGGCAATGGAGAAGAGTCAAATCTATTGTGCACATTATGCTCATTGAAAGTTCAAGAGTCTGAGTACCACACATTACTAGAGTGCTCAGCTTTTGGTCACATCCAAACTTGCTTCTCTCACATTTTCATCCATGACTTAGACCTACACACTTTCCTCTCCCAACCACAGTGTGGGCTCTCTATTGCAACTCTCATCACCATAATTTTGGAGCATCAGTGTGGGCTCTCTATTGCAACTCTCATCACCATAATTTTGGAGCATCAAGAGTCACTCATCAGCCATATACATACTACATCACATGTAACTTTTGTCCCATAGGTCATATTTGACCTCCGACGATGATAAGAAAATCTCTCTCTCTCTCTCTCTCTCTCTCTCTCTCTCTCTCTCTCTCTCTCTCTCTCTCTCTCTCTCTCTCTCTCTCTCTCTCTCCTCTCTCTCTCTCTCTCTCTCTCTCTCTCTCTCTCTCTCTCTCTCTCTCTCTCTCTCTCTCTCTCGCGCGCGCGCGCAAAGCAAAGCAAAGAAAAGCAAAGAAGAAAAACAAAGAGACCCCCCCCCCCCCCCCCCCCCTGCAAAAAAAAAGTGTATCATAATGCGCAATGAAGCATTCAACTTGAATAGGATGTCCTCTACGTGTCGTGATACACTTTCTAAAGGAGATATGGAGAGAGAGTCTCTTTCTCTCTCTCTCTCGCTCTTCCAAAAAATGTATCACGGCATGCGAGAAATCTTTCAGCTTAAGAAGAATGTCCCCTGTGTGTCATTATACATTTGTCGTGAGCTTACTGATGACAAACGAGAGAGAGAGAGAGAGAGAGAGAGAGAGAGAGAGAGAGAGAGAGAGAGAGAGAGAGAGAGAGATGCTTAGTTTTGTCAGATAATATTGTTATGAAATTGATATCTTATTCTTTATTGCAGTTGTGTGAAAGGTGGAAAAGGCTTGACCGAGCTAAGCTATTGCAAAAGGATATCATATTTTATGTACATTTTATTATTCAAGTGCTCTTTATGAGCTTTGGCCATTTATGACCGGCCGGCCAGTTTGTACTCACTTTGACCATTCAAGAATCTATAAATTAAATACGTGCAAGAGGGAAATGGTCACTCTTGCACGGGGGGAGATTGCACCCAATGCTGTGTCTTCTTCTCTTCTCTCCTCCCTCCTCTCTCACCATGCTCACGTAGCACTCCGCTCTCGGAGGTGCGCCTGCGCATGTTCTCTTCCTCTCTCTCGCACTCGGTCTCTCTCTGTTCGTGTATCTCGCGATTATGCATCTATGTGGTTGCCAGGTATGTCGATTAGTCTGTTCTATGGTTTGTAGTATGCTATTTCGGGTATTTTGCAGGGGACTCCACGCCTCTAGCTGTAGCAGTGGTATCATAGCATGCAAAAACGCTCCTTGTGGTGCTAGAAACATGCTCATGATGAGCATAGTGATGAATCAGATCCCATAGCTAAGTTTTCTTACTTAACTTATTTTATTAGCATGATGTTTAGCATGACTGTTTAATTCCCATAGGTGCTTAGAATGGTTATGTAATTCAATCAAAATAAGATTTTCTTGATTAGGAGTTTAATTAATACCAATTATCATGAAGCAAAGAATAAAAAAAGCCTTAACATCAAATGAACAATCTCAATTGACGAAGAAGCAGAGAAGTTTTGACATCAGATGAAGATATGGAGAGAGGCATCCAAAATTTGTTTGATGAGTTTTGATTTCATGGCCTATTATTCAAGAAAACCGAGGGAATAATAAGATTTGGGTGCCTCTAAAAGAGCTCGTAGACCTGCACACTAATTCTCAACTCCAGCCCCAATGGATAACCCATTTACCACAATCGGGTGAACTCCATCGTGGGAAAGAGGTAGGAAACACGAGTTGAAAACTTTAAAAAATATATATATACATATATATATATTCTCTGTTGCAATCTAAGTGGCGTGAGAAGCTTGGCAATAAAGATGCTTAGTGTGAGAGCACGAAGAAGGGGGTGTGTTGAAGAAGCTCATGAGACAAGAGCTATGGCAGCTGACAAACAGCGCGCCATATGAAGGGCAGAGCGCAAACCACAATGCAGAAGGCAGGGGGAAATAATGCGGGAATATTGCATGGGGGTGTGATTGCATGACCTTCGACAATAGTCCATATCGTGAGCCTGCATGTGCATCAATGCATTCAGCTGTGCCGCCACTGTTCGTCTCTACAGCCAGTAAGGCTTGCCTTGCAAATTACGAACCATGCAAATTACGAACCACTTAGCTACCATGAAAATTACTGCACCAACTTAGCTACCAGTGGCCATGCAACGCAGATTGTTGCATGCCCACAAAGCACGGGTAGGCGCCACCTTTCTTGCCATGCGTGGCTTTAGTTCGCAGACAACGCTTTTTCTTACTTCTCGTTGGCATGCGCCGATGTGTAGACCTTAAGGTCTACGAGTCACCGTATTCGGACACACTACAATCCTCTACAACTCGTAACGTGCAGACCCACTCTTTCTCTCACTCATGATGGCAGCTACTAATCATCGCACAACCGCCTCTCTCATGCCATGCAAATCACAGCCTCTCAATGCTCATGCATCGACTCCCAATCTCTCTCTTTATTTCTCTGTCTCTGGCCGCCACCTGGAATCAGTCTCTCTCTGTCTCTCTTTTGCTAACGACCCCTTTCTTGTTCACCAACTCACCAGGCGTGCAGACTTTCTCTCCCTTACTTGACATACAGTTTTTTTCTTTTCTAACTCCTGGTTGATGCCAACCAGCCATCATGGTTACCGCCTACTCAGTCTCTCAGAGTTCTCCAACCTCGTGCTCTCACTCAGTTGCCCCGCAACCACCACAAGCAGTCCGCCATACACTCAACTCCCCTCATTTTCATGCACTCCACAGAGTAGTAGTGACATCTGTAGCGCCCACCATGCGGCCCACATCACTTCTGGGAGACCAGCCGCAGTTAACCTTTAACTTTCACCTCCATCTAAACCTCCAAGCCTTTGCATGCGTTTAATTCCGACTTAGCATGGCCACCAAAAATAGCGTCAAACCCCACTCCCAGCCAGACCCAATCAAGGTGTATGTACCCCTAAGCCTTCCCCTGGTCCTGTCGTGCCTTGTAGAGAGAAGATCACATCAATATTCTCTCAAACTTTCTTTCTCTCTCTCTACCCCTCGTTTACACCACATCCCTCACAGTCTTCTTCTCCCCCTAACAGTCTGACTGCCTACAGAGGCGGCCAATAATGAAGCTCTTCAACAACGGCTATAAAAGAGACTCTCTCTCTCTCATCACGCCTTGGAAGAAGCTAGCAAGCGAAGGAGGCTGCGAGGCAAGTGGCGGATCAGCGCCAGCAAGCCAGGACTTTCGTCTTCCCCTTGACCTAATTTTATATTGTATCTGGACAGTGGATTCGAGTCACACTGAGTGTCTCAGTTTAATGGTTTCATATGTAAATTTGGCCTTTTGAAGCCAAGTAATATAACATTTCATTTCAGTTTCACTCTATTTGTCTTTCCCCTCCCTACCTCCCATAGTGGACATTGTCGAAGCTCTGTAGTAACTGTTACAATACTTTCTCAGACGACGCCCAATGCACATCATCCTCGGGCATTGATACCCAACACCGAGGACAATTTTTAATTTTATTTTTATTTTTTCAATATTTTGTTGTACTTCATATTATTTTGTACCTAGACATTGTATTGGATCTATAAGGATTGTATCAATTTGGTCTCATAAGATTTTTGCAGACGGTTAATACATTAAGGAAGTCATTTGACCTTCATAAGTATATGTTCTTTGTATCTTTGATCGTCAACTCCGGCGTTCTCTTAATGTGGTATCTTCCAAAAGCGGTATCATAAACATATTTAAATAATAATAAACCTCGTCACCTTACATAGGTTTCATAACTATCATTGGCCAATTCAAAAATTGACGACCACATTACCATTAGAGACGATAATCACGATCCAAGACCTTGGTTGATGAAGTCGGATACTCATCGGCTGCAAGGCATCCACCGGGCTGCGCAATCTGGGCTGATCAAACTCATTGACACAACACAATATGGAATTGTATCAAATCAATATTATAATTTTGGCTAGGCAGTGATAATTTTCTCATTACTGGTTTTTGCATAATGTATTTGTTACTTATTTCTCTGCTTGCCGCCTGTCGTAAGAATAAAAAATAAAAGTGGATACAATTAAATTTTTACACACCTTGGGTCACATTAAGGCAAAGAATCCTTCCGCATTACCGATAGGTCCTTTCCTTTTATCTCGTATAAATAGTCAAAATTTTCTAACTATGTACAATTCGTCAACCTTAAAGCAAGGACAGCCTTCACCAATACCTCATGCTACTTGCCCAACACCACCCCATTTTAACATTGTTTGATTTTGACCAATGCAGATAGCAATATTGCAATTTTGTGTGCTTATTTTCTAAGAACTCTCACACTCTCACCTAGCACATGAGCTGAGTATTCTAACAAGATAAATTGAACCGTTTGCTTTCTGATTTCAAGTATATATTGAGACACAAATGATGGGATAGCAAATGGTGTTTACAAGCAGAATTTCAAGTAGTACCAGAGTTACATTTCTCAGCACATGAGTTAAAATACTACAAGAACCTCACGCTTGCGACACGCAGAGATACGTACACATTTTGATGCAAAATATCCTTCAGGTATGTACATCACATACATCATTCCTCTTTTCATATTTCATTTCTCTCCATTATGTTCTATGTTGAATACTCAAACACTACTAACGACATGGTTTCTCATTGTATGGCTAAGAATTTTTATTGAGATGATTTGTCAATAAGCTATACAGCTACTCATGTGAGCCAAAATGCTTTGGGATAGTAAACAACAGTTTGTAAGTACCCTCCTACTCTAACATGCTCCAAATTGGTCTTACACCTGTGAAAATTTTTATATTTTTATGTCTTACCTAGTCCATTGGTCATGCACACACAGATTTGCCGATCTAGGCAGTGTGTAGATACTCATCTCGGTGCAGATCCGTCGATTTAGGCAGCACAATAATAAACTTCAGATCAATAATTTTTAAACAATACCCAATGCAGATCCGCCGATTTAGGCAGCATTAGTGCAGATTCGCCGATTTAGGCAGCTCGTCTTATTGGTGTAGATTTGCCGATTCAGCAACACCGATCACAAAATCATGCTGCCGTGGCTGGCCACCACTGCAATTGGTATGATTTTGTGACCCGGGTATACAAAATGAATGATATTTTGATTTGGATTTATGTTGACAGATATTTGGATTTGAATTTGGAAAGGGTATATGATGATTTTTTTTATCGCGACAGCATTTATGGAATTGGACTTGAGAATGATGAGAATTGATTATTGAATGATGAGTGTGACCAATGATATCCTGATTCATCAAGGTATGACATAAACTGCTTATTCTAGTGGTATGGGACACTAGAATAGGTAGTATGTGGATGACTGCAAGCATAAGCTAATGTTGTTTAGTTTCATAAATTTTTCTTTTATTATGTGATGTTTTTGACACAACATACTAATCACTGTTTTTTAACAAGTATTGTTTGCATATTTTTATCTTCGCAACTGAGGACAGTTGCTTTCCAACGGAGAGGTATGTTATGGAATTGATATCTTATTATTTATTGCAGTTGTGTGCCAGGTGGAAAAGGCTTGACCGAGCTAAGCTATTGCAAAAGGATATCATACTTTATGTACATTTTATTATTCAAGTGCTCTTTATGAGCTTTGGCCATTTATGACCGGCCGGCCAGTTTGTACTCACTTTGACCATTCAAGAATCTATAAATTAAATACGTGCAAGAGGGAAATGGTCACTCTTGCACGGGGGGAGATTGCACCCAATGCTTGTGTATTCTTCTCTTCTCTCCTCCCTCCTCTCTCACCGTGCTCGCGTAGCACTCCGCTCTCGGAGGTGCGCCTGCGCATGTTCTCTTCCTCTCTCCCGCACTCGGTCTCTCTCTGTTCGTGTATCTCGCGATTATGCATCTATGTGGTTGCCAGGTATGTCGATTGGTCTGTTCTATGGTTTGTAGTATGCTATTTCAGGTATTTTGCAGGGGACTCCACGCCTCTGGCTGTAGCAAATATAGGATAATGGCAAGGACATAGGCCACTGCTAGGAAGGTAGGCAAAGGGCCTAGCACAGCTTTGGAAGCAACAGGGAGATCGGCCAGCCGTAACAAAAAACCTAGAAAGCCCATGAAGATTTTGAAGGTCCCCAAAGTGAGACGAATACAAAAAATATTGGGGATGTTTTGAGAGAGAAGAAAATCTTAGAAATGTGTTAAGTTGTGTGTTCCCAAGCTGCCGTTTTAGAGGATGTTCAGGTCAATCTGTAAACAAGCATGCACGAGGACAATGAGGTGGAAGCCCGTGGCGCTCCTGGCCCTTCAAGAGGCAGCATAGGAGTTTTCGCTTGAGTATTTCAGTGACATGATTATTATGGCTGCCCAAGCTCACTGAGTGACAATTATGGACAAGTGACAACGAGACCCTAAAGCGAGTGAGGTGGAGATACGATAAGCTCCTAATACCAAATGATTTCATTGACAACAAAATGAGGGAGATTTTGTTGATACCTCCAGCACCTAAAGAAAAGTCCGAGGTAAAATCAAGAAGCCCATCATGCTAAGGAATCTAAGCATTAAGGGAGCACCAGCTTGTATCAATTGTAGAACCTCAAAGGAAATGCTACAACACAATCATTCATGAAATAAATCAGGGGAATAATGAAATACTATCCTCAATGAGGGAAGGTCTACTAGCAGAGATACCATTTACCAGATGGGACAAGAAAATAAGCTCTGGATTCTGTCGATATAAATATTTTACAACCTCTAGTTGCACATATAACTGATTCTATTTTCTACATGTGCTTAAAGTAAGTCTCTTTGTCTTTCCCTAACATATGTAGCATTCTTGGATTTTCAAATGAATTTCAGTACTATTTGCAATTTAAATAAAAAGCCAACTTCCTTCAAAAGCCAGACAGAGATATATATTGGATCCACAAATGGATGTGCTTCTTCGAGTGACAAATACACCTTGGGGTACTTTGGAGAGATGGATTTCTCACTGCCCCATGCTCCAAATAGCAATCATTATTTTTCCACACGAGAGCAGCAGCCACTGGAGCCTCTTATGCATTGAACTTGACAAGGCAGTGGCATTGCCCCTCAATTCAATTCTAGAAACCCATCCATAAATAAGGTTGTGAGTGTAAAAACTTTTGAAGCTTCTTTTTTGTGTGTTAGAACCTACATAGATTGACTCCTATACTTTTTTTTGTGTGAGAACCTACATAGATTGACTACTATACTTGAATAACTAGTTTTTTCTTTGCAGGTGCACAAAGAGACTATTACATGCATATGGCAAGATTTCATGCAATTTTGAATTGTACAGAAGAGCAGAGATAAAGGATGTCACAATGCAAACTCAAATAGAGTCCAACTCTTGTGGCTAGAGATTTCTCCTCCATGTGGAGTACATCCTACAAAGCCTCTTTGCATTGAAGCCATTCATGTCAAAGGTAGACATTTAGAACTGAATTACACTAACTTGGTGGTTTTATAGAGAGAAGAATTGATCAAAACTTCTCCAAATTTTGCAGAGGGAGTTAGAGAAATACACCAATCAATATCTACAAACATACCTTGCTATGCTTATCAAGCATCTACTAGCCGTGTTAGATCCTAGAATTTTTCATGATGATGACAACGATGTGGATGATCATGTTGTTGAACTAACAATGGCTATGGAGGGGGATAAGCTTGTGGACAACCCCCAGACCTCTTTAGGAGACTACGTCCCTGCAAAGGAAATGCAAAATGAACAGATGACAATACATGAAGGCCAACAAACTCACCATGAAATGGGAAGGGCTGAGGAGGAGAAAGACCATGCGGCGAGAGGGGCTATGGAGCACGTGGACCATCCAAAGGGAGGGACTGAGGGAGAGAAAGGCAGTGAAGAGGGAGGGATTGAGGGGGATATTTGACATGATATTCCCATCCCTCAACCAGATCCCTCTCCCATTCAAAGAGAAGAGGCTGAACAATATCCCTCTTCCATGCCTCAACAATAGCCCTTTTCCAATTCAAACGGAAGAGACTCAGCCTAGAATTCTCTCCAATTCAAACAGGAGAGTCTCAACCAGAGCCTTCTCCCATTCATACACAAGAGACTCAACTAGAGCACTCTCACACTCAAATATGAGAGCATCAAGCAGATCCCTCTTCCATTAAAATAGAACAACTCAACCTCCACATGCTGTAACAATGCCGAGGACTCGTTATAAAGACCATACAACTCTAGAGGACAACACCTATACACTAGAGACACAAGTCTCGGACCACAAAAGCACAAGGGATTGAGGTGGAGAAGATGAACACAATAGGAGACAACATGGACATTGGATTGGACAACATCAACCATAGCCAACCCCAATATGGACCCTTGCCATAAGTAGACGTGGTTGTTCGGATAATATCCAACGCAATAAAATAACAGAGTCCTCCTTGTTTTTAACTACTCATATGTTCCACACAATGTCTACAGAGACTGATCATTTTGGACATCAATGGTTGCTACTCTTGCAAGAGCCATATGTAGTCAATGTAGAGTACATCATCGGGTAGCGCACTTTTCGGATGTACAGGGTCATTGTTCATCCTAGCACCAAGGAATTTTTGAATTCCTTCTTCCACATTTTAGGGTTGCAATCTAGTCCACAATTCAGCCCCAAAACCTCAAGCCCCTTGTTGTTTGTAACATAGCCCAAATTTGCAAATCAATTTTAATTTTTTGTACATTGAAAAATAATGGGTTACCATCGAGGGCCACTATCACCCAACAAAACCGAATCTACACCTGTTTTATAAACCTTTTGCTCAAATCCATGTGCCCTTTGATGCTGACAACACCTTATTGATAAATGATACACCGCACAAGGGATTGCTTAATCGGTGCAACACAATTCTCTCCCCACCTCCCCACCCTCATTGGAAGGGCTTGTCCATGATTTCTACCTAGGAGACATTCTGATCCTATACTTACAACAATTGTATTTAAGCCCCTTGACTACCTCTCAATTTGTACTTGCAAATACAATTTTCAATGCTAACTGTCAGTGTTGTGTGTGTGTGTGTGTGTGTGTGTGTGTGTGTGTGTGTGTGTGTGTGTGTGTGTGTGTGTGTGTGTGTGTGTGTGTGTGTGTGTGTGTGTAGCAGTTTTAAATCTAAATACATATACGCAAACGAACACGAGCTATTCACAGACCATGAATTCTAGAAAAGTACAGTGGTATTGCACAATAATTTATTTGCAGTTGAAAATAAATTTTGTACAAGGTAATGAAGATAACAAGATATAGTTCAAGAATCCATAAACCCAAAGTCTGGGAAAATTTGTGTCACATTAAGATATCCTCCATTTGTTAAGAACTCGACAATTTAATCAAGGAAGGTAGCCCTCACCTGCACCCATAGCCACAAGAAAACAGTTCGTTAGCACGTGACTGTACGCAGGTGATGCAGGGCATCCCAGTGGTTATCCATGTCACCTTAAAAAAAACATATTGTTCTTAACAAGTATTTTGTTTAGTTTTGAAATAAACCATTCTTTGGCAAATTTTGCCAATCTGATAAAGGAAATTGCACACCATAAAGTAGCAATGTACCTGTTCATTCCTCAATTTAATATACATATATCTCTCTTTTTTTAAAACCATCTTTTTCTAAATCTTTTGATATATATATATTTTTAAAAAAAACTACATTTCTCAAGAACTATTAATGCTTATCAAGTCATGTCTTGTTATATTGTATCACTAGCCAGAAATAGACAGTTGTTTTAATTAAAAAAATATAAGGCACTAGGTGAGTCAGTCCTTCGATCAGACTCGGACCTGGTCTAAGACAGATACGACATATAAAAAACCAGAGCAGATCCGTATAAAAGGGAGTTTATACGACTTTCCATAAAACCGAGGATTTTATAACCTATTCCTAGAAGCACTATTGTATATACTGCAAGATGCTTAGGTTAGAATCAGCTTCTATATTTTTGAGTGTTTCTTTTTAATCCAGCAAATGAAGACCAACAAATTTTATATAATAGCCGAGGTTCCAACCCAGCCAAGCCATATATAACTCAATTCCCCAGTTGAAGTAAAGGTAATTTACCGAACAGTATCAAAAGAAACATCATCTTATGTGAAAAAAACCAAAATCTTGGAACCAGTTTTAATAAATCCAGTATGGGCTGCAATACTTTAGCTCAATATACAAACCGAGTATGTATTGCCACTCATATTCAATAACGGATGTGTAGCAACTCTTAGCTTTATCATGAATAAGAGAACAAGCACTAAGAGAAGTCACGACGCCTTTACAGAAACCAGTATAAAGTGCCCTCAAACAAGTGTACCGCACATCTAATGCAATAGGAACCTTACCAAGAGATTTAAATTTATCAAGTGACTGTAATTTTATACACAGGACAGCAGTAAATTAGTGAAGCAGTAATCCAAAATATCAAATCCACATTATATGATCATTACAGCTCATTTTATTTGTGAGTTTCTGGGTTTTTTTTAATTTTTACACGAGTTAATTTAATCTATTGAGCAGATTTTTAACCGAATCTTAACATCTTCGCACCAATATACAATTCCATTCTAAAAAGTACATACAATACTCTTTCCTTAGTAGCAAAAACGGCCTCTTACCAGGCAGTTTCCCCCAATTTTTTTAAAAAAACAGAATTTTCCTCATAGACCAGTTTTACGGCACTTTAAACGGCAACCATGCATACAACTCCCATCATTCACAAAAATCCATGCAATACTTAGTTTAACCGAGCCTTTCACTCAGTTTCCAAACCAGGTTGCAACTTAATTATTTGTTTATTTTACGACATCGACCATCATTAGTCAAAGAAATATATAATTTCCAAACTGTCACACAGCAGCAAAAGAGTACCTACACATTCATTAATCTCCAAAAGACCAGTAAAAAGTATCCGGAACAAGTTTCCAAATTTTCAAATCATTTCATCAACAAAGCTTCAGAGTGACATATTAGCTTTAGGTTAAATATACGGTAACAGACTACCTGGTTTTTTTTTTAGAATTTCAAAAAACCAGTTACAACGAAGCTATAGAGATTCCAAATGTAAGACAAGGAATTTTATAAAACCTGTAGATTAGGAGACGACGAAGCGTCCACAGTATCCTTCACGTTCTTTTTCGGCATGATTGAGCACCCAGTAGGAAGTATCCACTCACCCACACAGTATAGAATGCACACAAGTGAATACAGTACGATGCCAAGTGAGTAACAGTACTCACAATTTTAGGGGGCTTTTATACATTGCTGAAGCGAATCGGGAGCAGATCCGCCACTGTCACAGTCCTGCTACAAAGTTAGACGCCACCCATACGGGCCAGATACTCAGGGATAGTCCCCGCTGAAGATCCGGTCTGACCTTACATCAGTATATGTGACTATACTCACAAGCCACCTCAACCCTAGCGCAGGCACAAGACGTGTTGCAGGCAGCCCGACACAACAGAGAGGTAAAAATACGCTACAGAGTGTAAATGGAGAGAGAGAGATGTGCTATTTACCTTAAAGCAAGGTCACATCATAAAATATCTTGTCTTATAATGTATACCTACTGGACACACCAAAGCCGTCGATACCCGGTTCAATTCGCCCATCGAGATTTTTTTTACCTAGCTCAGGTTTAGCCACACATCCCAATATAAAATCCACACACCATAATCCTCGGCATATGTCATGCATCCAGCAACTGGGTACAATATATAGAGATGTTTATTTACCTTAAAGCAAGGTCACATCTAATAAATATCTAGTAACATACAGAATACCAACTAGAAACCCCAATGCAGTCGATACCCGGTTTGAATCGACTATCGAGCTTTTAAAAAAAAAAAACAGGCTCAGTTTTATCCCACACATCCTAGCTATCCACAAACCAATATACTCGGCTTAAGTCAAGTATCCAATAACTGGGGTACAGTATCCAGCAAGGAACTAAACAGTGTACGATATGCTGCATATTAACAACACATTTTTTTTATTAATTCATACTTCCAATTTTGATTCAAAGCCAGAAAGTGAGTCTATAAAAGCCAGAAGACACTAAAATATAAACCAATCAAAGGTAGCAGTAAGGAGTAACTGTACAAGGGTAATATACATATCCGTATGTTTGCATATCAGGAGTGCTAAAAAAATGGCCTACAATCAAGAACTGGTTTTTTCCATAGCAAAAGCACACCTTTATCAATCAGGTGACTCTACACGGAGAACAACATTACTCCGTTATGAACTATATCTATTCCCACACTTAGGAACCTTTGTTTCCCAGACTTAATGGTGGTCATACAAAGATCGAGTGACTCGTGTAACACTTTGGGGTCGTGAGCATTTTAGGAACAATATCAGATTGGCTATGGTTACAGAAGCTCTGGGCCTAGGGCCACAGTATTATTACGTAGAACATTCAATGAAGCCAGGTTTTTCAGAGCGGTTATACCTGCTAGCCCAATTCCTTCCATCTCAAAAGATCTATTTGTATCGAAGTTATGGTCATCAACTAAGAGGTTATTTTAACAGTACTCCACGCACACGGGAGTATGGGTTGGTCTTGGCAACTCGTATTTTGCCCTTAACAGAGCGCCCAAACACCTGCTATTACTGCGATAGCTGTTTGTGTGATCACGTAATGGGTGGTTTAATAGAGATGTAGATGAGGAGCCACAAAAATACTTATCGGCCCTGCTTCTTTTTGTCCCTTGTGAGTCAGAAGAAAGAACTCAAGCTATTTTGTGTGTGTGTGTGTGTGTGTGTGTGTGTGTGTGTGTGTGTGTGTGTGTGTGTGTGTGTGTGTGTGTGTGTGTGTGTGTGTGTGTGTGTGTGTGTGTGTGTGTGTGTGTGTGTGTGTGTGTGTGTGTGTGTGTGAGTGAGAGAGAGAGAGAGAGAGAGAGAGAGAGAGAGAGAGAGAGAGAGTCTAAATTTACTATTTCAACAAGGCAAAATAGGCATTTCTTGATATCCAAAACATGAGTTACATTGGCATCAAAAAGCATTACAATGGCACAATTTGAACTTGGCTACAAAGATCTCTACAATAGTTATGTTTTTCTCTACAACGCTGCATTAGTTTATGTCCACCTAGCATAAATAAAATTTTGAGCAATGGTTGTCCTCAATCTCCTCCATTATGTCCTGTCATAATTGCCATAGGCTGCATTGCTCCCTTAATGTGATTATTGTGAAAATGTTAATGTCCTTATCCACTACCTCCATATCTATCACAACATTGTTCTCCAAACCTTCTGACTCCTGACCAATAGGCATATAGCAACCTCCAACGAGTTGAGAACGCTTGTACCAATATGACATGATAAGAGATTGTGTGGCAATCACATACTTGACAACCAATATGTCAAGTGCAATCTCACAATATATGTCATCCACCTCTTTCACATACCATCCTCTAGCAAGAAGCTTATCACAAAAGGAAGAATTAAGTGCTTTGCAAACTAACATAGTCTTAGCCACTTTTACATGGAAGCTATGAAAAATCTCAACAACTAGACTGATAAGATAGAAATTTGCAAGCTTGAACAATTTAGTGGGAACAAAGTTACGAAGAGACCTTTGGACATCTCTGTAGAGCTTACACCTCAAGGCCTCACTTGAGGGTGTGTGTGGAACTGGCCAATCAACTGACTTCCAGCTGGTTGGTAGAGGAACCTTTACCAATGTTCCTTTTTTATTTTGTTGGTTGAGAGCGTAAAAGTGGCCGTAGAATAATATGCCTTCATCTACAAGGCTATTGTTGGTTTTTCATGCATACTAAAGGATTCCAAGGTGAGCATGGGTTATTGAGATGACTGCAAAAATACACTCGAGTGGCTCCCATTCCTCATATGAGGAAGGATAAGCATCACTGAATGCAATAGTTGTAAGTATGAGAACGAGCAAAAACATAAACATCCTTTCTATCAAGTTCGAGCTTGGATTCAAGGGAAACACTCACCCTTATTTCTCTTATCTCGAAATGGCTTGTGAGAGACTTCACAATGCTCCCAACTAAGTGTCTACAACATAGTTGTTCAAAGACCAAAATACACATTCTTGTGAACTATGCTAGTTGCAGTTTTGATACTCATAGAAGAGTGATGACACTAGATTTAAGAGCATCTTATAAGTAGCCTATTCCAAAACTTAAGTGTTACTCCTTACTCAAACACTGGAGACCTATTATAAAGATGAAGGTGACTTACAAAATCATAGCTAAAGCCATTGCTCAAAGGTTATCCCCCATTGGATAGGGTGATCACCCCTCACTAGCATGGCTTCATTAAGGGACACTCTATATATGACAACATCCTTGCCACACTAGTTTGAATTGAGTTTATTTAATTAGTGATGAAAGCTCCTGGTTTTTGTCCTGTGATGTGCAATGATGTGGTGACCTTAGGGATGGGTAGCACCTCTGAATTGCTTGTCAACAAGAAAGTAGTTGGGTCCTTTGATGTGAGAAGATCTATACGACAGGTCTGTCCTCTAGCCCCACTCCTTTTTGTGGTTGGTTCTCGCCCTTTAACCACTTCACTAAAAGCAAGTGCAGGGAAAGGTGAAATCCCTGGTCTGCTTCTACCAAATGGGAAAGGGCTCCTTGCTAAATTATTTGCGGATGATTTCCTTCTATTTGTAAAAGTGCTTGAAATTGTGCAATTTTTTGCAGTAGCATAAGGCTCCATGTGCACCATTGAGAAGTCAAGGTTGGTATCCCTAACTAAGGACAACTCATTTGGCCCATCTGCTTAGTCATGTGAAATGATACACAGGGGGACAATCTTCAAGAATTTAGGGGTCCCCCTTGGGAGTGGATATTACTAGCAAGAAAATAGTGCAATGGGCTATCTACAATTCCAAAGTAAGATGAAAAGGTGGAGCATTGTGTTGCCATTTTTTCACAACAGAATAAAGATTACTAACTCCTTTTGTATTCCATTTATCTCGTTCAAATTCTCCTCATCTCAATATGGATAAGTGTCATTGGAAAGAGGTTCTTAAACCCATAAAGATGTTTCTAACGAGAAATACTTTGAGAAATTCCCTTCCTTGGTAGTGTGGGAAGTGAGAGTGGATCGCTAGACCAAGGGATCAGGGAGGATTAGGAGTTTAAATCCTAAAGTTCATGCGAAATCCAGGTGTGCCAAGTTGGTTGTGACCCTGATGAAACAAGAGCAAGAATGGGCTTGGGAAATGATTGATAAGGCTACGTGTAGATCTAGTGGGGGCCAATGGAAATCTCTGGCATAGTTGAAGACAAGATCTTACTCCCTTGTTGATCCTCACTAAAGCTTAGTGGCATACAAGAGAAGTAATAAGAAAATGCTCTAAAGCTACCACAACTCTAGGATGGAAGCAGCATGTTCGATGTTTTAGAAGTACACTTCTTCATTGGTCCCCGTGGCTCTCCAAGCTTGGAAGCTTACATCTCAATTTTTTTTGGAGGGAGATAGCCAAGAAAGTGAACAACAAAGGTTTTTTCAACTTAAGCAACCTTTGGGGTGCAAGCCAGGGATATTGGTTGGAATTTAGCGAAATCAAGACCCATCTCAACATGTGTGAAATGAAGTAATTTTGTTAAGGAGGGTGCTAGAGGCTTTGAGGTTAGTATCATTACCCAACTGCCTATCCAACATTGATTAGAAAGCTTGGAATTGGCCTTTTAGTGCCCTCTAACAAAGGAAGTTTATAAAGGGTTGATGTTCTAGGCAGATTGGTGGTATCCATTGAACAAAGTATGGCTCCTATAGTGGATGGAGGCCAAGTGGCTTTCATACATAAACTCCAACTGACAGGCGTCTTGCCCTAGGCAATTCAAAGCCTTTAGTTGGAAATATTTTTGGGGAGCTATCCCTACGGGAGAAAATATTTGGACTTGTGGTCTTGGCAGTGCCTTGTGCTCTGGTTACAAAGCTGGTATTGAAAACCCTCTACACTTGTTCACAGAGTGCCCAACCATTAGAGGAGTGGTGTCCAAGGTCTATCTTTGGGTTAAGGGAACTTGGGACGTGCCCTTCTCTGGAAATGATCTCTTTTTGGAAAAAAGTACCATTAGGAATCAAGCCATTCTCTGTTGATTCCAGATTGTGTGATTTTTCTATCTCAATCAAACCTAGAAAGCTAGAAATAACAGAGTGTTCTAAGGTAAAACCATCCTGCCTCAGGTTGATGACATTATCTGAGAAAGATTAAAATTATCTACACACTTGGAAAACCAAAGCAAGGAGAAGATTGAGTAAGATGTATTAAAGCCTTTCAAAAAGTTCATGTTAAACAAGCCCTTTTCCTCATATGTTCTTATCCAAGAGGTGGCTTTAGTAGCTGTTTGTTGGAACACCTGTAATTCTTTTTATTGCCAAAATCGACAGCTTCGTAATGTGTGTTGATCAATAAAGAAAAAATCCCACCAGTATAGGAAAAAAAAGACCGTCTCATAACATTATAAGAGGAAAATTTGAGAACTACCCCTAATACCGCGGATTAACAAATGAAAATGGAGAGAGAAAAAATAACATTGGCAATAATAGAAAGGGCAATATGTGCGACAATGGTTTGTCAGCAATAAACACGATAATAGTCATAGATATATATCCACAACTATTACCACGTTTGTTGTCGCAATAACAAAAGCAATTCATAAACTAAAACCTTTTTTGAACTGGTTCAAGCTCCAATTTAAAAAAAATTACATGTTTGTCCTTTTCAAGCTTCTTTGCCTCTCGAACCATAGTGTGTGGGAGTTTCTCTAGCCCAAGCTTTACGTTGTTCAAATAGAATGACGTGTTGCATCTTGTTCGCTCTTTTCTTACATTTCCCATTCCCACTCCGCATCTCCTATGTTGCCTCCACGATAGCTCCATACTGGATTTGCGACCTGGTTGGCCGTTGTGCGTCGTACACTTGATTGATTGCTTTTTTAAACAGATTCAATGTAATCCTCCAACCAATATAAATTGCTCATTGGGGGCATTTGGGAATCACGCATGCAACACTTCCTCGATGTAGCGTGCATGATCGGGCTACTGGTCTCTGAATTTTATAAAACAATTTTTATATGTTGAGTGTATAAGAGTTTGAAGATGGCCTCAAAACTCCCTCCCATGTGTTGTACCAAGGTCCACTTCACTGTCATACTTTACTATGTAGTAGCGCCCATGAGTGTCTAACACGGGTGCGTCAATATCCTCGTCCTCTACATCTAGGTTCCAACAGTACTGTAAGGTCTCCACCTTTCTTGCTGCCGGGAATGAACTCAAAGCTTTAGGAGAAAGCATTGGTCATACAAACAGGTAAAAACACTATCTCAAAAGAAATTAAAAATGGTATTCTTTGTTTGTCGGTGCTTCTAGTTCTAGAACGATGGATCTTGGTGGAGAATGCATTGACTACATGGCTCTCAATAAAATGACCATCAAGAACAGATTCTTGATACCCAAGATCAATGATATACTAGACAATGATATGATGGACATGTTACAAGGTTCTACTTGTTTCAACAGAATTGACTTGTAAAGTGGCTATCATCAGATCAGAATTTCTCCTAGAGATGTTTACTTGATTACATTCAAGACGTCCTTTGGTTTCTACGAGTATTTAGTGATGCCTTTTGGTCTCACAAATGCTCTTGCAACCTTCAACAGAATGATGGACATGAATTTTTGAGAGTATAGGTCATTTGTGGGCATCTTTTTTGACAACATCATTGTATTCTTCAAGAATGAGGTAGAGCATTGACTGCATCTCTAATAAGTATTTCAGGCACTAAGGCAACATCGGTTGGTAGTAAATGGAAAAAAAGAGTGAGTTTTTTTTACCAAAGATTCCCTTTTTGGGACACATCGTCTCTTCAGAGGTTGTCAAAATGGATCTGGCCAAGATTGAGACCATCAAAGATTGGCAAGAGTTGAAGAATATGCATGAGGTTTGCAGCATTCTTATTATCGGCTTTTCATTCAAAAGTTTGTGGAGATTGGTTCTCCTCTGCATAGTTTGACATAGAAAGGGGTTCCTTCACTTGGGGACAGTCTGAGATTGCAGCCTTTAAGATTCTCAAGGAGAAGTTGACGACTGGCCAATATTGGTTTTGCCAAACTTGCAAAAGCCATTTAAGGTATATTGTGATGCCTATGGCCGCACTCTGGGAGCGGTCTTGTTGATGCAGGAAGGGCATGTTGTAGCCTATGAGTGCAAAATGTTTTCCAAACAAGTTCAGGTTGCACAGATTAACGAGAAACAGCTACTGACAGTTATCCACCATGCTCTTACTCAGTGACAACACTTTTTACTCAAAGCTGATTTTACAGTGTTCATCCATCATCATAATTTACGATATTTCTTGTCGAAGAAACAACTTTCAAACAAGCAGATGCAGTGGGCAAATATCTTGTCAAAGTTTCACTTTCAGATTGTGCATATTAAGGGACAAAAGAATGTGGTGGCGGATGCACTGTCTCGTCAGCCATTGGTTTTGGCTATTTCGACAGTTCATCGTCATAGCTTCAAGTATATGGTAGATTAGTACGCCACAGATCCGGATTTTATAGACATATTTGATCAGTTACAGAGTGGGGAAGCAGTCGTGGGCTATTCACTCAAGGAAGGCTATTTGATGTGGAAGAACTTGTTGTATGTTACACTAGCACTGACGAATAAGGTTTTGACAAAGTGCCCTATCCACCTTTTTTAAGCCACTACGGCATATAGACCACCTTGAAAGGTGTGGAACGGTTTTTTTACTAGCCAAGGGTCAAAAAGGATGTGGATGAGTTTGTTCACTTTTGTTTGATATGCCAAAAGATCAAGTTTGACATGCATAATCCACCAAGTCTTTTGCTACCTTTACCTATACCTAGCCAACCTTGGGAAAGTATAGCAATGGATTCTATTTTTTATTTTCCGAAGATTTAGAGTGGGCACGATGGAATTTGGATAGTCATCCATAGATTTAGCAAGCACACTCACTTTATTTCAGTCAAGATGACGGTTAAGCCAGACCACTTGGTCAACTATGTCTCACAGATATTTCGACTTAACATGCCTCAGTCTATAGTTTCAAATAGAGATCCTTGTTTTACTAGTTTATTTTAAAGGACAATCTAAAAGAATTTGTTACTTGGTTACAGTTCTCGTCCTCTTTCCACCCACACACTGATGAGTAATCATAGATTGTTGATTTGATGGTTCTGGACTCGTTGAAGTCTTACATCTTTGATCAAAGAGCTTAGTGGGTGAAGTTTTGGCCCTTGGTGGAGTTTGCCTACAACAACACAATACATACGTCTATGTGGGAAGGCACCATTTGAGATCTTTGAGGATGATAAGAAGGTTCCACCTATTCTAAGCACCAAAGGTAAGATTTTTGAAGTAGATCTATATATTCAGGATCTGGAGACTGCTTTTGCAAAGTTGCACAACGCTCTTGAAGAGTCTCACGGAAGGCATAAGAAAGCAGCGGACAAGCATCGTTGTGACCTGCAATGGAAGGAAGATGATTAGGTGCTTCTATGGTTTGAGAAGGCACGCCTACGAAAAATAAAGGGTAAGGCGAGACTTTTTCCAAAGTTGAGTATGAGATATTATGGCCCTTTTCAGATTCAAGAAAAGATAAACGATGTATCCTTTAGACTGAAGTTACCCGATGCTTGGAAGATTCGCAATGCATTTTATGCAAGTCTATTGAAACCTTTCAAAGGTGGGGAGCCTGATCAACAAAGTGAACTGGAAGAGACCAATGAGATTCTTATTCTAGAACAGATACTAGCTCATAGGGAAAGGAAAGTGAAAGATAAAGTCAACACCGGTATTTAGTTAAGGCATTGGATGCGAAATGGATGGATGAGGATCTAACAAGTACTCAGATTTTGGAACTTTACCTTAAGGCTTTTGGTCTAGCTTCGACTATTCCAAGAGTTACCAATGATCAACCAGTTGAATCTAGTGCGGTGCATAATGTACAAGAGGAGAGTTACTCCACTCCTTTATCACGGATTACCAAGATCAATCAGAGTCACTGCTTTTTTCCCAGACTTCAAGGATAATGATGGGCTGGTAGTATTCTGTTGTATGACTTTAAAGAAATGAAATACTGTCATGGAAATTTCTTAACTGATTTGGATATATGTGCTCTCTCATGTGTGTGATGTTTGAGTGCATGATTAAAAAACAAAATTACTGCAGAATTTCATCGCATTTGGGTCAGCAACTTCTTTGACGACCTTAGCCAGCTCTAGCATTGTGAATTCTCTAGAGCTTCCAAGATTAAACGAACCAATGTGATCACCCTCCATTAGGCATATCAAGCCATCAACAAGTTCAGAAACGAATTGAAAACTTCTAGTTTGCTTGCCATCGCCACTAAGAGTCATGGGCTCTTTGCGTGTAGCCCGGGCAACAAAGTTGCTAACAACCCGTCCATGCCATCGTCTATACACATCCTTGGGCCTGTGTTGAAAATGCAAGTAATGCAAACCTCCACACGTGCACCCCTGTGGTAATCCATATTAAGCAACTTCGAACTCCAGTAGGGTTTAAATTACCCGAATATGACTCTCGCTGTGGGTCCATAACCTTCGCTCGTACTTGTGAGTAGGAAACGGCCACCCACTCTCTTTGCAATGTTGAGAGTGCCAACTACATATCTCTCTCTCTCTCTCTCTCTCTCTCTCTCTCTCTCTCTCACACACACACACACACACAAAATTGTAGTGAACTGCAGCAGTATACCTTGCCCTCGGTGCTCTGTACAAATCTCCTTGCGGGCAGCTATAGAGCCAGTTCTCATGAGGGTTTGATTTTCAAAATGTTGGCAATATGTTGCCAATTTTTTGGTTTCACATGGAGTGTTTCCACTAAATAGTTGGCAACAAGTTCCCAAACGGCTCCATGCCCAAGGGGTGGAGCAAGATGGCAACCACAAGTGAAGACAAAGAGGAAAAAGTGTTTTTCATTGAATGGAGGAAAAGACAAACTTTTTTTTTCCACTTCTCTCTCTATTCTCACTTACTTTTCCCATTCATTTTCCTTAAAAGAAATCTCTCCCACTCTCTCACGTTTCTAGATACCTTCCATGAAAACTCACAAAATCAAGTTGTTGGAACAAGTTGCCAACCAACCTCTCATGTGAACTAGCTCATAGGTGTCTCTCTCTCTCTCTCTCCCCCGACCTTGACGGACCCATATGAGGCTCTTAAATGAAAGGACCCGTTTACAAACTCAAGCATTTAATGCTTCACATGCAAAAGTCAAATGTATGCCTAACTCCCCCTTCTTCTTAACTAAGGCTTGTTTTGAAAAGCCAAAAAGTGAGCTGACTTAGGTTACTCATGAGGGCTAGAAAAATACATTTTTCCTAGCCGAACAAAATAAGGGGAAACTTGAAACTCTCTCGGTTTTCAGGTCAAAATTTGAAGCTTCTACCGGTAATTACACTAAAACTTGTGTTAATATTCCGGTTTTCTTAAAGGCAAGCTCAAAATCTAACCGGGATTTTATAATTTCAGCAGGTTAAAATACACTAGACCCCGGTTTTTTTCTAACACTAAGTTGGTTAATTTATTTTTAATTTTTAATTAAATATACTCATCACAAAGAAGCTACAAAGACCCCATTGCCGTTAGCTTTGCTGCATTGAGAGAGACAACCCTAAACCCCCAGACATACGATACACATAGAATGTCTAACTTCAGCTCAATTTCTGCAAAGTCGATCAATGACTCATGGTACAAACAAAGATTCTGCCAAGGCTGGCATAACCTACTGCCAGCCACCCTCATTGCTATCACCATATGGACCATTGCTGCCATGATGTGCGGGATTGAAATGATTGGCATGAGGATGGTGCGGCCTATCTGGATGGAACGGCAGAGGTTGCAGCTTGCTCTCCTGTTCCTATACAAGCAACCAAAAACACATACATCAACAAAGCCTCACATTGGAAACCGGTAAGAAAGGGAGTTAATTAGTCAAGAACATGAGAAGCTAATTGAAAATGAGCCAATATTGAGAAGTCTTGCACTTTCCTTGCTTTGCAAAGCGGCATTGCCATACAAGAATCTTAAAGAGGTGGATCCAAAGATTTGTCAACGTATGATTTCTATGTGAGATAGAAAGCTTACAAGAAACTTTGTGCCTTCTTAACATACTCTCAAAACTTCATCTCTTGATGTAAATACAGAAAAAACTTCACCAAAGGTCTTTGAGAAAGAAGGGGCGAGATACTTACTGAGGGAACAAATTTGAGCGAAACCTCTACTTGCCCTTGCGTCTTGCCATTCGTACACACTAGGTCATACGAGCTTGCTGGCACTTCAAGCTCCTCGATTACTCTACCTATAGGAATCCTGAAAGCACATTGCATCCAATGACCAAATAAAGAGTATGCTGGAAAGATGCTTAAATCTCCGGTGGAAGGGAGGAACAAGGAAGCAAGGGAGGTCGGTGTGACATTAAAACTCATTTCATGGGTATGGAACCGCAAAACCTGCAAGCTGTTTAGGCAAAGCCTACAAAGATACGCACGCACGCACGCACGCACATATGTCCTAAACAATGAGCTAACAATCAAAATCAACAATTCGAGATCAACAAGAAAGCAAACTCACTATGCAACACCCTACTTGCATAATTGAGCATTTCTATAAGCAAATGGACTCAGAATGCAACAAAACGAAACCCCAAAAAGCTGTATGCTGCCCAAGAGCTCTGCAAATCAATTTCTGCCGAAAAGCACTGCTAAGTCAATATGTGTGTATGTGTGCATGTGCGTTCTCATGAGTATAACTGCGGTGGTAAAGACCTACTTAGCTTCTCCAATGGCATCATCTTTACTGCGGTCATCTTCATCAAATATCTTGATGATCACATCGGTAGAATCATCACCATCCTCCACTTGAAAGAAAAAGGATTGGTCCCAGATTGGATCAGAGCCTCCACCTAAGAACACAGGTTAGGAAGGAAGTATCAAGGTGCATACTGGTCGAGGATTCCTATAAGCTCAAAAAACCCTAATTCACCTATAAAGCAAAGTGCAAGTTTTAGACTAATGGCAGTCATCAACAAGACAGTGGAATTATCTGCTTCATCGTGCATAATTAACAATATTCTCACCAACATCACCAGAATCCTGTAGATGAAAGTTGAAATAGGTATCGGATAAACCCAAGCACTAGAAATTTATGACTATTTCCTATGCAAAACAGGCCTTTTTGAACCAATTAAAGTTGTAAGGTGTAGAAAGCTTTGGGCTCTGATACCACACTATTCAAGACAAGGCAAATGCATTATCGGTAAGATGAGCAGACAAAAAAAAAAAAAAAAAGTGCGGACATTGCCTTTCCTACCTTCCAAAGTTTTGCTTTTCTGGTCCTGCGTTTTGTAGGAGAGCAATGCATATGGATCATTCTTTCCTGTAGAACAAAAGCATGAAGAATCCATTACAAATCACACAGTCAATGCGATGTGTAAGTTGAAGATAAAAATCCTGCATTTCTAGTTATTTTATATCCTAAGTTGAATTTCAGAATCACGAATTTAAATGGCAAAAACTTGTGCACACACCCAAGAACAAACTTTAACACGCAGGAATGGCACGCCGGCAGACAGACAGTATAGGGCATTGCGGCAATTACTTCCAAAATCGGGCTCTGCTTGGCTGTTCTTCAAGGGTTAGATCTAGTTTTCTAGATTCGTGTCATTCCACACAAATACACACACAGATGCATAAAAACGCAGACAGCTTCGCCCAATGTAGCCTTTTATCTGGAACGCAGGAGTGTGTGTGTGTGTGTGTGTGTGTGTGTGTGTGTGTGTGTGTGTGTGTGTGTGTGTGTGTGTGAGAGAGAGAGAGAGAGAGAGAGAGAGAGAGAGATCATACCAAAGAATTCCACATTTCGCATCTCTTTGCCACCATGCAGATGAACTTCGAGAGTGCCTTTGGCAGCCATTCTCTTCTTCTGCTCCACGCTCCAAGTTCCGGCTTTCGTCTTCTGTGGGTCGCGACGGCAATCTCTAGGAGGAGAAGAGTTGACTGGATGCTAGCTGAAGCTTTTAGAATATGCCAAAAACGGGACTCTTGAGTCACGAGTCGCTCATTGGTCTTTGCAGTAAATGCCAGAAGGGCCCAAGTCCAATGTGATGTGACTTCGTGTTTTTTTAAAGGGAAAATTACCAAAATACCCCTCTAATTCCCAAAATACCCCTCAAATTTCAAAAATTCCCAAAATAAATTCTCAAAATGCCCTTCAAAATTTCCAAAATACCCCTGGTTGTGAGATTCAAAATTTCTCCCAAGATAAAAGCATTTCTAGCTTTTTATAAGAAGATCGATTGTGTATCAATACAAGATGCTAAAACTAGAATTTGAGTTGATTACGTAGGCTTTGGAGATGAAATGCTTCATTATTTTTCGATATAATTGCCTTTTTTTGCGAGGTAATTCGTGACAAATTACATGTTAAGCACAAAAAAAGGGATCTCAATTGTCAAAAAGGAATAAAGATTAGAAAATTTTGAACTATCGAACCAAAATAGATACAAGGGTATTTTGGAATTTTTTGAAATTTGAGGGGTATTTTGGAAATTTCCACAAATTAGAGGGGTATTTTGATAATTTCCCCTTTTTCTAAAGAGAGAGATGTACAACATGAAATTACAACTCTCAGTCTCACACACCCGTCTCCGTGAGGTGGAGCATCCCAGCCTGATAAGGTTGGGCAACCCATCATATAGACTTGGGAACAGCCCCTAAGGGCCACATGTCACACAAGCTGTCAAGGGGGTTTGAACCCTAAAAGATAGAAGGCCCTAAAAGATACCCCCTCAAAGTTACCTGCAATATGAAGAAAATAGATTTGGGGAACAACCCCTAAGGGCCACATGTCACACGAACTGTCAAGGGGGTTTTAACCCTAAACTAGAGTGCTTCATTAGCCTCATTTGTATTGAATTGAAGTGAGTCCGAGGGTAAGAGAAAACAAGAACCTAGAAGAGAAAAGCGGAGACCAGGGGGGGGGGGGGAGAGAGAGAGAGAGAGCTTGCGCTTTTTTTTTCACAAATCATATTACTTTAAGTTGGCATGGTCTTGTGTTTACAACGCCATGATCTTCATGTCTCAATTTTGATATGTCTAAACATATCCCTAGCTTTTGAATTGTGTTAACTTTTCTATTCAATCTCTCTCTCTATTGTGTGCATTCTTGTCATTCGTGTAAGTGTGGTTGTGTCATTTGAAGATTCAACTAGAGTATATATCCCTGGAGAAGAAAATGGAGAGAGAGCAAATGCGAGAGAGAGAGAGAGAGAGAGAGAGAGAGAGAGAGAGAGAGAGAGAGAGAGAGAGAGCTAGATATATCCTGGAATCCAATTAGCAATACTATAGTGAATTCTGGTTGTTTGGCTTTGAGTCTGGCACTACTCATTTGCAGTGGCCATGGAGAACCTGTGGAATATTGAGTGGCCATTTGGGATGCATGAGGTCTATCGTTTTCAACTCTGCAAACGACCTGCTCACCATGGGATGAGATGAAAACTCCATCCAATGATCTGCCTTGGCATACAAGGCAATGTGAGACAAGGCATTCTCTTTCAACAACCCTTGTCTAACAATATCATTGTCACCCATATTGGAGTCCTACGGAGTGCCACATGCCTTCAAGGTGCAAAGCATAGGTGATTACATTTGGAGAAACGCCCTCACATTGCATCCACTAAAAACATCCCAGAGCTTCTTGACTCGTGCAATCAATGCATTACAAGAGACGACATTCTGGAAAGGAAACTCGTCAAGAACTTTTTGAGCTTTTTGAAGTAAACGACATTTGGTGTATATGTCAAGCATGGCATTTCCAAGCATGAATTCTTTTTTCAACAACCCTTGACTAAAAATATCATCGTGATTGCATTTGGAGAGATGCCATCTCTTTGTATTTGTTGTAAGCAGCCCATAGCTTTCTAGCCTGTCCTTGTTCGGCATATTCCGTAATCAATGCACTCCAGTCAATGGCATGCACAACTTCTTTTTTTAGCAGCCCCTGACTAACAATATCATTGTGAATTTTGTTGCCCATATTGGCGTCTTACGTAGTGTCACATTCCTTCAAGACAAAAGCTTAGGCGATTGCATCTGGAGAGATGTCATCGCTTTGCATCGGCTATTCCTACCACATTTGTCATACATGTTGACCAAGGCAGTGCCAATCATAACATTTTTTTCCAACAGCCCCTAACTAACAATATCATCATGAGTTCTTTTGTCCATCCTAGTGACTTCCAAATTGTCAGGTTACTTCAAGATGCGAGAATAGGTAATTCCACATCTGGAGAGATGCGCTCACTTCGTATCAGCTAAAAACAGCCCATAGCTTCTTGGTTCCGCTCCTGTTCGACATATCTCGCATTCAATGCAATCTAAGGCATAACATTCTAGACAGGCATCTCCTCAGAACTTTTTGTGCTTTTTGAAGTACACCACATTTGGCATACATGTCAACCAAGGCATTGCCAAGCACGATGTTCTGTTTCAATAGCCCCTGACTAACAATATCATCATGAATTATGTTTTCAAAATCTTGTTGGGAATGTCTCACAATCAATGCATTCCAAGAGACAACATTCCGTACACGAAACTTCTCACAAAAGGTGTTGGAGATGTTCAATTGAATTTTCAGAATGGCTCTTCTTTCACGCTGAAGAATGTGAGACATGTTCCCGCAATTACAAAGATCTTGATCAGCACAGGTTTACTTGATGATGCTGGCTACGTCACCACTTTTGGACAGAACATGTGGAAGATATCCAAGGGTTCTATGACAGTAACACATGGAGTAAAGTCTGGAGGACTTTACATGATTTATGTATCAAATGTCTCTAAAAATATAATCAATGTAATCGAGCAGCCGAACGTTTCTTTGTGGCATAGCCGGTTAGGACATATGTCCAAGAAGGGAATGGAAATCTTGTCTCGTTCTGGTTATTTGCCTGGCTTTTCATTTAATGATTTTGAATTCTGTGAACATTTTTTGTATGGTAAGCAAACACAGCAGCCACATAAGCATAGAAGCAGTAGAAGAGATACACAGTTGGCACTTGTTCATAGTGATTTGTGTGGACCTATGCCTAACCTATCTCTAGGGAGAGCTTCTTACTTTATGACATTTATAGATGATTACTCGAGGAAAGTATGGGTTTACTTTCTCAAGCACAAGGATGAAGCGTTTAGTGTTTTCAAAACGTTTGTGACACTTGTGGAGAATCAGAGTGGCAAGAAGCTTAAATGCTTACGCACTGACAATGGTGGAGAGTATGTTTCAAAGGCCTTTCAGGACTTTTGTGAGTCAAAAGGTATAAAATGTGAACTTACTGCTCCTTACAATCCTCCTCAAAATGGTGTTGCTGAGAGGATGAATAGGACCATACAAGAGAAGGTCAGAAGTATGTTGTCTAATGCACAGCTGCCAAATGGGTTTTGGGTTGAAGTTGTATCAACAGCTGTTCATCTTGTAAATAGATCTCCTAGCAAGGTTTTGCAGAAGGATTCGGTGCCAGAGATGGTATGGTCAGGCAAAATGCCCTCATACAAGCATCTCGGAGTCTTTGGTTGTGAGGCATATACTCACGTTCCAAAGGAATTTAGGAACAAACTTGAGCCAAAGAGTAGAAAGTGCATCTATCTAGGCTATGGTAATTCTGGTGAGATGGGGTACAGACTTTGGGATCCCGAATCCAGAAAGGTTGTCCGCAGCAATGATGTTCACTTTAATGAATCCAAATATCATTCTAAACCAGAGAGGGTTGAGGAGATTAGAAGAGTTGTCTTCCAAGAAGATGGACCTGCACGTGCAAGACAAAATGTCAGGGCTCAAGAGGAGCAAGGACAGGATAGATTGGAACCACAGGTTGTGGCTGAGCCTGAGCCACCTATTGTGCGTAGATCTGGACGTGTCACGCGACCTCCTGATAGGTTTGTTCCATCTATGAACTATGTCATGTTGACTGATTGCAATGAGCCTTCATGTTACAAGGAAGCAGTGCAAATGAAGGACTCCGGGAATTGGCAATTGGCCATGCAGTCAGAGATGACAGCTTTGCATAAAAACAAGACATGGAAGCTAGTTAAATTACCACAGGGCAAAAAGGCTCTACCTTGTAAATGGGTTTACAGGTATAAGATCATCGCTCATGATAGTCAGCCAAAGTACAAAGCAAGGCTTGTTGCCAAGGGCTTTAAGCAAGAACAAGGAATTGACTTTGATGAAGTCTTCTCTTCGGTGGTCAAAATGACTACATTGAGATGCTTTCTTGCATTGGTTGCCATATTAGATTTGGTGTTGCACCAAATGGATGTCAAGACAGCATTCTTGCATGGTGATTTAGATGTGGAAATTTACATGGAGCAGCCAGAAGGGTTTGTTGAGAAAGGCAAGGAAGATTGGGTATGCCAGTTGTTAAAGAGTCTTTATGGCTTAAAACAATCACCGAGGGCATGGTACCATAAATTCCACAAGTTTATGCTTTCTCAAGGCTACAAACGTAGTGAGTTCGATAACTGTCTATATACAAAGAAGGCTAAGGATGGTAGTTGGCTGATCCTTATTTTGTATGTGGATGACATGTTGATTGCTGGCAAGCACTTGGAAGAAATTTCAGCTTTGAAGTCAAAGATGGCAAAATCGTTTGACATGAAAGACATGGGTGAGGCAAGTCATATACTTGGTATGCGCATTGAGAGAGACAGATCAAAGAAGTTGATTTGGTTATCTCAAACAGAGTATATTGACAAGGTTTTGCAACGTTTCAATATGGAGAAGGGAAAGGCACTGAGTGTTCCATTGCCACCATATGTGAAACTTAGCAAACAAGATTGTCCTGTGTCTGAGGAAGGGCAGGCTGAAATGGATAAGATTCCATATGCGTCTGCAGTGGGTAGTTTGATGTATGCAATGATTGCTACTCGCCCAGACATTGCATTTGCAGTGGGAGTAGTAAGTCGATACATGTCAAACCCAGGCAAGAAACATTGGGAGGCAGTGAAAGGAATATTGAGATACCTGAAAGCTACAAAGAGTATGCGTATATGCTATGGGAGTCAGGAGCTAAGTGTAAAGGGTTTTACAGACTCAGATTATGTAGGTGACTTAGACAACCGAAGGTCTACGTCAAGGTATGTCTTTACATTGGCTGGTGGAGCAGTATCATGGCGTTCTAGATTACAAGATTGTGTTACTCAGTCTACTACAGAGGCTGAATATGTTGCAGCATCAGAGGCATGCAAAGAATCAATTTGGCTTAATCGACTAGTAACAGACTTGGGAATCAAAGAAGAGATGCCTGTGTTATATTGTGATAGTCAAAGTGCTATACAATTGGCTCGCAATCCAGTTTATCACTCAAAGACAAAGCATGTGGATGTGAAGTATCATTTCATCAGGGAAATGCTCGAGGATAAGCAACTTCAGCTTGTCAAAGTTCACACCACAGAAAATCCTGCTGATCTACTTACAAAAGGACTTCCCTCAGAGAGCTTTGCGCATTTTTGCAAGCAGTTAGGTGTAGGGTAGTACATCACTTCTCTACATCTCTTGTATATTAGCTTGTATAGTAGCTTCTTTCACACTTAAAGTACCACATTGGACTTTAAGTGGGAGGTTGTTGGGGTATAAAGCCCAATGTGGTCGCCCAGGTAAGTGGGCGGGCCTCCAGGTATGTACACATATTCTTTTGTAAAAACCTAATAATAACTCACTATGCTCTACACATTACAGTAGAGCAAGTTCACCATATCATCGTGCTCTTCTTCTCGCACTCTCTCTCGCGTCGCACTTCCGCTCGTACTCCTTCACTGATATATACCAGGAGGAAGACTAAGGCTGAAGTTGGGAATATGAAGAGTGAATTTTGTTGTCCATATCAGCATCTTGCATAGTGGGTTCTAATATATACTAGGAGGAAGACTAAGACTGAATTTGGGAATAACAAGAGTGAATTTTGTTGCTCATATTAGCATCTTGCATAATGCCACCTATTTTCAAGACAAAAGCATAGGTGATTGCATGTGGAGCGATGTTCTTGCTTTACATTGGTTGGAAACAACCCAAGGCTTCCTGGCCCTACCACATTTGCCATACATGTCGGCTAAGGTAGTGCAAGAAAAATATTTTGTTTTCGTCGACAGCCACTGAGAATATCATTGTGAGTTCTTTTGCCCATCTCGGCGTCTTCCAAATTTCTTTGCATTTGCTGAAAACAGGCCAGAGGTTTTTGTTTTGAGTATATCATGCAAAAAGTAGTGCATTCTAAGAGATGACATTCTTGACAGAAAATTTATCAAGCACTTCTTGGTGCTTTCTTGAGAGCAACACATCTTGCATATGTGATCATTGCTCCTACATAGTGCTACATGCCTTCAAGATGAAAGCATAGGTGATTACATCACGAGAAATTTCCTTGCTTTGCATGTTGGAAATAGCCAGCTAGAGCTTCTTGGCCTTGTCTCTGTTGGGTATATCCCACAATCAATGCACTTGAAGAGACGATATTGTGACAAATAGCCACAACATCTTGGCCTTGTCCTGTTGAGCATATTTCACAATCAGTGCACTTGAAGAGACAACATTCTAGACATCAAGACAAAAGCATAGGTGATTGCATATGGAGAAATTGCTTTGCTTTTCATTTGTTGAAAACAGCCCATGGCTTTTGCCTATCACAACATCCTCCAAAAACTTTGCAAAGAATGCTAACTCACTTGATCATTGGTACCAACTCCTCCATGCAAAACGGTAAGTCGAAGTTTGAGGTTGGGTCTGCGTAAACCTGTAACGATGTTGTGAGGGAAATTGGTGACCAAAAGTCACTGAGAAAATAAGGATTGGGTTCTAATATATACCAGGAGGAAGACTAAGAATGAAGTTGGAAATAGGAAGAGTATTTACGTGGCGGTGAATGGCCAGATTTGGTTGAGTCTATGCTAGGATGTTATGGAGCGTGAGAGCCAGAGGAATTCACAAGGCAAAGTTTTAGACTATTGGAGCAGAGAAGTGGGTGCTTTGGACTCATTTAGTTGGAAATTATGATGGGCAAATGTGCCATTTACAAGCTCCGAGCTGAAGGTTTGTGATACGTGTTGAGGTTGAGATGCTTGTCTCAAAACATGTGCACATCTAGAATATATGACGACGGTTTGTTTAGCAACCCCTGACTAATAATATCATCGTGAATTATGTTACCCATATTGGCATTCTACATAGTACTACATGCCTTCAAGATGAAAGCATAGGTGATTGCATCTAGAGAAACGTCCTCGCTTTGCATTCACTGAAAACAACCCAAAGATTTTTGTGTTGAGCATATCCTGCAATCAGTGCGTCCCAAGAGACAACATTCTGAAAAAAAAGCTCACATACATGACCTTGCTTCTATGCAGTTCCAAATTCTTTCCAAATGAAAGCATAGGTGATTACATCAGGAGAAATGTCTTCCCTTCGCATCCTGAAAAGAGCCAGCCAGAGCTTCCTGGCCCTGTCCCTGTTGGGCATGTCCCACAATCAATGCACTTGAAGAGACGACTATGTGAACAGTGCCACATGTCTTTAAGATGAAAGCATAGGTGATTGCATCAAGAGACATGCCCTCGGTTTGCATCTGTTGAAATTAGCCCAAGGTGTCGTGGCCTTGCCAAATTTGGATACATGTCGACCAAGGCAATGGAAAGCATTACGTTTTTTTTAAAACAATCCCTGACTAACAATATCATCATGAATAAGAAGTCGTTACCTCTACATAAGCTAATGAAAATCCACTAATCAGTATAGAAGTTTCATTAAATAACCTTTACAAGAGAAAAGAGAGAGAGAGAGAGAGAGAGAGAGAGAGAGAGAGAGAGAGAGAGAGAGAGAGAGAGAGTGAGAACCTTGAATCGTGGCTATAGCAATCACAATGGAAGCTTTGAAGATCGTTGAGATGTTGGTGGAGATGCTGCTAGCTAATGGAGATGCCGATGAAGATGGAAGCAACAATAATCGATAAAGATGAGATCAGAGCTTTCTAGCCATGCCACTATGGGGAAAATCTTGCAATAGGATTCCATACTCCGGATAGGGATCTCCTTGAGCACTTACGTAGAGCCACATGCCCAAAATGTAAGCATAGCCTTCAAGACAAAAGTATAGGTGACTGAATTTGTGGAGATACACTTGCTTTGCATTCGTTGAAAATAGCGTCAAGATTTCTGGCGCTGCTCTTCTTGCGCACATTCCACAATCAGTGCATTTTGAGAGGCGACATTCCGGACATGAAGCTCTTCATGTACTTTGTGTGCTTTCTCCAAGCGCACCACATTTGGCATACATATCGACCAAGACACTGCCAAGCACGACATCTTTTTTCAACAGCCTCTGGAATTGCTCTTGTTGTGCACATCCCACAATCAGTGCAATACATATCGACTAAGAAAATGCCAAGCACAACATTCAAAGTCCTCGCATGCCCGTATGTAAGAGCACTCCAAGTGACTTTGTGTTGCGAGAGACCCCCACTTTGCATCTGCTTAAAACAACCCACAGTTTCTTTGCAAAGCCCACGGCTTCCTTTCCAAAGCGAGAGACGATTGCTTCTGTCCTAGATTTGCTGCAGCTGTGTGGACACAAAATCAATGACAAATACAAATTCATCAACAACAATAATTGAGAAAAGAAATTGCACATAGGTGCCTGATGGTATGGGCTACGTTGCTGAGAGACTAGAGACTCGCTATATAAAGAGCCGATAAAAGAGCTGGTGCATCCTGACGTTGAAAAGGCCACGAAACATGGAGCAAGGAGAAGCTAGATTGTTGAACGAAGCTGTATGCTAATGAAATAAACATAGAAGGCCCTAAAAGTCACCCCTTGCAAGCCACCTACAATATAAAGAAAATACTTGAGCAAAAACTTATTGAAAGATACCACCTTTGGGACACTTTTATGAAAATCGAAAATCCTTGAGCAAAAACATATTAAAAGTGAAGTCACGGAGCGGAGCGTGGGTCGACTCTCTCACACACACACACACAGTGAGCTTACACAGTACAGTACGCAAAGAACTGTTAGAAGGGTTATCTCCCAATACCTTAGTATTCACAAAGTATATGTGAGTATATACAAAGAGTTAGAGGTAAGTGAGTTAGGCGGGCGGCTGGCCATATCCGCATAAGAGGCCACTTGGGCTTTAATCCCAACAACCTCCCACTTAAAGTCCAATGTGGCACTTTAAGTAACTGTAAATCTATGAACATAAATGTACAAAGATTTACATGGCTGCCATCTATCCAATGCCCAATAACTCACGACAATGCACAAAGCCCTCTCCTGGAAGTCCCTTTGTGAGTAGATCAGCAGGATTGTCCTTGGTGTGGATCTTCAGCAGTTGTATCTGCTTGTCTTCAAGTACTTCCCTAATGAAGTGATATTTGACATCAATATGCTTAGTCTTCGAATGGAACACTGGATTCTTTGCCAATTGTATAGCACTTTGACTATCACAATATAACTCTGGCATATCTACTTTGATTCCCAAGTCTGCAACCAATCTACCAAGCCAAATAGCTTCTTTGCATGCCTCATTTGCTGCAACATACTCAGCTTGTGTAGTAGACTGCGTAACACAATCTTGTAATCTAGATCGCCATGATATGGCACCTCCAGCCAATGTAAATACATAGCCTGATGTAGATCTCCTCTTATCCAAGTCTCCTGCATAATCTGAGTCAGTGTATCCTCTGACACTCAAATCCTGACTACCATAGCATATGCGCATACTCTTTGTATGTTTTAAGTATCTCATGATACCTTTCACTGCCTCCCAATGTTTCTTGCCGGGATTTGACATATATCTGCTAACCACTCGCACTGCAAATGCAATATCCGGACGTGTAGCAATCATTGCATACATCAAACTACCCACTGCAGACGCATATGGAATCTTATCCATTTCAGCCTTTTCTTCCTCAGACACAGGACAATCTTGTTTGCTAAGTTTCACATATGGTGGCAATGGAACACTCAATGCCTTTCCCTTCTCCATATTGAAACGTTGCAAAACCTTGGCAATATACTCTGTTTGAGATAACCAAATCAACTTCTTTGATCTGTCTCTCTCAATGCGCATACCAAGTATATGACTTGCCTCACCCATGTCTTTCATGTCAAACGATTTTGCCATCTTTGACTTCAAAGCTGAAATTTCTTCCAAGTGTTTGCCAGCAATCAACATGTCATCCACATACAAAATAAGGATCAGCCAACTGCCATCCTTAGCCTTCTTTGTATATAGACAGTGATCGAACTCACTACGTTTGTAGCCTTGAGAAAGCATAAACTGGTGGAACTTATGGTACCATGCCCTCGGTGATTGTTTTAAGCCATAAAGACTCTTTAACAACTGGCAGACCAAATGTTCCATGCCTTTCTCAACAAACCCTTCTGGCTGCTGCATGTAAATTTCCACATCTAAATCACCATGCAAGAACGCTATCTTGACATCCATTTGGTGCAACACCAAATCCAATATAGCAACCAATGCAAGAAATCATCTCAATGTAGTCATCTTGACCACTGGAGAGAAGACTTCATCAAAGTCAATGCCTTGTTCTTGCTTAAAGCCCTTGGCAACAAGCCTTGCTTTGTACTTTGGCTGACTATCATGAGCGGTGATCTTATACCTGTAAACCCATTTACAAGGTAGAGCCTTTTTGCCCTGTGGTAATTTAACCAACTTCCATGTCTGGTTTTTATGCAGAGCTGTCATCTCTGACTGCATGGCCAACTGCCATTTTTTCGAGTCAACCACTTGTAATGCTTCCTTGTAACAAGATGGTTCTCCGCAATTTGTGAGCATGACATAATTTAGAGATGGCACATAACGATCAGGTGGTTTGGAGACACGCTCAGAACGTCTCACCACAACTGATTCTGCCTCTCTAGCCACTATAGGCTGTTCCTGAGCCTGACCATGCTGTCTTGATGTGCTAGCACTAGGTCCATCTTCCCTGAAGACAACTCTTCTGATCTCCTCTGTCTTCTCTGGCTTAGCGTGAAACTTGGCTTCATTGAAATGCACATCATTGCTACGAATAAGCTTTCTGGACTCAGGATCCCAAAGCCGGTAACCCATCTCGCCCGATTCTCCGTAGCCAAGAAATATACACTTCTTGCTCTTTGGTTCTAACTTATTTCTGAACTCCTTAGGAATATGGCTATAAGCTTCACAACCAAAGACTCTGAGATGCTTATACGAAGGTGCCTTGCCTGTCCATAGCATCTCGGCCACTGCACTCTTATCCAGAACCCTACTAGGAGACCTGTTGATCAAATGGACTGATGTAGCCACTGCTTCCGCCCAAAATCCATCAGGCAACTCAGCATTTGACAACATGCTTCTGACCTTCTCTTGTATGGTCCTATTCATACGTTCTACAACCCCATTCTGTGAAGGATTATAAGGCTTAATCCCTTTTGTTTCACAAAAGTCTTGAAAAGCTTTGGAAACGTACTCTCCACCATTGTCAGTTCTCAAGCACTTCAGCTTCTGACCACTCTGATTCTCCACCAGCTGCAAGAATGTCTTAAAGACCTTGAGCACTTCATCCTTGTGCTTCAAGAAGTAAACCCATACTTTGCGAGAATAGTCATCTATGAATGTACAAAAGTACGCTGCTCCCCCTAGTGACAAACTAGGCATTGGTCCGCATAGATCACTGTGTACAAGAGCTAACCGTTCGTCCCTACGATTCCTCTTTGATCTGTGCGGTTCCTATGTTTTCTTACCATAAACACAATGCTCACAAAACTCAAAATCTTGAAATGAAAAGCCAGGCAAATAACCATAATGAGAAAGTATTTCCATTCCTCTTTTTGACATATGTCCCAACCTACGATGCCACAGTGACACACTTGGCTGCTCAATCACATTAATTACATGGTTTTTAACCTCTGAAACATGTAAAGTGTACAAAGTTCCTGACTTGCTGCCATGTGCTACAGTCATCGAACCTTTGGAGATCTTCCAAGCGCTGTTCCCAAAAACTGTCACATAACCCGCATCATCCAACTTCCCTGTACTAATCAAGCTCTTTCGGATTGCTGGAACATGTCTGACATTCTTGAGCCATAAAGAAGAGCCATTCTGAAACTTCAACTGCACATCTCCCACTCCAAGTATGTCACAAACCTGCTCATTGCCAAGTCTGACATAATCTTTAGTAGCCACATATGATGTAAACCACTCTTTGTGCGGAGAAACATGTAAAGATGCCCCTGAGTCGATAATCCAATCACTCATAGCATGTCCATCCTCTGCAATCAAGAAAACAAAATCAAGATTGCTTGTAAGGAAGATGTCACCAGCTGCTATACCAGAATCACTGTCTGAACCAGATCTTGTGACATTCACCTCTTCAATCTTCACTGAACTCTTCTTTTCATCTTGCTCAGAACTCTTTGTTTTTCCTTTTTCTTGTTTCCACTTCGTATAGTCTCGCTTCATGTGACCCTTCTTGCCACAATGGTAACATTCTATGTCATCCTTTGACTTCAAATCACGAGACTTACTTCGGTTTTGTGCCTTCTTACCCTTCTTCTCTTTAAACTGTTGTCTCCCTCGAACGACCAAAGCACTATTGCCTTTGCCTTTGTCAATGTTCTTCCTGTTCACTTCCTCTGTGAGCAAGCTGCCTTCTACATTGGCACTTGTAAGACCTTCTGGCGCGACAGAATTACTTAACGCTGTACGAAAAGTATCCCAACTGTCTGGCAAAGTGATTAAGAGAAACATAGCCTTCACTGAATCTGGAAAGACTATCTCCTGTGCTGTTAACTGGCTGAAAATTGTGTGAAATTCATTTAGATGATTTGACATGGCTGTCCCTTCCTTCATCTTCAAATCCACCAATTTCTTGAGCCAGTAAATCTGAGAAGCAACACTTTGTTTCTCGTACATACCACATAGCTTTTGCCATACGCCATACGCTGTAGTCTCTTCTGCTACGTTGAAGTAAACATTTTCTGCCAGTGTCAGCATGATTGTGGAACAAGCTAACTCGTCAAGCTCTTCCCACTCATCTTCAGCCATACCTTCTGGTCTCTCCCCTTTGAGCTTCAGTGGCTTCACTTGTTTTTTCTGCACCAAAACCTGCCAAATGTGCTTCTTCCAGAATGGAAAGTTTGTGCCATCCAACTTCTTTATGTTGTAAAGAGTCTCACTTTGAGAAGATGCCATATCTGCCAAACTGCTTACTCCTGAGAAAAATCCGGCAGAGTTTCCCCTGTAAACTGGCCTCTGTACACAGTAAACAAGCTGTAATCAATAAGCTGAACACCTCTCCTCAGGAACTGTCAGTATTTTGAAAATTTTTGACAGAGTCTCCCCTGTAAACTGAGCTCTGATACCAATTGAAGTCGCGGAGCGGAGCGTGGGTCGACTCTCTCTCTCTCACACACACACACACAGTGAGCTTACACAGTACAGTACGCAGAGAACTGTTAGAAGGGTTATCTCCCAATACCTTAGTATTCACAAAGTATATGTGAGTATATACAAAGAGTTAGAGGTAAGTGAGTTAGGCGGGCGGGCGGTCATATCCGCATAAGAGGCCACTTGGGCTTTAATCCCAACAAAAAGATTATACCACCTTTGGGACACTTTTATGAAAATTAGTGGTGTTGAGGACATTTCATGCCATACTTGAATTCCACAATAACAAAAACTTACATTTATAAAAAATGAAATGCTAAATAAATGGCTTCAAAAAAATTAAAAGGTGCTCCTAATTCAAAAATTCCTTTCAAAAACAAGAAAAACGATGTGTTAATCTATAGCACGTAACGGCAAGCAATGACAAAGCACATAGATTTGCAACAATATTACATAAGAAAGATGAATACAACATTGTGTGTGTGTGTGTGTGTGAGAGAGAGAGAGAGAGAGAGAAAGAGAGAGAAGAAAACGCTAAAGAGAACTTAAAAAAAATTGCTAAAGGAAAAATGAAAAGAGCAGAGAAACACCTATTTATATGGACACAAAAGGTCTTTTGACTTTTCATCTTCATTTGTCTTTTGACTTTCCACCTTTATTTGTCTTCTTCCTTTACACCTTCATCTATCTTTTCATTTCCTAAACTCACCCTTCCCTTATGTACTTAATATGTTTTGAAAGAATTTTTATTTTTGTGAGATTGGGAAGAACTAATGGCCCAACTTGGAAAAATTGAAAGCTAGCGAAGCAGAGGCAAAGCATGGTGAGTATTGTGTGAAGCATGGGGAATGCTATGGATGCGAACCGTGGGGAGTATCGTACTCGACACCCAAGATTTGATCAAGTCTTCAAGTATGTCAAGTGATGAGCACAAGAACAAAGCATTTTCATGTGAAACTTGATGTCAACCCATTGCTATCTCCATAATATGCCTCCCACGAATCTCCTCTCTGGCATCCAACATGTCCTCTGAAGAGTCTGCAAAGGCGGCTAGGCTTCTTGTGCACTCAGCAATCTCCTTCATGCTATTTGCATTATTGCGTTCACATCGTTTCCTTTTAATCCAGCCCGATTGTGCATCGGTGGATGCCTTGCTACTTGTGGTAGCACCATTTTGGTTTGGTTGCGGCCTCTGTGGTTTGTTTGCTTGTTGTTCCGAGTTTGTAGCATCAACAGCTTCCCCTACATTAAAAACCCAAGCGTTTATATGAGATGTTAGTACCATATAAGAGTGCATAAGATGGTGTAGTACCCAATAAGAAATTATATGGCACGTGATGTTGTCGTTTCCTCTTTGAGTGAGTCGTAGAGAATCCCGCTCAGTCACATCCACATTGCGCATGTTTCCAAGCGTGCTCTCCATTTTGTCATACACATCAAATGTGAAATCCTCAGTCATCTTTTGGCACGTCTTTTTGACATCTCCATTTGACAAAAACTATCCCAACCAGAGGGAATCCATCTCTCATAATCTTGCACTCTTGTGTAAAGAGTCTGCAGCCTCTCCCACTTGGTTTTACATTGATCTTTGGAGCTAGAGACGCCCCTAGCCCAACAAGAATTTTCCAACGGTCTTTGGAGCGCACATAGATGCCACCCTTTTCTTGATGCATGTCTAGTTTCTTTTTAGCTTCTACGAGCATCACTTCTTCATTTCTGCGCCAATTCACGCGCGATGAGGATTGCGGTGATGTTCCTGTGCTGATAGCTTCGATCAAAAGGCTTGCACCATTCAATGGAGCAGTGATAGGGGATCTGGATGGAAGCAGCATAGATGGAGGCAATATGCCTAGAGCAGGGGTTGGTGGAGCAATGGGCCGGAGCACTGGGTGTAGTGGTGTAGCTTTGGTTGAAGGAATGTGCAGATGATGGCCGAGGCGATGGAGTGGGAGGAGGTCGCATCATGCAGGGAGGACTTTCTGGAGAATTCATCATCCGCAACATGAGACTACCCCCAGGACCGCTGCCAAGGGATGGTGGGGGATGAGTTACCCTGCATTGACTGCCCGTAGAAGTGCCAAATTCTTGGAAGTGGTGCAAGTAAGATGGCGCTCCATTCATGTGTGGGGCTCCTAAATCCACCATGGCATTGTCGATGTCGACAATGTCCTCACATTAAGAATCTGTGATCGATAGGGAGGAGGTCACAATGTCAGAATCTGCCATACATGTTGTGTTGAGGTCGACAGGTGCACCGTGGGAAGACATGGTGATAATAGTCAAAGTGGTGTGACGCCTCTAGTGAACACAAATTGAAGATATAATTTTCTCAGGTTGCCAAGGGATCCCTTTTCGTTTCTCTCTCTCTCTCTCTCTCTCTCTCTCTCACACACACACACACACACACACACACACACACACACACACACTTGGTCATGACATCTGACCATGTTAGCTATTTCTAATCTACACTTACAATTATACTCAACCTACTAGTATTTATGCAGCTAATGCTTCACCCAACTTAACACACACATACTCATACACTTCTAAGCAATTGACTAAGGCTTTGAGACCATTGGAGCATGATTACTTCAAATTATGAGTGGTTTATTTTGAGCATAAAGATGTCCTGCTTGAGATTAAACCTTGTAATTACCTCATAGGGTAATTCTGATTGGATCCTTGATATCGATTATTACTTACATTGCTATCTTGGTTAGCATGGTTTAGTGTGAACCAATTTTTTGAAGATAGGCTTAGCGAGAGCAATCCCTTAAAGATTTGACCCATAAAGCAAATTAAATGTAAGGTTTCCTTCCCTTCTGGCATAAAGCGATCTCCAACACAGAGTTAATGCACTCTGTCGCAACGGGTCTCTTCCCCTTTCACTCATGGTGCTTCTGAACGAAACACATCTCGTTCTCATAGCCTAGCTTGATGGTGGGTGGCTTCTCACAGAATTTGGGCCATCCACACTGCTGGCCCGACTCCTTAGCTACCTTGCTCAATTTTGCCATGTTGCAGCTTGCTATCTGACTCTACCCGATTTCCTCTGCTCAAGTTGTTTGATTTTGCAGATCCGTTTCCAAGCCAAGCTTCTCAAGAGGGGCTGTACATGCGGGATGATGAGGGGATGCCAACGGGCTCCTGGGTTGTGATACCACTTGTGAGGATGGAGATATGTGAGTGAAAGAGAGGGAAGGAGACAAGGATGAGAAGAAGGAGACACAGTAGTTTGGTGGAGATTAGAGAAGAAGTAACTTCTCTCTCCTTGAGAGGATGAAGATCTGTGAGTGCAAGAGAGGGAAGGAGAGAAGGGGGAGAAGAAGGAGACACAATAGTTTGGTGGAGCTTAGAGAAGAAGTAACTTCTCTCTCCTTATTCATTCACTATAACCACCAAAGAATGTAAGTGGACGGGCGCCCGGCCAAAACGGCCACAGGCCACTGGCCTGAAACCTAACAGTGGTAGGGTGGAGAATCCTTCATGGCAGTTCCCTCAGTCTCACAAAATGATCATATATTGTACGCAAAAGACGTGAAAACAAAAGAGAACCTTAACAATGTACTGTAATCAAATATTGGTTATAGAGACCTTGAATACTTATGAATTCTCCTTGATTATTATGAATAATAGATCTCTCTAACTCATCCCTAGCTACAACCATGTTAGTCAATCCTTGATACACTTTAGCACAAAACAAATGGTAAGGCGTTTCACTGCATTGTTGGAACACTCTAGCACTTCTGAGTAATGTTATCTAAGTTGATGTGATCTAGGTATACAAAATTTGATAGCCAGAAAGGAAAGTACAAAGGTAAGTATGATTACTCTAGTTGTTGAATATTATGAAAGCTAATGAGCATCTACTTGACATCAAGCTAGGAGCATTTAGCACAGAGTTTTGTGAACTCTCTCCCATTGCTGAAACACATCTATGCCACCAATATAGGATTTTCTTTTTTCTTCAAAAAAGCTAAGAAGATAGAAGGCATAATAGCGGACATAATACACCCTCGCAAGTGAAAAGATGCACAGCGATCTAGGTCCAGCCATGGCCACCATGCACATATATGGTGCCCATGTTGGGATGGCCGCCTTGCTTAGCCCTAGTGGCCATTGATGTCTAAATTTATTTTGCTCTCTAAGCTAGTTAATGTTAGACCTGTTTTTAGGTCATCACAAAGGCGAGCGGGAGATATAGCCATTGTGTGTTGCCTTTGGAGCTGATAGCGAACATAGTACACCCTTGCAAGTGAAGAAGATGCACGACAGTCCATGTCTTGCCCTGGGTGCCATGCATATATGGCACCCATGTTGGGATGGCCACCTCACTTAGCCCTAGTGGCCATTGCTATCTAAATTCCTTTTGCTCCCTGAGCTAGTTAATGCTAGACTTGTTTTCAGGTCATTGCAAAGGTGAGTGGGAGATACAACCACTTTGTGTTTCCTCTAGAGTAAAAAATGGGGCTAAGGCAGGACACGATTGCAAGACAAGGGTTTTATCTATGCTCAAAATATGCCATTAAAAATTGTACTTTAAATCCAACACAAGTTTTGCCTTTGTAAAAGCAGCCTACACAACTTAACAGTGCACCTTGAAGCCCAACTTAGGTTTGACAATGGGAATCACGAGAAACTATTCACATGACCAACACAATATCCAAGCTCTAAAACTATATGTAATGGTTCTGACGGGAGCAAAGCAAACCCTGAACCCCGACGGCCTCTAAAACACCGGGGACCGAATGGCGCGCTTCGAGCCTGTCATGGTAAAGCAAACAGGGGTACCACCTAGCTTCAGCGGCTAGGACGCAAACAACACACCACCATAACAAAGTTTTCATCCAAGAGAGATGGATGCTTGGGAGTAATGATGAAGAGGAAAGGGAATGAGATAGAGAGAGAGAGAGAGAGAGAGAGAGAGAGAGGGAGGGGGTATAGCGGCTTAGTACTTAGGCACCACAAAAGGATGGCGAATCCGCACACCCTTCACACATACACAAGCTCACTCCAAACACAAGACTAGGTGGCGATTCTGCACACCTCACATGGGCAAAACAATGCAAGAAAACATACTTACAAAACCTCAAGCTTTATTTAGAGAATAAGGCGATGAAATGGGGAGCATAGGGTAGGGGAATGAGAAGGGAGAGCGTGGTAGAGCACATGGCGGATAGGTGGGAGTTGATGGCGAAGACTCGCACGAGGGTTATGGCCATCATCCTTCATTTAGTTTCCCTTCATCTTCCATAGCCCAAGGGTGTAGAGGTCATGCTCAAGACGAGCATGGTGATTGCGGTGATGGTGATGGTGTGGGTGTGTGTGTGTGCACTAGGCACACACAGTGCATAGTGTACTCTTTGGTGATGGTGTGTGTGTTTTTGTGTGATGGTGACCCCTCTTTATATAGGGGAGGAGGGGGGGAGAAATTCTAGAATTTAGAAATGAAGAAATCATTATCTACATAGGCCATGTGACTGTGGGCCCCACTTGTCTGGCTGTGTGTATATGTGCCAGAACAGCAGTCTCATGAGAGAGAGACTAAGAGAGAGAGATGGGTTGATGAAAAAAGTGAGAGGTGACATGGAGAATAAAGTAATTACAAGAGGGAAGAGAGGGGAGTGTGCTCAGAGGTGAATTTGTGTGCAGATGTGTGTGAACACAAGAAAAATCAGGTAACCACCGGGTGGGGATGGGTCTGTGGGCACCTTTTTCAGTGAAACTGAGTGTGTGTGAGTGTGGGGGAGGTTATTTAGCTACAAGACAAGAGATATGGCGCCCTTTAGAGAGAGAGGGGGGTATTTGGGTCATGGGATATGATAGGAGAGAGAAAGAGGGGGTGGGGTATACTATTTTGGAAGATAGGGTAGGTTGCATGTGAGTTAGGGTGCATTATTGGTGAGTTATAATGCATTATTGGTGAGAGGTGGGGTAGCTTGAGGGGAGAGAGAAAGGAGAAAGGACAAGGGGAAGAGAGAGGGGGTTGACCTTTTGAGTGGAGGAGAGGAAAAGGGACACACGGCGGGGCAACAGTGAAGAAAAAGGAGGCAAGGTGGGGATGGGCTACCCCGCAGGCATGAGGTGGCCTATTTTACCTTTCTTATATATTTACATAATCATACTTTATTTTTTTCCTACTTTTTTCCAATGGCTTTTATCACTCCCTCCCTAAGAGGGGGTTTTCATGGGGTGGGGACGAGAGAAGAGGGGTATGGGAGCTTGGCTTGTGAAAAGCCCCCATCAGTTCAATGATGCCTATTGAATCATTACCTATAGTTTTAAATCAAATAAAATGTTATACAAGTTTTGAGAAAAAATATACATTTGTAAGAGCTAGCTCTCATTGCAAAAGCTCTAGCAAATTTCTTCCTCCAAAATACAAAGCCCAGTTTGGAGAACATGGTCGGCTTCCTTAGAAGTAAGAGTTGATCTATGCATACAAAAGCACATCACACAACAAAGATAAAATATTTTCCATTACGCCAATGCCCAATGACTAACAGACCAAAGACTTACAAGGTAAAAGATCTTGTAATGAAACTAGAAAATAATGAAAATGAAGATTGACAATGCCAATATATAGTTACTTGGTGAGCCTAATGGGATTCTTTACTTATCTGAGCCTAGAGCTGGCCACTTGGCATGATATAGGCCCTTGCCCTATACCCAAATTCCCAGCCAAGACAAATAAAGAACGCTGCAACAATATTAGTGATGCAGGTTGCACGAAGCCAGGGTGTGAGGCGAGAGAGCGACAAGTTTGGAAACTCACCATCAAGCACAACAGGACAACGAGCATTATTTTCACAAGATTTCTAGAGGGGAAGGTTTCAAAACCCACACTCTTGATCATTTATCAAAGGCATGCAACTATACGCGACGAGGTAGACTAGCATACAATGATTCTTCCCAAGGAGACTTGTACAAAATAGATGGGAGACCTTTGAAAGTTGAAACAATATGGGTTAGTATATGATTATGTGCAGGATGGAAATTTGGACAAAGCAGTTGCTTGCATTTATGAAATGCAATGCCATGGTCTGTATCCAAGTGCAGGCACTTTTACCTGCATATTAAATCTATGTGCCAGTAGAGGTGCAATGGACAAGGGACAACTCATACATGCTCAACTTGTCAAGAGAGGCTTGTTGGTACAAGATGTTGTTGTGGGTATTGTATTGCTTGATATATACGCTAGGCGTGGTTCCCTGAAAAAGCACAAGAAGTGTGTTGCGAACTTCTTGTTCAGGATATTGTCACCTTGAATGTGCTTATTGTACCTGGTCTTTGCAAGGAAGCATTTGAGTATATGAAGGAGATGGAAAACAAGGGTCTCTATCCAAATTCTCTCACTTTTTCTTGTATCTTGAGATCTTGTGGCATCATTGGGGAAGCAATAAAAGGGGTCATGAACTGGATGCTCAGATTATTGAATAAAATTTGTAAGGAAAACGCATTCTTGTCTCCAATGCATTGATGGATATATATGTTAATTGTGGTCTCCTCAGAAATTGTTCCAGGATATGGAAATTCAAGATGTGGTTTCATGGAGTATGCTTATGACAGCGTATACTCGCTATGAGATGTGGGACAAGGATATCATATGCTTTGAAAGAATGCACTTTGTAAGATGCGCTCCATATAAGGGCCAAAAGATACATGCTAAGATTTTGAATGATCGGTTTCTACAAAGAGACATTGTTACTGCCAACTCCTTACTTGATATGTTTGCAAATTGTAGAAGAAGCACGGGAGATATTCAACAGGCTTCCGTTTAGGGATGTAGTGTCTTGGAATTCATTGATTGTAGGATATACCCAACATAAGCTTTTTGATGACTCTCTCAGATGTTTTGAGTAGATGTGCAACATTGGCATGACACCAGATGTGTGCACTTTTTCTTCCATATCATCCTGCATGGAGCATTGATGGCAAGATACACACAACAGAAGCATGGCTAGAAAGCTTTAGGCTGTTTTTAGTGGATGCAAATTGAGAGCCTTTGTCCATATGTAATCACCTATGCATGCATCTTGAAGGCATGTGGCTCTACCCAAGATGTGGATATGGGATTAAATATTTGCCAGCTGAACAGTATGTCCAGCTTCAACTACCTTACTCAACTCATTTCTACGCAAAACCGGGAAGGAGTATGAGAGAATTTCAAACCCTGGTTATATTTTGTAGACCATCAAGCTGGGGGGTACTTCAGATGCTTGCCGATGTGATGAGCACTTTGAAAGATCATATATTTTGTGCGATCAACCCATGGCAGAGGTCTATTCTAGTGCTACTGAAATAGAAGATATTAGATTTCAATCGGGCCTAATCTGGAGTCGAAACACCAAAACTCATTGCCTTCGCAGGCCCATTCAACACATTTTTTTGTTAATGCTATCAGGCAGTTGGCGATGTAGACGACAAAGGCCAAAGAAATGGAAAGAGTAAACGTCAAAGAGGACATGAGGGCAGAAAAGCTTAGTAGAATCGATCATGCTGAATTAAGCTTATGATGGTTATCCTCAAGTAATTAAGCCGGCGGCTTTAGTGCTAGTTGCTTGAAATTTTAGCAGAGAGTGTAAGGGGATTAGTGGCAGACAACTCAATGTCGTGGGAAAGGCATTGGGGAATATTACCACTTATAGTGCAGGTCATGGTCTGACAAGCCGTTGGCTTCAGTCGCACTCCTCGTTCAGCTCTGTTGATAGCCTATTTGAAAATTTGATGAGACAAGTATTTTGGAACGATCTGTAGACAAACAGAAACATCTCTCATGACCAATTCCATGCAGAATATGGTGTTCGCGGGAAATGGTTAATGTGTAGCTCCAAGGAGATGCAACATCATTGCAGTGGAATTCAAGTATTCAATCATGCAGGTGGCTACGTTGCCGACCAGGATCAAAAGAATAGTCAAAGAGCAGAAGCAGAAGCAAATTTTTTTTCCACACAAAGAGATTTAATGCTGGAGAAGTCAAAGAACATGGACTGCGGAGTAATGGCATTTTTGGAGATAGGCATACCAATATGTCAACACTTATTAGCCTCCACCAGCAGTTTACTACCAGCCATTCAATAGCTGGGTGGGATAGCAGAAACTTTACAGACAATATGGCCAATATTGCGACCTGTAAAGAGCTTCTCTTGCTAAACTACGTGCAGACGGCAGCCAATGCGGGGGCAGTTGAGATTAGCAACAACAGTATACTGCAACGTTGCTCTTTAGCAGCTTCATACAAAGCAGGGAATGTTGGTGGTGTGGATTTGAACACACAACAGTTGCTGCTTCGGAGCTCCCTTCTAGTTAATAACCATGATCCAGTGGTGGATTCTATGAGCAAAGGTCCATGTACGCAGCAGCTATTGGATCAAGTTCAGATGGGTGCTGATTTCAGTTTGGTATCGTACCCAGCACAAACCCTCATTTTCCCTTGGAGGAAAGCTACTCCAGGGCGGGCAATGAAAATCTATTCACATCTTCTCAAAGGTCTTTTGTGTAGCAGGCGATCATGGTAGAAACTCCATATAGCAACTATAGTCTGCCGAACAGGCCGATTGCAATTATTACCAACAATGACTTAACATTCCATAGTACAACGCATACTGCTGTTAATATATTGTCTAAGTGCGGAACCAATTAGTGTCGAGGATTGTACAGATTTTTTCTACTATTAAATGTATTTTGCGACCTCAAGGTTCAAAAATTATTTTTTAGTTATACACAATATATCATATATGCTGGGTGCCAAGCACCCTCTTGTGCAAATACATTCCTCATGATGCTGAATCTTATCTCGGTTATGAGTCAGCTTTCTTTGCATCTCTTATTGGCTTGGCATATAAGATCCATTACATCGACAAAAAATCGCTTTCTTTGCATCTCTTACTGGCTTAGCATATAAGATCCATTACATGGGCAAAAATTCAAGGAGGGTTGTTTAGACAGAGGGGTTGGCTTGGGTGTTGCGGATTGGAGGCTTGCCAGGGCTTGAGAAGGAGAGTTGGCCGCATGGGGTGGTGGCGGTGACATCAACTGGACTGAACATATGGAATCTGGTTGTATGCAAAAAAGGGCTAGATTTCTACTCGCAGACAGGGATTTCATTAACGTGATCACAATCGGGTGATTACGTAAATAACTATAGTATTTACACAAAAAAATCATGTGATCATGTTAATTGTTAACATGACTTTGATTTTGACCTGCAAAAACCTATAGAGCTAGTTAGCCCTCCGGGTTTTTTAATTTTCCCTGCAGGTCCGCCGAGTAAATGCAGTAGCCCAACGGGCTCGCCGGGAAAATGAAAAAGCCGGACGGGTGTAATTATATATAGTAAATAGTGTGCTAACCCCGGTCTTTTAGCTAGGCAAATCCTTGGGGAGTGTATCCGAGTGCCGGGTATTGTCATCTCCTTGTGAATTGACCTAAGGTTACAGAGTCACAGGTCCTTTTTTTGGGTCGAAAATGATTTTTAATTTGGTAACAACTTCTAAAAAATTTTAATTCGTTTACCGACATAAACGTACGAAACCATAACAACTGAAAACTTGGGGAATCATGCTCATTGCGAAGAAGCCATTGGTCCAAATGAGGGATGTAATTGGTTTTAGAAGATGAGCATATGTAAATGATGAATCAATAGTCAAGGTTCGGATGTCCTCTACTAGTGTACCGGGCATATAAAGATCCTTGAAGTCTTGCATTTGAGTTGAATTACAATATAAGAGCTATAATCCTTGATTGGGTTAAAATAGATTTTATATATTGAATTGGTTGCATGGGTGGGCTACAATCTTTCACTGGGTACAAGTAGTCCCCAATTGGGTGATTATATTGAAGATTTATTTGCGTTAGTTCATGCATTGGTTTATACAGAGAGTGCATTATGTATTACAATAGATTATTAGTGCATTAAATGACCAATCATATATCTTATTGCTTTTGTTTGTTTTTTTGTAGCAAATGAAATTATATGTGTCTTATTGTTTACAAATCAAAGTGGACATATAAATAATCATTATTATAATAATTGCATAGAGAGATTCATAGCATTGTTATGGTTATTATGCCATGTATAGACTACATTGCAATGTGTATGGTTGCTCACAATATAGGTGATCGATATGTGGATTGACTAGCGTACATTGAAAATCTCATATTGTGCATCATGGTTACTTTCATATTGAATGGTTTTTAAATTATAATATATATTGAAAATAAAAAAAATGTTTTCAGAACTGAACATCTTGTTCTTTTCTCTTCAGTTTTAATTTAAAAGCAATGGAGCAAAATGTGGGCATAAGTGGTACCAAGAAGCCAAAGAATAAAAAAGCTCCTGGCAAAGAGTGGAATTATGCTCACAACATATGCGGCCGATATATGGAGTGACAATGTACATTTTGTCACACAACAAAATCTAGCGATGCACCACATATTAGGGATCATTTTTTGGATAGCGCTAAAAACAGTTATAAAAAATGTGAACATTCTCAGGCGCCTATAGTTGCAAAGCACTTGAGAGAAGAGCTCGCCAAAAAGGGTGGCAAGAGACAACAAATATATAGCTCTGTGCCTTCGAATCAAGAGTTCCCAGAGCTAAATATTAACTCTGCGGATCCTGTAGTGACGCCAACTAACCTTCGAGAACAACCTACGCAAGGAGAGGAAATTCCAGGCAGTGTTCCTTTTAACGTCACAATGAAGGTGGACTTTGTCAAATGCGTCAAAAATCATTACATCAAAGCTTTCGAGTGCAGTCTCTAGAAGAAGCACAAACAACACTTGCCAAAGCAACATTCTTTATTGGAAGTGCTTTGGTCATGGTAGACAGCAATCATTGGAAGGCTGCTTGGAAGAAAATTAGTGAGTTTGGTCCAGGATTTTCATCTCCTACTTATCACACAATAAGAAATGTTTTCTTGGAAAAATGTTACATCGAAGTCAAAGAGCCTGTTGGCAAAATAATACTTGGGAATATTTTGCTTTCAAGATGTACGATTGTGAGTGATGGCCGGTCAAATGTTCAGAGAAGACCGTTGATCAATGTAATGTTGGTTTGTCCAAGGGGAGAAACGTTTATAAAGGCGATTGATAGTTCTGGTGCAATTAAAAGTGGCAAATACATTTCTGAGGTCTTGATTTATGTAATTAAAGAAATTGGTGCTGAACATGTCGTTCAAGTTGTGATGGACAACGCAAAGAATTGTAAAAATGCCAGTATATTAATAAAGAAGTGCTTTCCACACATTTTTTCCAATGGTTGTAATACACACAGCTTGAACTTGGTACTGAAAGATTGGTACACTAGCGAAGAAACCACATGGTTCGCCAAAATAATTGATACAGCACGTCCGGTTGTGAAATTTATCTTGAAACAACAAAGAGTGCTCGATTTGTATAGGATGCGCATGTCAGTGATGATGAAACTCGGTTCTGCACACACTTTTATACCTTGGAATCACTTCTCCATAATAAATGTGCAGTGATTGACACATTCAATTGCGCGGCCTTTGATGAATGGCAGCTTGAGCAGAAAGAAACAGTGAAAGATAAAATTACATGTCTACGTGGCAATGTAAACAAGGTTGCTTGGTGGAGGAGTGTAATGGATGCATACCATGTAATGATGCCCGTTATGTTCGCGATCCGCAATCTTGATCAAAGGGCGTCAAACTTGGGCAAAGTGTGATGACATGGTGGTCAGTCCAACAGAGTCTTGAAAATCTTGAAGAGCTGAAAGAGTCTGTAGTAGAGAAGGAGTGGCGATTACCATTCTCTGGCAAACAACGGAAAATTTTGGCTAAGTATTTTCATGCAAGGTGGAAGAGCACTCATATTCCACTCCATAGCGTGGCTTACACGCTCGATCCAGAGTATTGGAATTTAGATCTGATGTCCAATACAGAGGTGGTAGGCGATTTCTATCATGTGGTCAACACGTTCTACTCCAACGTTCAAAACCGAATTGATTGCATCAAAGAAATGAGTGCATTTAGATTAAAAGAAGATCCTTTTGCGAATGATTTTGTACACGTAATGGTAAAAGAGCAACTTGTATGGAAGTGGTGGATGATGAATGGTGGAGAGCATTACTCTACCTTACGTCCTCTTGCCATGAAAGTACTCGCACAATGTGCAGCAAATTCAAGTTCAGAGAGAAACTGGAGTATGTACAAGTATGTTCACAACACTATTCGCAACAGACTATTAGCAGACAAAGTAGAGAAATTAGTGTATATGTATTGCAACGAAAAGATACTGAATCACATCGAAAGTGCTGGCTACGAGGAGGAAATGCCAACCTGGTTGTATGATTGTCAAAACGAAGATGAAGAAGATTTCAATGTTGGTGTATCTCAATGCATTGTAGACGAAATAGAAGAGAAGTTGATAATAGATGTGGAGGTTGAATTACAAGGAGAACCGCAACACTCAGACTTAGAACCAGATAACAACTCAACTGATTCAATATAGCTTGAGAGTAGAATGAGTAAATGTCAAAAACCATTGTAAAAGACCTTGTATTTAAATGTGTTTTGAGTAATTACAATTCTTCATATTCTCAATAGTACATAGTTTGTCGCGATATTACATAGTTTGTCGATCTCAATTGTGTTTCCCTGAAGCAGCATCTTGCTCATCAAACAGATTTCTAATTGTGCTAGGGGTATCTGGGCGTGCTTGCTTGAATTTATATTCGTTTGCCATGCCAAACATAATATATATTCCTTGTGGAATATCTTGTGAACAGATTGCACATCGACTACTATTTTGCATCAAATGAATAAGACAAACTAAATGATATTAGTGACCACATGTCAATGTATAGTACCCACTCCATCCATCAAAATTCTAGTAGCAAACTGGACATTGGGAAGATGAGGATGCATCTGAAGTAGACGAGCGGACCAACTCCGGATGCAAGACAGGGTGGCTGATGTGTGTTCCTTGTACAAGTGTTGGATTCACTCGTTGTGTCAGGTTTTGAACGTCCTGACTTAAGCGGTGAATGCTTTTCTCCATCCGGACTTGTGAGGGTTGCGGTGTCTGGGTGGCTATAGAAAGACGTGTTATTTTTGCATCTTTCTCTGCCAACTGTGTTGTGTAAATATCCTTCTCTTTCTTTAACTGTAGGTCGGCGCCTTCCACTATCAATGCCAGCTCATCTCGGGTGAAAAGTGACACAAGTCTCCCTTAAATCATGAGTGGCAACAGCTGTCTCCTTTGACGAGAAGTCTACTGGTCGCTGTTGCACAAAGTGAACATATAACATTTTTGCAAAATATAGCGCACAATTTGCATTGTGCAAGGGATGGCCATAAACCTCCAAATAAATCCTCTCAGTGTTATCTTTGATACCATCATGGTTGCACTTCGAAACCTTCCACCTTCCTTTCTTGATCCCTGCGTCCTCACATGGCCATATTGTCTTGATCATGTCCTTTGTCACTTCTTTATTGATCTCTTTCCACTGCATATGGTTTAAATTTTCCCACTTTGAGAGTCGGCAAGCAGTACGCGTCGCTCGTTGTGCCGACATGCCGTGTGCCAGAGACTTCATGCGCTGAAATGCATTAACAACCGCTTGTTGTTGATCATCAGGCAATGATTGGGTGCCAATATCTTTTTCTTGATCGGCCATTTTCTCTTACAGATGCAGTCAATAGAGTAGCAAATATTCAATATCATTGGCAAATATATATTCTCACTCATTGGGAAACTGTGCAGAATCCACTAAATCAAACCACAACAAATGCGACTAATTGAACCACAAGACAAATTTGAAATACTGACAGTTAAATGATAAATTGGAAATGACTAAAGGTAATTGACTCAATTAAGTGAACCACTTCAAACTAGATAATACACTTCAATAAAAAAAGAATACACTTGACAAAACATGTATATCATAGAAATGTTTAAATCAGATAAAATGATGGTGCAAGTTCAACAAGTGGACGTTGGACAGGGTTAGGGTCTGTCTTTAAATGTTCTTTGAAAAATATCAACATGTCAGAAGCATTCCTTCTTTGGTCCCGCTCTTTTAACTTCATCCAACAATCTACTTTAATTCAAATAGCCCTCATAACATCTTCGTCCGAGAGGTGAAAAACTTCTGCTGGAAAATAAAATTTTATGGCTGCACTCCAAAAGTATGCCAGCATGTCAAACAGGTAGCCCAATGCATAAATGTCGCTCGCTTTTGTGTATGCATCTGCGCACCGTGGATCGTATAGTTTGGGAGCAATCCACGGTCGCTTAGCCATCTCGGCATTCCCTGCTCTCTGTGCATTCAAAACTGCTTCGTCCAACTGTGTGCTTGGAGACATATAATTATTTGCTACGCGCTTAGCAAGTGTTCTCAGCATCATACCCCAATTAATGATACCAACGCGGGGTTTATTGGCGCGAGTAAAGTCCAACATTACATTGAACGGGTGCAGGTCACTGTCCACTATACCGGTCGAGTGGGCAGCCGCAACACCGTCGATTAAGGCATGACAAATTTTTGGCATCTGCTCGACCACTGCTTTGATCCGCACTGTGTCCATCTTGCTTACAGGGTTGTTTGTAGAGGCAATGACCTCCAGCCGTGTTGTAGCCTGTGCATGTGTCGTCTGAACAATCCGTGAGTGAACGGTAAGCAGCACTTCATGTCGCCCACGGTACCCCCATTGTAGTATAGGAATATCATGATCCAAGAGCTTCTGTAATAAACCCAATGCACCTTTCAATGGAGGGGTGAAGCGTTTGCATTCCTTGCTCTGTCTGAAAGCTGTCAAATTTTGCCTCACTCCCTCCCTTGTAACATTTTCCCACATATGTAATGTGGTCTGGAAAAAATAAGATGCCTTTGATAGTGTACAATGCACACACACCAAAGGATCCTGTCTAATCCTCATACCTTCTACCAAGGCTTCGTGAGGAATGCCGACAAGATGAGCGCACTTTGTATTCAAAGCAGTGCGCATGATTGTGCCGGTGCCGCTGGCAGCGGATCGACCTCCCAAAGCTGCTTGCGCATCTTGGGCCATCTTCAATCTCTTGGGTAAGGCTGCTTGGTCCTGCGCTTTCACACGCTTCATCTTTACCTTCTGTTCTTCCCACAATTTATCCCAGAGCTCTAATTTTGACATGTCGCAAGCAAGTGGGATATCTTCCTTTAAGTCTCTGCAACATACTTTCATATTGCCCAACACTGTCCTGACCTTGTGGTGGGGGTCAAATTCTCGTATCCCAACTGGACTCAACAACTCGTATTGGCCTTCAAGTCACAACCTACGCTCTGTGTTCTCCCATATAGCGCTAGTGATGTCTTTGATGTAGACATCGCTTTCACTAATCTGCTGTATGCGATCAGCTGCACATGATGAGATTGCCAAAATACATTGTTTACGAATGGCACGCATAATACATTTCTTTTGATCTGGCGTCATATTTGCACTGGACAATACAAAAACAGCATATCAAATACAAATTCATGGTTGCGAATGACACTACCACTCTCACGCTATCTCAGGTAAACTCTTAACCACCACTTGAAGACTTTAACAAATGTGCAAAGAAATATTGATAAAAATTGAATATAATCTTCACTTAAAATTGCAATCTGTTACACGTGTAAAAAGCAGTTCAAACAAGTGGTTTATAAGAACTTAATTTAGATCAAACAATACATGTTAACGGTCTTTAACATTTCAGCATATATTGAATTTTTAACTTATATTTTTCTCCGTGCGCACATACTAATTCAAACAAAGCACACACCGACCTAAAATCTTCAAAAACATTTAAAACATTGGAAGTATACAAATTGGACTAGCAAATTGTGTTCACACACTTTTTTACATAGAATTTATGTGAATGTAGCAATCAAAAAGCGATGATAATTGATGCTCTTTAAAAAGATACAAAAGAATATTTAACATGCAAATTATGTGCATTTAGATTTTTTGTAGAGAATTTATGTAAATGAAGCATTAAAAATAACGATATTGCTTGAGTGTCCTTTAAAAAGATTTAAAACGAATATTAAACATACAATTTGTGTGCAAATATTTTTTTACATGTAGTTTATATAAATGGAACATTTAAAATAGCAATGATTGATAAATAAAGCATTCTATATAAATGAAACATTTAAAATAGCGATGATTGATGAATAAAGTATTCTATATAAATGGAACATTTAAAATAGTGATGATTGATGAATAAAGTATTCTATATAAATGGAACATTTCAAATAGCGATGATTGATGAATAAAGTATTCTTTTGAATATGATTAGCTAGTATATAATTTCAAATGGACAGTTAAAAATAACAAAATCAAACAATTCATACATTTTGTATATGAAATACTCTTCACAGCCACGTTACCGATCAAGTATTTAATATACTTAATACTTAAAAAATTAACTGCACATGCACATACAAACTATATGACGTTCGTATGCCCGGGTTAACGACCTGAACGCCACATTTATGCAAAAACATATGCTTCTAACAAACGACACTCTATTAGCCGCGTTACCGATCGAGTGTTGCCTGAATCTAAGGAAAAACAATGGCCTACATACGAACATCATATAGCCGTGTTACCGACCGATGCCCATATGTTTTTTGGAAAAGGGAAGGGAAGTTGACTTACCATAAGGATACTAGATTCGCCGCGTTACCGACGTACTGCCCAGTCAGTAAGCCAATACTTACCACAAGGACACCATCTTCCCCGCGTCACCGAGGTGATGCCCCCGTGATAAGCATTGTTCTGTAGAACAACTTACACACACACTCCAATTGTGTGGTAAGGTATCTTATTACTGCCACGCACTATGACAAAAGGCACACTACCACACAATGCATACACACACACAACACATACCCGGATCGTGTGGTCAGGTACTCTGTTATTGCCGTGCATTACGACGCAGAACATGCTCCCACACGACCCCCTCTCTCCCTCTCTCCTCCCTTCTCTCGACGTACCTGCAAAGGTGGTCGCAAGTGCTGCAAGACTAGCGCTAATACACCCAGCGGGCCCGATCGGGCCCGCGTAAATATAACGCTAACAGTCTACGGGCTTTTCAAGATTCTCGACGGGCCTGCAGGGAAAATAATGAACCGCGGCGGGCCTGCCGAGAAAACTGAAAAGCCCGGCGGGAATTTTGTGGGTTTGCAAGTCACCACTAACCGGGTTCTATGTGATCACGTTTACTGTGATCATGTAAATATTTCAATAAGACCTTGTGATCACACAAAATTTGACGTAATTACGTAAATATTAAATCCCTGCTCGCAGGCTTCATGCCGCCACCTCAAATGCATCATTAACAGAACTACTAGTACCTTTGTTGTAAGCGATCGCACCTTGACAACCTTCAAGTTGCACCTTTTGACTAGAGATATTAGTTTCTAATGGATGGCTGTTGCAACCCTTGCACGCGCAAAGCGGTTATTGGTGGAGGCCCAAAATCGATGGATCTTTAGAGTTGTTTTTTTCTCAATACGGCTCAAAGCACAGGACTCACAGAAGTTCAGAAGCGGACGCTCAATGCCAAAAACAAATATATTGCTTTGAAAAGTGAGATCGTTGTCAAAGGCATCAATAGATCTTTTACAGTTTTTGGTGACGAGCTTAATGAGTATACCGTCTCTATGGCCACAAAAACACACTCATTACACCCTCACCTTTGGGCGTTGTTGAAGAGAATTGCTACTTGATTGAGACCCTGATTGAAACCCCTTGGAAATAACATACATCCAACGGACTGACAAATTCGGTGTGTGCTGCCTTGAAATGCAGGTTCATGTGTTGAGAAGTTTAACTTGGGGCATTTACAAGTTCTAGTTGGTCATAGCCTGCCACAATGCCTAGTAGGTAGCTGAATGCAAGGTAGTATGGGCTTCATAACTACTAAATATGACAATTTCCATGCCACGTTTTGGATCTATTTTGAAGGTGAATGATATCAAGGGGAACGCCACCCATCCTAATGCCCATGAGCATCATGTAATACTAGTTCGCAAGGTAAACGTTTGGATTATTTATGAGTTGATTGAATAAGGTGACTTCCGCTATGAGGACACCGACCTCAAGATGCCCATTATCATGTGTAGTTAGTAAGCACGATACATAACACGGGTTAGTCAACAAGGAGGTAAGAAGATATAATTGTTGAACAAAGCAGCTTGTGTGTGTGTGTGTGTGTGTGTGTGTGTGTGTGAGAGAGAGAGAGAGAGAGAGAGAGAGAGAGGGTAATACTGATCAGAGGACATAGAACATAAAGTTTCATTTGCATGTTTTGTGTATGGCAAGGAGGACATATTCACAACAATGCATGTTTTAATTGCACAAGTGCAACTCCAACTCGACAACATTGCAAGGTCCGTTATCTGCATCCAATTTCCCATGTGCATGCGTTTGCTTGACACAACACATAAATGCTACGGGGCAGGGCAAGACTTCCGTTTCTTATATTTTCTAGAGAGACCACAGTGCCAGCTCTCCACCATACTTTTGTATGGCACCTTTGTATGACATGCACTATATACTTTGCACTTTCAGTCTGTGACATTTCATTGCAAGATGATATGTTTATCTATTCACGTTGCTTTTTTGTAGCTTGACTCAAATATCGGCCTATAAATTGGACAATCGAAAAGCAACAGTACAACATTGCAGGTCCGTAAAGCATCTCATTTATTGTTGCAATTCATTCATGCTTTATCTATTTGCATGTTTTAGAATTTTCCGCATTACTTCCTTTGCTCCGGTTTATTTGGATCTTGTTTTCATAACTATACATTCAGTGTCGATCAACCCTCCACATGTTAGTCACACTTGCAACTCTTTGCATACGGTTTCTAGCCAATGCATGTGATGTATTACGTGTGTATTACAATAGTGAATACACAAGTAGTGAATGCATGTGGCGTATCACAGTAGTGAATTCACCTTGTACATATTTACTTTAGCTCTAAATAATTGATTCCATACTATATATGTCCTCGTTTCTCTTGTACTAGAGTTTAAGTGTCAGTGTGAATTTCTCAAGACCTACAAGGTTACAATCCAAGCATTAATAAGCTAGGAGCAAATTGTAGCCAACTTGAAACTAGCTTATCGTCCATATGCTAGGTCATGGTTTAAAATTACTGCATTGGAGCATGTAATGTGACATCTTTGCTCACAAATCTAGAAATATGTACCTCCTATGCGATGGCATACCTCACATATATAGCAATAAACAAGGTCGACAGACAAATGAAATCGACTCTCCTATGGTCCTCACTTCCATATTATTGTTGGGCGTTTTGCCATCGGAGCGACAACAACAAGACTTAGTAGCATTGCATCTACAATCAATTACCAGTCCATGATATCAACCACGAATCAATAGTATCCCCTCTCTTTTCATGAGACTGATGAGCAATCTTTAGACATAAAAGAGGCAGATATTATAATTATAGGCGAGCTATCCATGTTAATCCAAACGACTTTTGACATTATTGTAAGATAAGATTTCTACGTAACAAGCAGTACATTGGTAGATCCCTTCAACAACAAATGTGTTCTCTTGCTTGGTGATCTTGCCTAGCTACCCCCAGTTTGTAGTCATGCACGGGAGCTTTATAACACATGCCATATCACAACTTCGGTCCACTGGCTACATGCAACTTTCTACAAGATGCCGTGCTCTGTAAGACATGCAATGGACCTTGAACTTTTTCTTCAATTCTTGACCATTATTTGTGAAGCAAAACCAATCATAGATGAGATCAATTGTACCTTGGGTGCATGTATTGTAGATGAAGCGCATGTGCATGACTACATCAACACTCTACTACGATAATTTGTACTCACAGATCAGACGTTCAACACTATAACAATCTCAATGCCTTGGATAAGTTGTACAATCAAACTGACATTACAAAATTTGAAATGAAGATGAATGTGGGTATCATAAATTTCCTTCAATAGTGGCTCCTAGACCCTAAGTTCAATGAACTGGATTCGATTGCAATTGGCATGAGCTCCATGATCACTGAAAACATCAACTTGACAATCAGTGCGGCAAACAGTGCAACATGCATCGTCATGCCATAGCACAGAACACAGAAGGTGAAGTTACATGTATCATTGTCCCCATTCATTGTACCGGGAATAACTACAAAAGAAGAAAGGCAAAACATACTCGACATCCAACTTTAAAAATGCAAGCCGACATTCTATGCTATCAACCATTCGATAAGAATTTCTTTTTGAAATACTCTCCGTCTACAAGAATTTACATGTAGCATGTATACTAGAAAAAACATTCATCAGTAGACATAGTAGTACAACCTCGCTTGGATATAATCTCAATTGTAGCCATCCTCCCTATAATCTCTAATAATTGATGCAGTTAACTTTGTCACCTCCTATAAACATCATAGCATTTTTCAAATGTATATCCCTTTCGCGCATTGCTGCCCTTGCCAAATTAGTCATGCTCTTGTTCCCTTCAGTGCTAGATGTTAAATGTCAATTTGCATGTCTTGCTATATTCTATAGATTCTATATAGCAAGGCCCACCAAGCAAGACTAGTTGGATACATTTATAATAGCCCACAGGTCATAAGAGAAATTTTTTCCTATGTTGCAAAAACCCAAACATGTAATAAAAAGGAATGATAATCATGTACTTTTATGAACATTAAGGGTCTGATGCACCACCCATCTCTTCATCGTTGGATTCAGATTTTGCAGCACTTAGCTCAGCATCACGCTGTCTTCACATGGGTTGTCAATGTCATCAGGATTAGCATAATTTTCACAATGTTTTGAGTAGAAAACACCAAAAATTAGGTTGAGTCATTTTGAGGTAGACCATGTTCATGGAAGGGAGGCAAGGATCCCCCTCCTTGTGGCCGATATATCAAAAACTTATTCATACTTTCCATTAAAAAAGTTACATATTCCTCTTGGATGCGTAAGTTTGTCTTTCATTGGAGATGCTCTATATTGTTATTTAACATGGATAACCTGTTTTCTGGAATTGATATTGGTGATGACAAGCGGCACATATTAGCAAAGGAATGCAGCACATTAGTTGGTGTTGCGGGAGCGAATCACACCACCTATAAAGTGCATGCAACACTATTTAGATTAACATAATCTCAATCGAGGACACATATGACACGATAGGAGCACGGAGGAAATCTCTATAGCTTGTCAGGCTGAGACCATCCCATAGATACGACACTCTAGAAGGCCAACTAAACCAAAATAAGGAATCTCACTGCTCTTAACTACACCACCAACTCCACATACACACAAACGGAAGGAAAATCACCAAATCATACCTGAATTGTATGAAACTTAAGGAACACCATCCCCTCACTAAGATACACCTGTCCTAAAGCCTCTACATTCAAAAACCTCACTCCACACCCATCTGTAAAAAACGCGTATGAAGACAGAGTCAAATTTTGAAAGTGCTCGAAATTGAAATCTATGAGTACCTATGCGTAGCTTATGTCATCACGATTCTATTGACTACTTGCACGCAGAAAATAGACATTGTTTGATACACTTATGACCACAAATAGCTCGTAGATGCGTTAGCATGGCTTTGCTCCACATGGAATTCTTGGCATTGTTGTGGAGGTCTCACTGAGCCTAGCACAATCGTGCAGTCGAATCTCCAATGTGATGAGCGAGCGGAGAGTTGCGTCAAGATGAAGCTCACACTCTCTCTCTCACACACAATCGACGACAGCTCAAAAATTTGATTATGATAAAGTTCTTCTTACAAAATGACCTAGGTACCTTATATACACTAAGGCTACCATAGATTAAACCTAAAATAGAGTTCAAGGGGTAAAATGGATTCATATTTACAATATGGAAGTGCCATTGCACCCCGGCTTCTACAATGAGAATAACTCATTACAAATGATGTTTATAACCATAATCCATAGAATTTCATAACTTTCAAAAAATAAGGCTTTGTTGAGTTATGTCGTATTGTTGACCCATGGGTCAACACTCCCCCCCTTCGAATTCATGTCGTCCCTGACATGACTTGATTGTCAATGTCAATGCGGTCTTTGTTGTCGTTTTTGCTTTTGTTTGCTCCATTGCTTGTACTGTCATAATTGATGATGAGCTTTATGTCCTTCACATTCAAGCCCTGAGTTGCAACATCTGTTGTTGTCATTATAGGGCTATTGCCAGATCTAAATTCAGAAAGAACTCAATCTCGTTCAGCTTGACACTTATCACCATGGAGAGATAAAGCTCCATCCATCACTCGCTCCAGTAACTCTATAAATTTTGAGTATTTGTCATTCTCAGAAACAACTTCTACAATTTATAGAATTGAGTGATTGGCTTTCAGATCTTGTGAGCGAAGGACAACTTTGTAAGGATTTTGTAGAAATTGTCTAGCTAAACTGCCAACTTCTTTAGGTCGAGTGTCACTCCATTACAAAGTTTCTCTGTCAGGTCAAATTTGGGAGATAATTTTTTTTTTATTTGAGGTTCAAAACTCATGTTCAACATTCGATCCGCCTTATCAAGGACACAATATTTAACCCTGCAAAGTTTAGTTTGTCTACCATTTGTGTATGCTCTTCTTCGTTGGCGACTCCTTTTGTTCCTGCATTAAGGTGATCAAAGTCGCATGTGCCATTGTTAGCTTTTGTGTGCTATGTAAATCATTATACTGCTTCTACTCGATAAATGACTTAATTAAAGCCTAACATACCCCAAATAATTCCCCAAGTTAGTAACTTGCTTCAAAAGGGCCTTATCGGACAGATGACCATCTATGGGCTATCATCATACATTTGTCCTCAAAGCTCATATACATGATGTACAAGGTATGTAGATGGATAACATGGCTTTAGATTTGAAAAAAAAGGCATCTTTGGCTAGCTAAGGGTTAAACCTAGAAAAAAAAAACTAAGTTTAGCTTGTACTCTCTATGCATAGTCTCCTAAAAAAGTTTGGCTTGATTTGGACTTGTATTTGTATTTCTAAGCTAATTTTTTGGATTTCAATCTCGAAAATGACTGATGGGCATCTTTGGCACCTTCTAGCTACCAAACATATGTAGAACCAATGATCATGACCAAAATTTATCTTGACCCTTGGTTGCTCCTCCAGACATTTATCGCGACAGATGAATGAAGTGTCATTTCTGCCCCTTTTTGTCTTGTCACTACTGTTAGTCTATTTTGTTTGTTAGGCTTCATTAAGACAAATACAAGATATAAGATTACAGTATAAAGATCTACTTCTTGTATACGGCCTTGTAGTCTCATGAAGTGTCTAAAAAAATTTACACTTGATGGGTGCTTTCGTTTAGTCGCATCACCAACTTCCTTTGTCCTTCTAGTCCATCCCAAAGTTTAATGACCATTCTCAATCATTTTTGGCTTCATTTTGTTGTTGAATACGGATCAACATTATTTTCTTACCTTTGACATTATAGCCGTGTGCATATGGCTTTCGAGGCATACCTCATGAAGTCTCGTCATTTTCCTGTACCTTCTTTTGTTTGTTCTTCACCTGGATTATGGAAATTTTCCTCCTTTTTTAATTAAATAAAAAACAAAAAATCTCAAAAATAACAAAATAAAACCAAAAATCAACTCAGCCAAAAATAAAAATCATTCTAATAGAATTATAAATGCTATGTACACTATATATAGCATTGTAGGGGCTCATATATAGCTTTTGTCCCCGTACTCCTCAGTGTTGAGCTGATGCATTTTCAACTCTTTGATCCCTTCCTCAATTTGAGTCATTGTTTTTTTAACACCAAATTTCTCTAGGCATTTTCCCACATTAGACCACAGGTTTGGTCTTATTCTAAGAAACTTGGCTAACGTTATCATACAGGTGACTGGCGTGGACAAAATGTCTATCAACACTTTTGAATCGATGACCTTGTTGGAAGATAGTCTCTGTGATGGGACTGCAATAACATTTGACTTGGCTTCGTGCTCTCCTGTATAGGACGGTAGTGTTCTTAGCAAATGGGGTTAACTATCCATCGACTGTACAAATTCTTTGTCTCCCCAATACACTTCTAGATTCATTTAAGATCCAATATCAATTTCCTCTATTGGTGGAAGAAACACTCCTCTTACATCATTGGTGTGGTTTACCTGTCTGCTTAGCTTACTCGATTCATTGGCCTCTGTGACTTGTTTCCACAATGTGTTAAGATCGTCTATTTCTTTACAGCTCTCAAGTTTAGCTAGGTTAAATCCCTCAAAAGAGTTATTCGTGGCATTCGACACTATCCTTGGCTCTAATGCGGGGTCCTTGAGCTTTGGTCCATGCTCATGACTGGAATCTAGCTCTTTTTATTCCTAGTTTGGTGGGATTACTAATGTAGGTGGGACAAGGGTCACACCTTCAGGTTTTCTAACTGGTGGTTCTAGTAAATCTTAGGCTGTATGAATCATTTTGTGGCACATTTCAAGACTTTGCTTTGTTAATTTAGCATAGAGATATGTCATCCACCTCTGTTCTTGGGTTTGGTTGTTTTTTAGTTGTGTTTCATAGGCGGCGTCTAAGGGTTCATTAAACTTCTTGACCAATAATGATCCTCCTAAACTAGCAGTTCTCGGTTTTTCCTTTGTGGATGGTTTCGGAAGGAAGAAATATTGCACTATCAAAATCATATGTGATAAACACTTGTAAAGATTTATGAAAAACCCTTCAAGCATGAAACACACTTGGAATAAGAAGAAACCAAGTACATCATGACATAGCTCGTCTTGTGGAGATGTCCAGTCAAAAAACAGATGGAAAATGAGAGAGTTATGGCCACTCGAAAATCGAGGGTACTCTTTCTTGCTAAAAAATGAGCTCTCTGGAATGTGTGCAGGTGTTGCAACTATTAAAATGGGCCTTCTTTGTCCTCTTAAATCAAATTTTTATCTTCTCTCTCCTCACCTGACATGGCCTCTTGGGGTCCTTTTTCAATTGGTTCATTTTAGGCCTCTTTTGGTAAAGTTTGGAGCTATGTCGGTGACTTTTTGCACATGGGAAGGGCGGGGGGGGAGGGGGATTTGTCCAGAGTACCAAAAGGGGAGCAAGTTCTTGGGCAGCCAAGTCTGGACAGTTGGAAAAGGTGCCCCCATCTCCCAAGAGCCCACGAGCCCATCAAGCCAAGCCTTTCACCAAGTGATACACCTAATGGGAGCCCCCCTTTGCCCTATATACACTTCAATCTCTCCTTATCCCTTCCCATGTGGGATAATTCCCATGCCACATGTCAATTTCCTCCACAATCCTCCCAAGTCCCTCATGTGCAAGTTATTTTCGAGCTTCTCCCCCAAGTGAGAGATTTTATCGGACAAACAATAGTAAAAGAAAGGACCTTCCCACTTGATTTGAAACTTTTTCTGGAAGGTATTGTCCAACTTACTGTTGTATCACAACACAAGATCACCCTTTTCAATTTCTTTATCTTTCATACATTCATTGGCCTTTATCTGAGCTTTCTTTGACACTTCTTCATAGTAGCTTAAAGAAAAAACTCTGTCCAATTGCAAACATTGTAGCTCCAACGACCTTTTCTGCCAAGTATTTCTTTGCTCTTTATCTCCTAATGACAACAATTTGAGTGCAGGAATCTCCACTTCAATTGGTAATAATTCTTCTTTGCCATAGACCAAGTGGTAAGGAGAAAACCTTGTGCTTGTTTTGATAGCAATTGTGTAGGCTCATAATGCACAAGGTAACTCTGAATCCCAAGTTCTCCCATGTGTCTGGGTCATCTTTGTCAAGATTTTCACCAACTCTCCATTGAACCTCTCATTGAGACCATTGCATTGTGGATAATAAGGAGAATTGTATTTGTGTTGAATATTGATCTTTTCGCATAGGAAATCAAACAGCTCTCCTCTAAAGCCCAGTCCTCTCTATCAGAAAGTAGTTCTAGTGGAACACCAAATTTGTAGCATATACGTTCATATATAAACTTTCATTTCTTACTGGTAATTTGTTTGACAGCTTTAGCTTGTGCTCATCGTGACAAATAATCCAATGTTATCAAAATGTAAGCATTCCTTTTGCTAGTCATGGGTAAGGGTCCAATAGCATCAAGACCTCATTTTTAAAACACATCAAAAGTTAGAATTCTTTTTTGTACTTCGGGCTTCAAAATTTTCTTTCCCATTTTCTGATAGGGTAAACAAGACTTGCACCAATGTTTAATATCCCCCTGAATACTTGGCCATACATAGCCTTCTTGCAAAATTTTATGCAACATGATTTTCATGGCAAAATGGCCTACATAAGATCCCTCGTGATTTTCTTCCAAAATCTTGTAAATTTCCTCTTTCCAAGGCACACGATGCAAAACCAACTCACTTCCTTTCATGTAAAGCACATCATCAAGCATTTTGTACTTCCTAGCTTTTCTTATAAAACATACTTTTTGGAGGATGGTAGACCTTCAAGTAAACACATGTCAACAAAAAATCCATCTCCTTTGATACACTTCCCTTCCATGATATAAAGGGGCATTTATCTTCAATACAAACACACAAGTGATCATTTCTTAGGCAACATCATGAGCTTCTTCATTTTGAGACCTCTCAATATGCTACAAACTCCATGCTTCAATTTTTTTGAGCAACGATTTCAGATTGAAGCATAAATTCTCCCGATTAGGATTCTTATTCTTCCATACTCCCAATACTTGTTTCACGACCAACAAGGCATCTTCTTTGATCTATAAGCGTCTAATTCACAACTGTAAACAGATGTGAAAACCACCTTCAAGAGCCATGTACTCTGCTTCATTGTTACTTTTTGCATCAAGTTTTAGCCCTTGTTGTTTCCTTACAAGTTTTCCTTGTGTATCATAAGTGACAATTCCTCCTAAAGCAGCGTCATGACTTCTTCAATAAGAGCCATCAAAATATAGTTCAATAAAGCATCAGATATGGTAGGATTCTTGACTTCCTTCTTTTGCACCACCTCTTCCTTAACCAAAATAGGAGTTTCTTTATAAGTGAGTAAATCTGCAAGGGTAGCCCGAGTACTCTCTTCTACCATAAGGTGAATTGAAACTCCTGAAGTTCAATAACCCATTCAATCATTGTTTTTTATGTATTCAAATTATTGAACAGCTGAGGAATCAATCAAAAAAGTGAACGACTTTTGCAACAAGTAATGTCTGAATTGTCTGTAAGAATCATGTTGAATACATGTGATATATATGATGTTTCGGAGAATGTAATTGTGTAGTGGTTATGCAAGTGTAATTGTAGAGACCATTGGTAGTGGTGTGTGCACTAGAGATGGGCTAGGTGAGAGAACTAGGGAGATGGTGATGATAGGTGTATGAATTGTGCTCTGTTGAAATGGTATCCCTAATGTGGAGGGTGAAAGATTCTTACCAATTTCCATAATCTTGACTAGGATATCCATGTGAGGGCTACTTTTGTTGTTTGGCTAGCCCAAGGATTGTTTTGGCCAGGCTAACTATTGTATCCAATGGTTCTGGCTTTGTTGGTTATGGAGTTGTTGCACCTTGAGAGTTCTGTGTGGTGCTCTTACTTGCAAAATGGTGTATATGGTGACAAGGTGTGACAATTGTAGAAACTAAAGTTGGAGCAATAGGTTGAATGATCTTATCAGCACAAAGGTCATGGGAAAGTGCATATGGTTAAGGGGTCCTTTAAGTAGAGAGGTTGGGAGGAGATCAATATGCTAGACCACCCACAATTTTACATATGAGGTCAAGGTGGAGAAGAACTCTATGCAGCACAACTTGCGTACATGGCTATGGCCTTCTCTCTCTCTCTCTCTCTCTCTCTCTCTCTCTTAGGATTTGGGATGTGAGTGGTATCCCAAGGGCATCATCATTTTAGTGTGTGTGTGTGTGTGTGTGTGTAAGGGGAGGAGGAGGATGCCATGAATGAAACCATGAAGCTCAATGCTATCTTGCAAGGTCAATGTGGTGCGTGCAAGGACTTCTTGCTATGGAGGAAACTCTCTCTCTCTCTCTCTCTCTCTCTCTCTCTCTCTCTCTCTCTCTCTCTCTCTCTCTCAATGTTGTGCGAGCAGAATAGAGAGAGGTCCTGAAGTTCTCTCAGTTAGGACATGCAATAAGAGATGCATGCTAGGATCTAGAGAAACATATGAAGAGAGAAGAAAGAGCATGCAAGGTTGAGAGTATATGAATTTTCTCTCAATACCGTCTCTCTTCCAAGGATACAAAGGTTGGGTTTTTGTTTTTTATTGAGCTTTCTAATGCCCTATAAGAGGGGGTGCTCACAAAGTGATAAAGGTTCTTTTTGGAGGCATAAAGAGGACCAAGGGTCAGCTGTCGAGGTGCAGCTATGGAGTTTGCGCGGAGCCGGAGGGCTGCCTATTGATGTTCTGTGCTCACCGAGGATGTGCCGGCTTGGAGCTATCTTGAACATGATATTTTGCAAAGTGAAGCCATCATTGTTGTACTTTGTGTCAATTCCACCTTTTCCCTTCTCTTCTTTGTTGTGTGCGTGTGTCTCCAGGCGTGTGTCGACAGTTGTGCCCCCCGATGGTCTGTGGTGCATAGAGGGATTGAGAGAGGTCAAGTGTGTGGTGAAGGTAGTGAATCGTGTTTTACGGGATGATTGGGTTTTGTTTGTGTTTTTGTATAGTGTGTGTGTGTGTGTGTGTGTGTGTGTGTGTGTGTACGGTGGTGTGCAAATGGTGGTTTTTCCGAGAGTCGTGTGAGTTTTAAAGGTGAACTCTAGTGGTTAGGGGTGTTGTGTATATCATGGGCTTTAGAGAGGCGTGTTGATTGTGTGTCGGGTGGGTTCCCCTTTCCCCCTTCCGAGCATTTTTTGTAGATGGGTCTAGAGTGAGGGTTTTGAGTGTAGAGGCTTCGGGATAGGTGTATCCTAGTGAGGGGATGGTGTTCCCTAAATTGATTCAGGTATGATTTGGTGAGTTTCCTTCCATTTGTATATATGTGGGATAGGTGGTCTAGTTGAGAGCAATGAGATTCCTAATTTTGGTTTAGTTGGCCTTGCAGAGTGTTGTATGTGTGGGATGGTCTCAATCTGACAAGCTATAGAGATTGCCTCCGTGAGTCTATTGTGCCATCTATATCCTCGATTGACATTACGTTGATCTAGGTAGTGTTGCATGCACATTATAGGTGGTGTGATTCACTCTTGCAACATTGGCGCTGTTGTTGGGGACACAAGGACTTGAGTAGGTATTCCTACTAAGACTTGTGTAATGGTTTCTTGATTTAGTTCCGGCTAAAGAAAGCATTTTTCTTAAGTGGATCCGGAAGAAGTTATTCCAAGATCAAGTGGATAGCCAGGAAGTGTGTGTCTTGCCGAGGGTTTGAAACTAGGTAGATTTAGTTAGGATTTGTAGTACTAGTTGTAGATTAGAGTAGTCGTTCATGGTAGAGTGATTTGTGAGGTGATAAAAGAGTTTGGTAGTGTGTGTGTGGCATTGAAACATTGTTCTACTCATAAATACAAAACCCCATATGATGCATAGGAGTAACTTTAGGTAAGTGATTTGATTCTTATCTAGAGCTATTTGTCACTTATTTATTTGTTGAAGTGCTTGTTTGCATTCACAATCTCTAAAAAGTTTGATTTTAAGGAGAAAACTTCATTAAACAAGTTTATCTTGACATATTTGCAAGGGATTTGTAAAGAAAAATTGAAATTCTACAAACTTGGACATCATACGTGTATGATGTCTCAAGAGGCATCCGAATACCAAATTTGAAAAATTTGACTACATCAGAGTGTTCAAAACGGGGGTTTTACCCTAAGTACACCTTGAGACTAGAGTTTTTACCAACTCTTGACACCCAAAAGACAAAAGACTGAGTGTCAAAAACGGAATAAGAACTTTATGATTCTGAGCACATTTTTTGCATGAAACCTGGTAGAAGTGCTTGAAAACCAATGCTGAAGACTTAGGGATTCCTGTGAATGAATTCTAGCCAAAAATTCATTTGCAGACATAATACGTGTATGATGTTTGAAGGGTAATTCTAGGAGCAAAAGTGAACTTTTGACATTATACCCATCTTGTACATGTTGTGTTGAGAACATACACCAAGTTTCATTTCATTTGGACGTATAGATTGAGTATAGGAGGGATTTTACTTTTTCAGGGATTTCCTTGTCAAAAAGCAATGATTTTGTGCAATTTTGACGTCCAAAATTTGTTGTGATCACATATTCTTCTTGTACACATCAAGGGGCACCTTGGATAGAAACAAAAGTCTCATATGCGTATGATGTCTTAGAGGCCATATTTTGGGTCAAAAGTTACATTTGAGTGCACCTTTGTGATCTAGAGCATTTAGTAGGAAGCATATAGGCCAAATTCCATTGAATTTGAATCATTTTTTCGCTTGTAAAGGCCATACGACGCATGTAGGCAAAGTGAATGCTTGAATTGATCATTACTTACCCAAAAATTGTTGGATTTCAATTTTGAAAGTTGCTATGATTTTCTAGTGTAGTGGGGGACCCTTGTAAATTTCACTTCATTTTGACTAGTTAGACATTATATGCATTGTCACGCATTTTTTGTATGAGCACAAAGCTAGTAGATTGTGCCAAAAATCTTGCTAACTAGCCTCATGTATATATGTGTACATAGTGCTGCAAGCCTTGGGAGTGACCATGTAAAAATTCATGTACAAAGGTTTGGTTTTGCTGAGCTTGGGTGTTGATATTTTGGGTTGTTCGAGTCCCCAAAACATGGTTTTTAATAAGCTTTTTTATTTGTGCTTTATAGCTCTTGAATCGAACTTGTACATCATGAGTTATGTGCATCTGAAGTGGGCGGTCTCAACTTAGAAAGTGAGTGAAGCTGCATGTGACAAGGGCAACTGGGCCAACTTGATAATTTGAAATATAAATGCTAACATTTGAGGATTCTAGAAGTAGCCAAAGTGATGGGCTTTAAGGTGTATATTATAGTGTGTCATTTGCTGACCGAAGCAATAAGTTATGCTTCTGGAAAGTTGTTCGAGAAAATCTCTCACTTGGCGGAGAAGCTGGAAAATAACTTGCACATGAGGGAGTTGGGAGGATTGTGGAGGAAATTGACATGTGGCATGGGAATTATCCCACATGGGAAGGGATAAGGAGAGATTGAAGTGTATATAGGGCAAAGGGGAAACTCCCATTAGGTGTATCACTTGGTGAAAGGCTTGGCTTGATGGGCCCGTGGGCTCTTGTTGGGAGATGGGGGTACCTTTTCCAACTATCCAGACTTGGCTACCCAGGCACTTGCTCCCCTTTTGTTCCTCTAGACAAATTCTCCCCCCCCCCCCCCCCCCCCCCCCCCCCCCCCCCCCTTCCCCCCCTTTCCCATGTGCACAAAGTCACAGACATAGCTCCAAACTTTACCAAAAGAGGCTTAAAAATGAGCCAATTGAAAAAGGACCCCAAGAAGCCATGTTGACTGAGGAGAGAGAAGAGGAATATTTGATTTAAGAGGATAAAAAAGGCCCATTTTAATAGCTGCAACATATCTTCACACATTCTAGAGAGCTCATTTTTTAGCAAGAAAGAGTACCCCCAAGTTTCGAGTGGCCATAACTCTCTCATTTTCCATCTATTTTTTGCCTATGGATACTCTATAGACATCTCCACAAGACAAGATATGTCATGATGTCCTTGGTTTATTCTAATTTCAAGTGGTTTTCATGCTTGAAGGGTTTTTAATAAATCTTTACAAGTGTTTATCACAGATGATTTTGGCAGTGCAATAGTTCTTCCTTCCGATGGTGTCACTTGTGCAAGGCTATAGAGGCACTTGTTTTCCTTGTCGTTTGCACGCTAACATTGTTTTGGTGACTCCATGGAGGATCAAGTGCTCCTATGCTCCAATTCTTGTGAAATATGTCTATTCTGCATGCAAAGAATGTAAAGGGGATGTGGGTCCTTATGGACAACCGCCTATGTATGTGCAAATTGTGGACAACACTTGAGGTGGTTGTGTAATTGGATTGCAGCCTTTGGAGGGTTGTGAGGTTTTGTGAAGCCAAGAACTGGGGACTGTGTTACCTAGTGTGAGGTGGATTAGGTACTGGAGCGATCCATCAACATCCCTTGAACTTTCAACGCCACATGTAAGTGTTTTTTTGGCAATCAAACATGGCGGACGAGTTTCCATAGTTTCATGGATTACCTAATGAGAGGGCACAGACTTTTATTGAAAAATTGGAAGTCAATTGCTTACTACAAAATATATTAGATCAAGCTATATTGTTGCGGCTGCTGCAATATAGTTTACAAAATGAGGCAAAAGTTTGGTTACAAAATCATGAAAACCTGGTGCAGGCACAAACTCTAAGGGTGGTTTTAGACTACAATCGTGCAAATCAAGATTTTTTGGCATAGTACAGATCCGTTGAAGTACTTGATGAAGTTTTGCATGAAATTTTGGGGTACACTCAAAAGGTTAATCAAAGTGTGGATGATTTTGGCATGCAATTTTTCCGTTTATGGGATAAATGCGCCCGAGCTTTGGGAAATAAAATCCCTCCAGCCATGTTAAAATTTTTGTGGAAAACTTAAAGGAAAGTTTGAAGTTCAAAGTTGAGCTAAAAAGGCCCGCTACCTTTGAGGAAGTAGTCATTATTGCTAGGGAGAAAGAATGGAAGGCTCAAAGACTCAATAAGTATGGGAAGGTGGTCCATGTGCAAGGTAATGGTGGTCAAAATGAGGGAAACCAAGAAGAGGCTGGAGCCCAACCTGTTCAAAAGGTTTCTAACACTGAATAGTTACAGCGAAATATGCAAGATATGATGACCATAATGCAGGAATTGCGGCTCAGTGTTCTTGGAGGTGGAGGTGGTCGTGGTTGTGGTTGTGGTAGAGGAATGGCCAAGGCGTGTGAAGATCAGCCCAATGCTAATGTGAGTCGTGGATAAGGCGTCTTTGATCCGCAAAGGAGGTTCATCCCTACCTGTTATAATTGTGGTGAACTTGGTCATATCAGCACTTATTGTTCAGAGCCAACAAGGATGGGAGGTGATATGTTTTCACTTCCCAGCAGATTCCTAACAGGGCTAATGATTTTGTATTGGATATACTGGGAGATCAAGGTGCTAATAGGAAAATTAGGCCTCAACCTCTGGTGGTCATGTGGGTATTGTGCGGGTTGAAAAGAAATAATCAGATATGATGCTCGTAGGCAAAAGAGAGAGGGAAGGCTATGCCTCTCTAGGTCCTAGAAAAAAGAAAGGAAAAGAGAAAGAGGGTGAAGATGCAAAATCCAAGAGAAAAAGAAGACCTTGTAGACGATTTGAAGTAGCAGATTTACCTTTAGGAGAAGTCTAAATAGCTTACAATTTAAAGGAAGATTTGATTGGGAGGAAAGTAGATTGTACTTTTGGACAATTGATGAATATGGTGCCCAAACTTAAGAGGCAGTGGAAGTCATTAGTGAATCCATAGAAAGAGCCGAAGCATGGACAAGTCAAAATGTTGGCTGTGGGAGAGTTACCCGACAATTGTCTTGTGGTGAACACTTGGCACAAAGGTGTGGGCATGGGAGAGGCCTACATTGATGGAGGTGCTCAAGTTTTTGTGATCACATAGTCATGTGTTGATAGACTGGGTCTCATTACATGCAAAAGCTCTGGGTTTTGGATTTGACTAGCAAACCATGCCAAAGTGAAGTGTTTGGGACTGATTAAGAATTTGGAAGTTGAAGTCTTTAAAGTGAAGGTTATAGTAAACTTTCATGTTATGCCAACTGGCCTTGGAGCTTTTCCTCTCATTTTGGGACGATCTTGATTGAGAGATGTTGGTGTTGTGCAAGATTGGGGCAAGGGCACAATCTATGTGTATGGCAGGAAGGGTGAAAAGAGGGTGTTTGATATGACTACCAAGCAACCTTTGGCACTAGAAGATGTGAGTGAAAATGATGAATCCAAAGTTACCAGCAGTGAAGACAGTTCTGAAGATTCAAAAAGTAGCACCATGGTGATGAGGGTGAAGTGTCATTCTTGTTGTTGGATGAGGAGAAGAGATAAGTGGGTGAAATGTTGCAAGTGTCAGGGGATATAAATGCTTTGAGCCGTTTAGAGCAACTTGAGGAGTTGATGCATCCGAAACAGTAATTGCCAGTGAAGAAGGAGCTAATTCAAAATATGTTGAGTACTGATTTGACACAAGGAGAAAGAAGGGAGTACTTAACAATGTTGGATAGTTTTTCAAATCTTTTCATCACTTCATATCAAGAAATAAGGGGTTTTGTGGGAGATATGTGAAGATCGAACTGGTTGAAGGGGCAAAGCCAATAAGGAAGAAATTAAGAAGGATGGGTAAAGAGCAAATGAATGCTTTAAAGGAAGAGGTGGATAAGATTTTGGATGTAGGGTTCATTGTGCTAGTTGATAATGCTGAATGGGTGAGCCTTGTAGTGGTCACTCCAAAGAAAGATGGGTGTTCAAGAGTTTGTGTTGATTATAAGCCATTAAATGCAGTGACCAAGAAATATCCTTACCCTTTACCTTTCATTGATGCAAAGGCTGGCTTCGAAAGATACAATGTGTGTGATAGCTATGCACGATATTTTAGCTTAACCTTGCTCCTCGAGACCGGAAAATACTACTTTTATCATGCCATGGGGTTGTTTCTACTTTTGTTGCCTTCCTTTTGGGTTAACAAATGGGCTTGGAGCTTTTGAAAGAAAAGTGGATTGGGTCCTTACCCCGTTTCTTGGGAAGTTTGTCAAAGGATTCATAGATGATTTTTGTGCATACAGTTCAAGAAAAGAGCATGTTCAAAAGCTTGAAATGACTTTTGCAAGGTATGATGAATGCGAGGGTCAGTTGAACCCTAAGAAGTGTCATTTGGCGCAACCAAGGGTAAAGCTTCTTGGACATGTGATTTTAGAAAATGGGATAGAAGCAGATCCAGAGAAAGTAGAAGCTTTGTTATTGTTGTCATCTCCAAAGGATACCAGACAGCTAGCCAATTTCATATAAAAGGTTAAATATATGTCTCGATTCGTATCTTTGGCATCACAGTTATTGTACCCATTGCAGTAAGCAGTTAAGAATGATCCCTTGGAGTGGACACATGACTGTGAAGATGTTTTTGACAAAGTCAAAGAAGTTTTGAGTACACTACCCATTATGCAAGCTCCTGGCTGGGAAAAGGAGTTTTATGTTAACCCATCAGTGGGAGATGATGCCATTGGGGCCATGTTGTTACAAAGGGGGAAGGAATCTAAGTATATAAAGCTTGTTCATTATGCTAGCATAGTGAAGACTCTTAATGAAAGAGATTACTCTAAAATTGAATTGGTGATGACCAATATGGTTTATGCTTAAAAACAACAGGGCTATCATCAAATAGATTCCCGGTTGAGGAGGAAGCATTGTACTTCAATTGCTAATTTTGGCTAATGGAGGGAAACATTGAGCTACCTTGGCCTAGCAACTATCTTTGCACTTTCAATCAAGTCCTTGCCAACCACTTGTCAGATTTCCATACATAAAATTGCTAGGTAGATGGACTTTGTCATCACCTGTCATTGATATGACATGGCCCTCTTTGTAATGTCCAATGAAGAAAAGAAATATGAGAGCATAATATTCAAGATCTTAAGTCGGTATGCTTTAACTTTGCCAAAATTGACAAAATCCAAAGCACTAGTTACAATACTGAGAAGTTGCCTCTAGGGATATCCACAAAAGGATGTCAACACCACTATCTCTCAAAAATTCACCATCACCAACTTTCATCATTCGCCCCTTGACCTCCCATGGGCCTTCAATGTCCTTAACTCATACCACACTGACCTCCACTCAACCTCTCTATTAGTTGTGTCCTCTAATCGATATGTCTACCATCTTGTAGTACCAATTTCCAAAATCCCCAATTCCCTCACAACCTATTTGATTCTTCTCATGAATTCATGCCATCTCAACAATATAGTGTTGGCCCATATCACATCCAAATTGAATCTCAACACGCCAACAAAATAGGGAAAATTTTGGGTTACCTACCTTTTTGGTATGAAGTGACGTCAAGGATTTGCCACTCCACCCTCTTATGTGGCATTCCTATAACACCAACAACTCAAGGCTACTTCATAGAGTTCCCCTTTATTCCAACAAATGTAGCAAGGATCACTTACACATGCACGGACATGTATAAATACTTTTTAGGCTTTGAACACTCACAAATTTAGGCCCAATCAACACCAAGTAATTAACAAGCACATGGATCTATAGGCATCATGCTATAGAAATAGCTTTTATGCGAAGGTCCATCTACATTGGGCAAACTAAACACACAATAGTAGCTCTATAACCACTAAAGTTTGGCAATTGATTTGTTGAGTGATAGGAATAAGATTTTGACATCTTCCATTGGTTAGCTCTATATTGTACTCACAACTTTTGTACATGTTTGTTTAAAAGGGAAGATAATCTTAGGTATGCATTATGACTACCTTGTTCAATTTCAAGTGTCTCCTCAAAATCAGTTTTCAAGTTAACAACAAGTACATATAACTTTTTCCACTACATTTAGGGTGTTCAGTTTCCACAACAATATTTCTCTTTTTAATTGCTTCTCTTCTAGAATCACTTGGGATTATTAGTGGTTTTGTGGCAGGCAATATGTAGCCTAGCTACAAGGGTCCTTCAATACATCAACATGTACTAGCTTGTATGGTCATTGATGTGCTTCAATCTTGTAGGGTTGTTATCAAGGTCCTTTCATAGACGATCAATAGTGACAGTAAGCCTTGAGTCTAGTGGCATGTGACTCAGGTTATGCAAACAAGTGGTATCTTGGTCTTGAGCCACTTTGTGGATAATTATCTAATGGAAGGTGTAAGACCATGATGGACTAGTATGTTGATCTCCTCCCAACCTCCCTACTTATAGCCCTTGGGTTGTTTCAAGTAGGACCCCTCAACCATATGCCCTTGTCTAAGACTCCTAGTCAAAGGACCCTTGGCCTCACACTACTCCCCACTTAAAGGAGACTTGTCATCCTTTAAAGCAAAAGAAAAAATCTTGGGCAAAATAATACTAATATTTCTATTAGGATAAAGCCTTTTTAAATCTTGTATAGAGTCTATCCTTTATCCACAACTAATCTCTAGTTTAACATAGTTTTGATGCTCCTCTTAAGAAAACATATTTCTCTTTGCAAAACAAACTTACTCTCCACGTGTGTAGTAAATTTAAGAAACTTGTGTGAAGTAACAAGTCAACTACACAAACTACTCGTAGACATCATAGCCTACATCGATAACAAAATTTCCAAAGCCACAATGTGAAAAAATGGTTTCAAGATGGGTCAAACCCTACTACATTTTGTAGTCTCAGAAGAATCAAAATTATGAACCTTGTCAAGCAACCAACATGCATTTTGTCAAGAATGAAATGGACTAGAGATCATAACTCAAGCAAAAAACAAAACCCATGAGTTTAGTCATCAATAAGTATAGGTCTTGCAATGCCAAGATAGATGCTAACGAGATGCCACTTTGTCATACATAGAAAGCCTTGTAGCTCTCAAACATTATGGCATTGTACAATTAACCACAATACTACAAGTATGAGTGAGACTAACTCCGCCTGTGGCGGCCAAAAGAAATCAAAGATAGGCTACATCTCACAATACACACAGAATAATACAAGAAAAAAACGTCTACATTGAGTTCCAACATTGTCATTGGTGCAGGCAGGTTGAGTGTGAGCATTGAGGAGGAGGCGGGCGCCAGTAGGGTCATGAAGGCATCATTGAATGTGAAAAACTCCACCCAAGGTAGTGGAGCTACCTGCAAGGATCATGTACGATGACGCTTTAGGCTTGTTGACTCCACAGGTAGCTCAAACCAGATTAAGATCTTTAGCAAAGCTTGTAATTAGGATGATTTGTCTTCTCCATCTTTGTCCTTGCCTTGTTTTCCGAGCCCTTCTTCATTTTCTACTGGAAAAAAAGCATCTCGACAAAGTCTTCCTCTGTTGATTGCATCAAGAGTGCTACACAGATTAGAGCAGCCAAGAAGCTGCACCGCTCAAGTGTATAGTTTGTGCGCAAAGTCTTGCAGGTTGGGGTTTTTGGGGGCTACCCTACATCCACATCGGTTGCGGTGGAGAGGGTCTCCAACTATGCTGACCAAGTCCTCCGCACTTGCTCATTCCAATCGAGGAAGAAACAAAGAATGATATGGAGAGCTAGCAGAGGGCTTTGCGGACACAACCAAGCCAAACTCGAGTCTGCGTAATCGCATGCCAAGCGATGTGCTAATCATAACCTTCACATTAGGGTGCACATCATTGGTGACATCAATGGACACATCATTCACATCTCATGCATCGTCTTTGCCACCACCACTGGCAGCAAAATTGAGCCCATATGCAACGCGTGCGGTGCGGCAACTAAGCTGGGCTCCTAGGCTCTACTCTCACTAATAAATTAAAATGGAATGAGAGAGAGAGAGAGAGAGAGAGAGAGAGAGAGAGAGAGAGAGAGAGAGATGTATCCTTTCTTATACACATTTTTCCAAAAAAAAGAAGAAGAAGAAGAGAGAGAACACAGAGAAGAGAAATCTGTGTGTGTGTGTGTGTGTGTGTGTGTTGTTGAGAGAGAGAGAGAGAGAGACTCTTATGCCTCTTCGTGGCAGTTGTTGATGAATAGTTCTCAGTTAGAGCGGCGTAGGTGGCCGATTGTGAAAAAGAAAACTCTCTCTCTCTCTCTCTCTCTCTCTCTCTCTCTCTCTCTCTCTCTCTCTCTCTCTCTCTCTCTCTCTCTCTCTCTCTCTCTCTCTCTCATATGTGAGGGAGTTGGTGACAAGCCCATAATTCTGATTCTCACAAAATCTAGCGACATCCATGCTTCTAGAGTTAAAAATAAGATTGCCCAACATGGCATGTGGGGCATTGTCAGTGTTCTAGTAACTTTTTAAATTTTGTTCCTGCTACAATGGGGTACATTTACTCTTCCTTCCACTCCTCACATGCATAGCCACATGACAAGCACTCCCACTTACGATGTATGTTTATCAATGCAAACATTTTCTAGCCTTATCAAACTGAGGATCAGGCTCGACAAATGTTTGTGCAGAATCGGTCCATATCTAGAGACATAGAGCGAGGAGAGAGGGGCCCGAACTCCTAGTGGGAGCAAAGCCTTTCTCGTGAATTTCTAAAGCCACATGTGCTGCAGTATATATAGCATTGCATAGCACCTCTCTCTCTCTCTACATATATATATATATGTGTGTGTGTGTGTGTGTGTGTGTGTGTGTGTGTGTGTGTCACCTTATCTGTGAATATCACTTTACTTGCAACCGGCATGAATACCACTTCACTAATTTCTTGTTGTTGTCTCAATCTCACCTTGTATGGCCCATACAACACCCTGAAGGTCTTGATTAATGGATTCAAGGAGAGAATACACACACACACACACACACACACACACACACACACACACACACACGCACGCACGCGTGCGCACGCATGCACACACACACAGAGTAGGGAGCGCAGGCCAAGAGGCAACACTTGAGCTACAAGAAGGAAAAGTCTAGGCACAATTAGGTTGTGGGATTGGCAGGCCCACTGCTAGCAGTAAGCTAACTTGGATAACATTTTTCAAAGCTTTTATTGTAAAAACGCTTATTATTTTGATGAATAGGGAATGTTGTAACTCCTACTTTCCAGACAAACATTGTAATTGATGAGCCATGGCTATAAGCTTCCAGATTGTATCAACTTGTCTTTAGTTAGAGCTCCCATATTATTAGTTTTGACCACAAAAACCTTGGCTAAGGTATAAAAGCCAATTTTGTAAGTTTTTGACAAGTTTTGGATAATAGAAACACAGCGTGAGCTAGCGGCACTCACTTCTCTCCTTCTCGCGCTTCGTACTCCCTTTCTGGTTGTTACGTGCAGTGACGTTTTTTGCGTTGCAACCGCAGGTAAGAGCTCTACGCATTGATGTAAGCATTTCATGGTAATATGTAGCTTTGGTGTCGCCGACCCACGGCCTAATTTCATCATAAGTAGGAATTTAAGCTTCAAAATCAAAACTAAGTATAGGTGGGGTGTTGGGGCATCATTGATAAACATTTAGATGTATTCTGGGTCGAAAATGACTAGGTCAAAAACTCATTGCTATTAATAATCGTGAATTTTGCACTTGACCTAAAGTGAGATTTGAGACCATAAGCATGTGTGCTTAGGTCTTATAAACATGTCCTAGAAGTTTCATAATGTTTGGATGTTGTTTGATGCTGTAACAATTGTGATTTTTTTGTCAATGAGCGATTAGCTTTTGGTGATTTCTGTCACTTGAGTGTAGCTTGAGTTAGATGCGAGTTGTATGTTTTCTTCCAAGAGATTGACAACCTCTTGTAGCCTCTATGCACTAGTCGAGTCGGCTTCGCCCCATGTATTGACAATTATATCCATGGTTCTAGCTATGTATGCAATAAGATAGGAGTGAGGCTAAACACACGTCCCACATTTGGCGTCGCTGCCGGGGATTGAAGAGACCTAAACTAGGAAAAAACACGAGCATCTTGTGAAGCTATCCTTTAACTTCCTCTAGGATCTCCTAGAGTCAAAACTTTCTTTTAAAAATCGCATAGCTTAAGATTGTCGTCTTTTGCTATGCAGACGTAGCTTGGAAGTAGGTTGTACTTGCTAAGTACCTTTTAGGATTGTAGACTGTAGAATTAGATTAGGATTTTGGGAATGATTGATGGACGAGATAACTCTTAAGATCAAGGCTTAGAAAACCATAAAAAACAAGAAAACGAGTGTTTGTGGACACTTTCCACAACCCCATTGCAGTAGAACCTAGGAGTAGGGTAAGTAGAATCCGAGGTGGGATCTCAGAACATTGCTCTATCCAAAAGAATCAATTGTGAGTTGTTTATGTGAAGTTGCAGAATTTCAGGTCTATGGTTAGAAATAGCACCACAAGACTGTCCACCATTGAATCCAACGAAGACTATGCTTTAAAAGTTGTATGAACCAGTGAGTAAGCTTAAGGACACATTTGCGGTAAAATTTCAAGAGTTTAAAAAACTCAATTATTTACTTTTTCTTGACATTTTAGGCCAAATTAAGTTTTGACTCAAAGGCTTAAAATAGTTCATGAAAAGACTGTCCATTGAAAAAGTGGAAAAAAGTACTCATTTTAGGCCAAAAGTAAATAATCGTGATTATTTTCTTTCAGCTCAAAAGTGACCAAGATTGATACCGGAGACTCTATGCATGTGTACAAACATCCTTTGTAAAGGCCCATAGAATTTGGATCACCAAACTGACCAAAAACTTGGTAAAAACTGAATTCCGTACTGATTGTTGAGAACTTGAGTGTAAATTGGGAAAATTTTGTTCGAACTCAGTGAAACTTGACTCATAGGCTTATATTGGCTTTGCAAGAGAGCATTCTTACATTCATCTCTTCATCCGTAATCCTCGTCCCACGGTTACAACGTGCAGAGCCTTGAGCTCTTCCCCACTTTCAAGAGCTATTCCTACGGATATTGGCTCACACCCCCTACTAAGCTATAAAAGGGCATGCTCCCACAGTCGAACATGCAACAAAGTTGAATAACTTCAAAGCAAGGTCTCAAATCTTCAAAGAGAAAGTCCAAGAACTTCCAAAGAGCACCGAGTTTTCATGAGCTTTATGATCCAAAGCCTCCAAGCACAATCAAAGCTTCAAGGATTCAACTTTTGAACTTCAAGGGCTTCAACAAGAAAATTCAAAGAAAGGACAAACCTTTCCATAGAGGGGCTTCTCTCCGGTGAAGAGGAGCTTCACAAAATTCAAAGGAATTCTCTCTCTCTCTCTCTTTCTCTCTCTCTCTCTCTCTCTCTCTCTCTCTCTCTCTCTCTCTCTCTCTCTCTTTCTCTCTCTCTCTCTCTCTCTCTCTCTCTCTCTCTCTCTCTCAATTAAAGAGTTTTTTCAAAGTATATCATAATCTACATCTACGGGGATGATTTTTTAGTCATGCTTGTGTAAAGAGGTAGACATTGGCTAGGAGAGTCTCCTAAGCTAAGACCCCTCTATTATTGCAATGGAAGAGAAAGGGCTTAGGAAATTTAACGGGGAGGAATTTCACACTTGACAAACCAAGTTGAAAGGCTACTTAATAAAATAGTAGTTGTGGGGAGTAATCAAGCCAACGATTACTGATCCATTGATGGAACATACATACCAACGCAAGCTATGAGCACACAAAATCAAGCCAAAGGATGAGCAGGCAATAGCAATCATAATTAGTACACTACACTCCATGACAATTATGTACACTTTATTGATGATTATGAAACCTCATCAGCTACATGAGAACCACTAGAAAATAAAAATTGGAGCTAGGAAAAAGAAGAGCAAAGTGAGGTTAAAGAAGGATCTATACAAATTAAAAGTGGAGCATAACAAAGATATTGCAATTTTGGTCAATTGCTTTAAAAGCATGACCACACAACTAGCTTATGTAAACAGTGCAATACCAAAAGAGGACAAAATTATAGTTCTTCTAGTAGCCTTACCACCTAGCTTTGACCAGATAATGACCATCATTGAGAAGAAGGATCCAATACCAGATTTCCAAGATCTAATCAACTCTTTAATTTCCGAGGAGAAGAAGCAGGGGAGGAATGTTACTTGAGGGGGAGGAGTTTTGTAATTAATTTGAGTAATAAAACTTGTTTCAAGTGTGACAAAGAATTCCACATAGCAAAAGATTGTCTAGCATCGAAGACTTGCAGCACTTGCGAGAAGAAGGGTCACCTTCCTTCTAAGTGTTACAAAAAGGATAGAGGTAGCACAAGCAAATATCCGAGGCCCAAAGTCTATTTGGCAGAAGAAGACAAAGATGAAGATGAAGAAGAAGGCATCAATAGCCTTCTAGTCTACACCGATGTTCTCTAGCTTTTGTTTTGCCTTTCCCCTTAACTTGTATTTATTTAGAGATACCTTGGACTATCTTGGTCTCAATTTTATGCATTTGTTTGAGGGGAGGTGTTGAGTGTCTCTTGGATTGGTGGTGGTCTCCTGTATTAGAATTATTTTGCTCCTAGATTGGAGTGTGCCAGAGATGTCAGTTTTTTCAATTGCTTCATAGTCCACCAAAACCAAACATATAGAGAAAAGTTCCAACAATTTCCAACGAGGCATTACCAATCGTCCTAATGAGCTATAGTTGTAAGTCATTGTATGCATCCTTGACATTAACCATCTCCATGTTGTTTTTCCATCTACTTTGAAAAAAACATTTTTGGTATGTCATCCTTAAACTCCACCCTCCAACTAGGTTAGGGTTTTTGTTTGTAAGCATAAATATTTGGACCAAGGTAGCAGAATACAAGCTTGTGAATTTTTTGTGTACAATTTGATCTAACGTACAATTTAGAGCCATGTTATGTTCTTTTGTTTTAAAAGTGCTCAATTGAGCTCGACTTTCATAAAAACTAGAAAGTTACAAAGAGCCGTGACATATCCTTTGCATAGGGTTATCCAAGAAAAAATACATCAAAGGTGATCCGACCAACCTTACATCTCAACCTTATTACAATGTAATCTCCACCAACCCTCTTCAAGAACAACATTAGAGTCCAGGGGCTTACACTTTCCTTGAAACAATAATGCATTCCTGGATTGCCAAATAGCACTCAATACCGTGGCTCTTACTAGCATATGTCAGTCAGAAGATCCAAATCATATGGCCCCTAGAGCCATGTTTTCTTCTTGTAGGACTTGTGACTACAAAAGAAAAAAAAGCTATGTCTACCCATGACAAACATTTGCAAATGAGCCTGGTTAGCGGCTTCGGGCTTGAGGGTTAGCTCTTTGGTCAGCAATTGGGTCTTATTGATCTTCTCGACTTGTAAATTTATGAGAGGCACTTTGGCCTCCAGCCATATTTTGTGCTCTTCCTCAAGAGCACTTGTTTCGTACGATTCTGGTATGGATTGGTGAGTTTCCTTCCATTTGTGTGTATTTGGGTTGGGTGGTATAGATGAGAGCAGTGAGATTCTTGATTATGGTTTAGTCAACCTTTCAGATTGTTGTATGTGTGGGATGGTCTCAGCTTGAAAAGCTAAAGAGATTGCCTCAATGCACCTATCGTGTCACATGTGTCCTCGATTGACATTATATTGATCTAGGTAGTGTTGCATGCACTTTTTATAGGTGGTGTGATTCGCTCCCAAGACGCAAGGACTTAAGTAGGTAATCCTACTAACACTCATGTGATGGTTGCTTGCTTTAATTTTGACTAAAGAGAGAATTTTTCTTAACTGAATCCGAAAGAGGATATTCCGAGATCAAGTGGACAGCCAAAAAGCGTTGTCGGGGGATATGTGTTCGAAACTTGAGACAGGTCAGCACCGGGCTGCTGGCTGTGGAAAAATTGAGAGCAAAAATTTGTCGCACCACACAATACAGCAGATTTTAATCACTTGGTAATGCTATGACGCACAAAACTTGCTCAAAAACTGATAACACCGACGAAATTGATGCACAGTTATGAAGAAGTGTCGTTAACGACGCCGTTAATTGAAATTAATGACGATTTAGGAGCTTAAAATCCCCTTACAGAATACTCCGGGCCGTTAACGGCTCCACAACTCATCAAAAAGAAATAATTCAACTAGGTTGCCTGCTGACGAGAAAAATCCTAATGTGCCGGTTCCATCTGTTCAATTTGTCTTCTAACACTATCTTGCCTTTTCTTTAGCACTAGACTTTCCAATTTCCCTTCATGGTCGGCTTGCTCCGAGCTCTCAAAACTTGTCCTGCTTGCTTGCCGAACCTTGGAATTCTTCCCCGAAGACTGCTTACGAGCCTTGTTTGCTCTCTCCTTGCTTAAGCCGAGAGAGAGAGCCGTGCCTTGGTTGCAAAGCCCTTGCTTGGCTTTGATTGTCGAGCAAGAGAGAACTCGCCTTCTCTTTTGGTTGGATTGGAGATCAAGGAGAGAGAGCTCGCCTCCTCTCTTGGTTGGCTTCGAGATCAAGGAGAGACCTCGCCGCCTCTTGCTTGTTTGTTTCTTCTCCACTTACCCCCCGCTTGTTCTCTTGCAATCCCCTTGCATGAAAAAGGCGTCCTCCTATATATAGAGTGCCCCCTCCCTTAGCAACGACGGCGCCGTCGTTGCTAGGGAGGCGTTAAAAACCCCCCCCTATGACGTGGCAGGCCCGGAATTCGACAGCACCAAACCCACCGAGAGTCATGCTGAAAAGAGGTGCCTTGGCCTGCTAACGAGAACTCGTCTCTTCGCCGAGCTCATCTGAGCATCGTACTGGCCCCTGCGAGTCACTCTTCTCCTGCGCCGTTCTGCTCGTCGCCCGTCTGCACGCCATGGTTAGCTTTTGTGGTCCCACTCAATTAAATCATGTGGGCGGCCCTTAATTGCAGGCGGACGGCCACTGCCTTTGCTTTTGGGCGCCCATCCCCCTGGGCTATGTTGGACGGCCATAGCTTTTAAGGTTATGGGCGGCGGCCCTTATCTCATAAGATTATGGGCAGGCAGCCCTTATCTCATAAGGGCACCACATTAGGCATACATATTGGCCCTGCCCAGGTAAGTATACCCCACAGTCAATGCATTCCAAGAGATTACATTACGAACACGAAGCTTTTCAAGCACTGTTTGTGCTTTCGTAACGGCATCACGTTTAACATGCATATCGACCAAGTACAGATTTCATTTTTAGCAGTCCTTGAGTGATATTATCATCATGAATGTTGTTGCCATTTTCCTTGACACAGCCTTCAAGATGGAAGTATAAGTGATTGCATCTGGTAAAAGACATTTCCTTTGCACTCGGTTATTTATTACCTGTATCAGCTTCTTAGATAATGCCAAAACTATTCAACTCAGTAGTACCCACAACTGACACCGGACTCTGCTTGCCAAGCCGTAGACTTCTCAAACTGCATAGAACGCATACAAACCGTGCTGAGGAGGCCAAAATTCTCAGATGGCATTCAGACCGAGCGAACCGGACTGGCACGGAATCGGCCCCCGGTGAATCTTTAACGGCTAATATCTTGGCGACCGAAACTCCGATCACTGATCTGAAAAGACCAACGCGCTCCACAAAGTGAGCACTTCAGGCCCGTGCATTCATTTCATCTCTATCACCTCAACTGCAGTTGCCCAATCCAGTACGGATCGGCAATCGACTTAAACTTCAAAGTGCCATAACTTCTTCACTGTGGCTCCAATCGACGAGCTGTAAAGACAGGCCGATAGAGCACTTCAAGCACTGCAGTTTTACATCATAATCTTCCATATGTGCTCACATTAAGCATAATCATTTATGGCATCATTAAGGCATATGTTTTGGCTCTTTCAGCCGCATTTGACATACATTCAGCATTGAACTTGGCCTGTTACCAGGCCCTAATCACTGTTCATTAATCCTATAAGCTTCAAGCAGCTTGATGTGCATTTTCTTGGCATCTTTCTTAGCATGGGAGCGGAGTTGCACGACATCCACCCCCTCTGAACCTGCATAGCCTCCGGTGTGTGCCAACCGCACTTATAAAGCATCATCAGACTCATCGTCTGATGCATACATATCATTGTCTTCAGGAGGTTGATTTGTGTTGAAGTCTCCAATATTAATCTCACCATCTCGTTGCTTAAACAACTCAATTCTTTTCCCTGCAATCGGCACCTTGAGCTCAGTGCCATCAAGCTCTCATAACTTGTAGGTCGCGTTATCATAAACATGAAGTACTACATATGGTCCAAACCATCGTTTAACCATTTTCCGCATAGCAGTGTACTGGTTTTCCAGGCTACTGTCATATACAAGGACCCAATCCCCATCTTTAATAGCACGAGGTCGTAGTCTGTGCTTACCATCAAACGTTGCTTTGTTCTTCAACCTTGCTTCCTTAAGCATTACTTTAGCCTGTTCAATATCTTCTTGACGTCTCTCAAGTTGGCGTATGCGCAATGCAAGCAAATATTCTGTAGACATACCTTCTCCCCATGGCATTATGGTCCAAGAGATAATTGATTCCTCTGTAGGCATAATGGGTTTTTGCCCATACATTAGCTCAAATAGCATAAAACCTGTAACAGAACTATGTGTAGTTCGATCAGCCCATAACGCAAATGGTAAGAGTTTAGGCCAATCACGAATATGTCCCTGGCATGCCTTTGCTAAAGCTTTAACAATAGGCGGATGCCCTCTTTCACTTTTGCCATTACCCTCTGGATTGTATGCTGTAGTGAGAGCCAATTTAATGCCCAAGCGAGCAAAGAAATCCCGAGCTTCATCTACATCAAGCTCTCCTTTATCAGCAGTAATTCTACCAACACATCCATACGTGGAATAACATCCTCAAGCAAGAACTTGCATACGGAACTGGTAGCTTTGGTACGCAAAGCTCTGCCTTCCACCTGATTAGTAAGATCCTCTCTGGCAAGAACAATATACCGCATCTGCCAGATACCTACTGGCATGGTAATCAGGTCCACCACCCACTTATAGTGCATAGCCAGCGGATATGTGGGATGCAATCCATCTCGATGTCGCACATTAGAATATTGTTGGCATATTAGGCATGTCTCCACAAACTGAGCCACATCTTTATACATACCTTTCCACTAGTAACGATCCTTAATCTTGACAAAAGTTGCCCAGACCCCTCTGTGTCCAACCAATAAACTTTCATGAAACTCTTTGATAACCTGTTGTTGAGTCGCTTTATCACAAACAACCCGTTGTGGTACTCCTTTAGAGCGTTTTGGTTGCTTCCATAAATGCCCAGCCTTCAGAAAATAGCCGTAAGCTTTCTTCCTGATCTTTTTGTACTCTTGATCCATCCACTCTTCATGCTTAGTAAGAGTGCTAAGATAGCGACCAATCAAAATCCATTCTCCTTCATAGAACTCTTCAGAAAATACCTCAAAAGCATGAGCAATATTTCCACAATCTGCATGCACATAAGAAGACGAATAGAACTTCAAGCCAACATCATCACTTGGGGTCAGCATCTCTTCTTCATCTTCAAATCTAGCTCTTGATAACAAATCTGCAACAGGATTATCTCTACCTGCAATATGACAAAATTCAGGATTAAGAGACTTAATATCGGCTATCCATCGTAGCATAGCAATATCCGGAGTAGAGAAATTTGCAATCATCCCTATCAGTGGCAAGAATCAGACCTTAGAGCAGTAGCAACGCCCCAAAGTTCTCTCTTAACCTATGGGTAGCCTCTTTGGAGAGCATTGAGCACTTTTGCTCCAAACCGAACCGCATACCTGTTACCTTCTTCATCATCTTGACCTGTAGCCCAGCCAATACCTGTCGGGCTAGTGTCAACTGTTAAGATTACTGGCCTTCCGCATTTGTAGTCAACTTTCCTCAAGATCGGAGCCTCAAGGAGCATCTTCTTTAATTTCCTCATAGCTCGTGTGTGAACTTCTTCCCAAACAAATCTTTTACCTTTTCTCAATAGTTGATAAAGCACTTCTGCAACATGAGCAAAATGTGGCAGCCAAATAAGATAGAATACACATGCACCCAGAAACCGACGAACTTCAGTAACCGAAGAGCACGTTTCCTTCATCTTTTGAATAGCTTCAACTTTAGCCAGACTTGGCCTTCTACCTTCTGGACTGCACATGTGCCCTACAATTAGAACCTCTTTGGCACCAAAAGTTGATTTTTGCCCTGATGTTAAGTTAACTTCTTCAAGTCTGGATAAAATAGCATCACAGTCAGCAATATGTTGAGCAACAAACTGTCGGCACCCCCTCTGATCTTTTACCTCATCTTTTGAGCCTTCCTCATAGCCCTTAATCGGTAGATCATCAATGAAAGGCATAGTAACATGTGGGATAAAGTCCCTTAATACCTTATTCATGCCGTTCATCATATGAGCTACAGAATTAGTAGCACCCTGTGGTAGAGTGCACATCCTTACCAATCCGAGAGGTGTACGCATCGTAGTAAGATCCCTGCTCTCCAATGCTAACTAAAATTGATCATATCCAGAATAAAGATCACCCATAGAATAAATTGACCTACCTGCAAAAGCCTCAGCAAATTCATCCACAATTGGGCCGGTACCCACATTGCGGATTGTTACCTTATTAACAGGCTGCATATCCTGTATTAACCTTAAAGTACCATTTTTCTTTGGAACAGTGAACCATCGGTTAGAGTATGGCGCACATGATGGTTCCAAGATTCCCATTTGTATCTTCTCATTAAGCAAATTGATAAGCTTTGGCAAGGGAGCTTTAGGAACTGGAATAGGACGTAAGCTCCATGGCATGTGAGGAACAGTGAATATAACCATAGGTGCAACAACACTTGGATCCACACACCCAATCTCACTTGGCTCAAAGGCAAAAGCTTTACCATGTTTTTCGAGCATACCTTGAAAGCACTTGATTTCCTCTTCGTTGAGAAAACCATCTTCTCCCACCTTCAGCTGCTGCAATGTCTCTTTAGTGAATTTGTGCCCAATGTTCTTAGGATTTCTGAGCATAGGCTGTCGAGAAGCTTCTTTAATTACTCCATCACTTCCCTCTGGTAGAGGTGTAGCCATAGGTCTCACTTTCTTTGCAACTGTCTTGTACTTTGTCTCTACCTATGCTTCAACTTCTTTATCCAAGTCATCCTCAATATGCATAAGTGCCTCGTATATGTCCAGCTCTTCGTACATGTCCATTGAGTGCACTTTAACAACTTCAGTTCCACTTTCTAACCTATTCTACTTGATATCCTCAAGCTCTGACATAGTATCAACATAAGAGATCTCTTCGAAGATTCCTGAAATCACATCATCCGGTTCTAGCACATCACATCCCTGCAAGTCACTTTGAATGCTTGAAACATATTGTTTCTCCCACTTAGTTAAATCATTAAATTTCCTGTAAGATACTGAACCCTCAAATGTCAACCCTAGAAATCATGAAGAGAAGGTTTCTCTTTGCGAGAACTTCTCCTCACTTGCACCACCATAGTCCCGCTTTATAGTGGCACCCCAAGTAAATCCTGAGCAAATCTTTGTTCTTTAAACTCCTTACGTATCTTTGGCATCGGACGATCACGTAAATTGTCTTTGTTTCTAGCATGATCAACACATACAGTTAGAAATTGAACCGTTTTCTTACCATCTCGGCTTCAAACCTTGGCATAGGCCGAGCCATCATCCAGCACCTTAGTTTCCATCCGCACAGGCGTAATGTAGGGTTGTCCCAGAATCAATGGGTAGGAGGAATGCTCTTGTATAAAAAAGTTCTGCTCATCACAGACATCCCCAATAGTTACCTTAACATTTGCGCATGCACCATAAAGATCTCCAGGAAGCATGTTGGCAGCTCGAATCCGCCACCCGTGATCTACATCAATAGGCCACTTCCCCTTTTGGTGCAAATTCTTTGCCATGAGATTGATTCTGAACCATGGTCTATGAGGGCTAAGACCAGCTCCTCAATGTCGCCAAGCTTTACCACTGCTTCTGTCGTTGCTCTATCCCAATGAGTCCTCGAAAAGTGACTCTTGGGTATAACTTCTTCATCTTCACCATCATTAAAATGCATGTTTCTTACCTCAGGTATAATAGGGCTTGGAACCACTGCAGGCTTTGGCTCTTCTTCTTCAAGATCTGCTAAATACTCTTCATAGTCTTCCAAAATTGCTTCAATGTGATGAACCACTTGGCTTTTAACTGGATCTGACTCTTGATCACTCGGTACTTGCCGCTTCCTTTTTATAATGTCGATGATCTCTTCATAGAACTCGCGCTTAGCAATTCCAAGAATATCCCCCAAGGTGAGCTCCACTTTACTATTTAAGATACGTTCTTCAAAAACTTTCTTCAAATCCGTAGCCAGTTCAATATCAGACTTGAGTTTATACGAGGGCCCTTTAGGCTTACCTTGCTTCTTGTCCTTCGGAGCCTCTTCCATAACCACCTCCAGAGCAGGTTTAGGAGCTGGCACTTCTTCTTTCTTATTGTTGGATCTCGTCTGCCTTTTTGACGTCCTAGCCACCTCTTCATCTCTTTTTCGCTTCTCTTCCACCATAGCTTCATTGGCTTGAGCTTTAGAAATATAAGCATATACTGAAAGAGAATCCACTGGATCGATCCACCCAGTAGTTTCTCGAATTGAATTACCCACTTGGCGTAACTTCCCATATGTTACCTTACCTGATTCTGCTGTCTTTAAAGCACATGGCCACAACTGGCCCTTTGTACCTGTACCATCATCATCTTCCATTTTGCAAACTTGCTGCCCATATGTAGCTGCTTCCACAAGGGAAACATTATGCTGTATTTCCTCCACTATCTTCTTCATTCCGCCTCTGCCAAAGTTCAAGCGGAGCAGTTCCCCTGTCGCCCTGAGATGAATCTTCTTGTCTTTCCAGAAAACCACATTCTTCTTATAAGCTTCATCAAACTCGTGACACTCTCTCACAAACCTGTGGTCTTCACTATCGCACCACATGCATCGATCCCAATTTTTACGTGGTGGCTGTTGCTGCTTAGGTTCAAAAGTAGACGCCTTTGCAGCTAACCCTTCAAATTTAATAGTTTTAAAATTCAAATTTAGTTCTTGAATACCTTTAACCAGGTCATCAAGAACACGCCCCTCCACTTTGGGTATTGCAGAGGGCAGCTTCTCTTTAATCTCTTCTTCATCATCATCTACAACCTCAACCACGATCTGCTTGTCAGATCGCTTCTGTCTTTTAACAATCATATTCACCGCTTCACAGACTATTTTCCAATCTGATGTCAACCCCAATTCTTCTGCCGGGTCCTCCAATAATTGCACCAAATTCTTCTGTAGTCGCGGATCAGCAGCTTGAATAAACAATTCCACCTTTTGATCCTTCAAGGAACGTTGTTCTGCTGACGATAACTGATCAAAATTCTTTTCGAACTCTCGCAACAGTTCTCGTGCAAATAAATTTTTACCCTTCTTTTGCACCCACTTCATAAAACTCTGTCTGGTCACCCGTTGAGAATCCTCCAAAAAATACTCCTCTTGCAGCGCCTTCTTAAAATCCTGCCAATTCGGTCCATGAGCCGCTTTAATTTCTTTAATCCGGGCCCTAAGTTCTGGTACTACAATCAGATGAAATCCTTCCACTGAATCCTGGTCTTGAATACCATTATCTTCCATAGACTGCTCATACAAATTGAAAAATTTTGAAATATCTCGGCCCTCAAACCTTTGCAGCTTTTCTGTAACACTTTGCCGAGCTTTGCGAATCCGCTCTTGCAAATTATGTTGCTGCTGGGCAGCCTCTTGTTGTTGCATGTATGCCGCAAACTGTTGCATCATCTGTTGCATGGCTGCCTCTTGTGGTGTAGACATAGGCTTCAACAATTTTTCCACCCCGGCTCGATTTCACGTCAGGTTCACAAGGTGTCGGGGGATATGTGTTCGAAACTTGAGCCAGGTCAACACCGGGCTGCTGGCTGTGGAAAAATTGAGAGCAAAAATTTGCCGCACCGCACAATACAGCAGCTTTTAATCACTTGGTAATGCTATCAACGCACAAAACTTGCTCAAAAACTGATAACACCAACGAAATTGATGCACAGTTATGATGCCCTAATGATCCTAGTGTGTTCACACACATCACTACCACACGTATATGGTAACATCTCCCCCCTGGAGTGATGCGGTGAACAAGAGATGACACCTGAGTAAAGGGAAGTGACATGCCCTGAGGACATGATCAGTCCACAAAGGGGAGTAAGCCCAAAGCTTTGCGGAAAGCTTCAAGCTTCTCATGAGACAATGCCTTTGTGAAAATATTTGCAAGGTTTTCCTGTGTTGGCACATAAGCCAAGATGATCTCTCCTTCTGAGAGCCTCTCCCTAACATAGTGTTAATGCACCTCAATGTGCTTTGTGCGAGCAAGAAAAATTGGGTTCCTTGCAACTGCCAATGCACTCTAATTGTCAGTGTAGATAGTGCTGGCAGTGTCCTGTCCAACACCCAAATCAGCCATAAGGCGTCTGAGCCATACACACTCAATCGTAGTTGTGAAGACTACCCTGTACTTAGCCTCACAACTAGAAGTAGCCACAGTAGGTTGCTTCTTGCTCAACCATGATATACATGAACTACCAAGCATAAAACAAAAGCCACTTGTGGACACTCACGTGTCAAAACAACCAGGCCCATCTGAGTCCGAAAAAGCATGCAAGTTTGGCGGCAATGATCCCCCCTTGGGATAAAACAAGCCAAGATGTAAAGTGCCACTAAGGTAGTGGAAAATCCTCTTGACAGCCTGCCAATGCTTAGACCCTGGGCTATGCATAAATCTGCTGACATGTGAGACTGCTACTGAATAACCAGCCTCGTGCTGCATACATACCAACATCAGTTTGGTAAAGAGTGACATCAGCAGGATTGCGAGCATCATGTAGACTTAACTTCAAACTTGTTTCCATGGGAGTGGCAATAGGTTTGCAATCCTCAAGTCCAAAGTTACGTAGCAGTGTCTCTATGTAACTTTTCTGACACAAGGCAATACCACCATCACACTGCTTAAATTGTATACCCAAGTAATGATGCAGCAGCCCCATATCTTTCATCTTGAAAGTAGCATTTAAATCAGCCTTAAAGTCAGCAATATGTCTCTTATTTGGTCCAATGATCAGAAAATCATCGACATAAAGAAGCACAATGAGAAGTACATCACCCTCACGGTTTACATACAATGTGCTTTCTGTTGGAGTGTTATGAAAGCCTCGTTTGACCAAATGAGTATCAGATTTCTCATACCAAGCACGAGGAGATTGCTTCAACCCATACAAAGCCTTTTTACATCTATTGTCCTCTTGTCCTTTCATGACAAAACCGTGAGGCTGCATTACATAAACTTCCTCAAATATGTCACCATTCAACATCATGTAATCTAGACACAGCCAAAGCATAACAATTTGATGCACAAGATGCATAGCAAGAGCCTGAAAAAGTATGGCTAGACAAAGGTGCATCCAATTTACTGTCATGCAACGTATGCACTAGCCATTTTGGCATACCTCTAGCCTGCTTATTTTTAGCCCTTTCCTCATCAAGTACATCATGTACATCTACATCAGTAATAGGCTGATCCGTTACATTTTTAGAAACCCCCATAGGTTGTACATTTGCCTCATTGGAATTTACATTTGTATTTCCACCACTGAAAAGAGACAACAAAGTGTCATAAATGTCCTGTGAGCTTACATTACTGTCTCTAGTACATGACATCAAGGGCTGAATAGAATCTTCCACAAACACTACATCTTGTGAAACCATAATACACTTTGTTTGCAGATGATACAACCTGTAACCTTTGCTTTCAGCACTATAACCAACAAAAATACATTTGACAGCCTTATCATCCAATTTTTAGCGCTGTGTTTGTGGCACCAAAGCATATGCAAAACAACCAAAAACACGCATGTGCTCAATAGAAGGCTTTCTATCATGCCATGCTTCATATGGAGTAATAGATTGCAAAGCTTTCGTAGGACACCAGTTTAGTACATAAGCGGCACACATGATGGCCTCGAGCCAAAAAGAATGCGGCAAAGCTTGACTTTTGACCATACATCGTGCCATTTCCATAAGTGACCTATTTTTCCTCTTAGCAACACCTTTCTCTGAGGTGTATAAGGCACTGTACATTGGTGTTTTATCCCACGACTAGCCGAAAATGCATTAAATTCATGAGACATATACTCCCCCCCTTGATCGGAACGGAGGGTGCCCATAGTACATTTCGAGACATTTTCAACCATAGCCAGAAAGTGTTTGAAGCACATAGAAACTTCGGACTTCACTTTAAGCGGAAATAACCATGCATGCCTAGAGTAATCATCAATGAAAGTCACGAAGTACAAATAATTGCCCAAGGACAGAGTTTGCATGGGCCCACAAACATCACTATGTACAAGCTGCAACCTACATGTGACCCTAAGTGAACCATCCTTTGAAAACTTGAACGATGCATTTTACCCAAAATACAACCTTCACAAACGTGTTTGACAGTTGCTTCAAGAGGCAACAAAGAAGCAACCATATCAGATTTTTGCAAACGCAGCAAACGCAGCAAACTGGCAAAATTCAGATGACCAAAACGTGCATGCCAAAGTTTTGCATTTGAAATAGCCCTTGAATCTACAACTACATTTACAAAAAAAATTTCCACACTTGTCATACAAAGTGAGCTTATATAGCCCACGGCACAAAAGCCCATATGCAACAATTTCATCACCAAAATTGAGATCATGAACTGTAAATCTGTCATCCACGAATTTGACTACAAGTCCAAGTCTAGCAAGTGCAGATATATACAAAAGATTCTTCTTGATCCCAGGTACATAAAGTGCATCAACAAGTGTAAAGGAACTGCCATGTGCAGGAGTAAGCACAATCTTTCCAACCTCTTGAACCGGATAAGAGGCATTGTTGGCACAAGTGACTGAATTCCCATGAGGGACAGTCTCAAGAGAGGTGAACAATTCACGATGTGAGGTAATGTACTTTGTAGCTCCATTGTCAAAATACCACACATGTGAATCTGCAGCAACTGACATGCATGCATCATGGACATCAGGATTGTAAGTGCACTCTACACTGAAAGCCCATTCTGCATCAACATCAGCATCAGAGTCTCCTTTCACAGAAGACTCAACAATGGCTGCATTGGTAGTGGAACCATCATTTGCAATGGAACCACCCTCTTTCTTCTTAGCCTCTTTGGCCTTCAACTTAGGACACTGCTTGATCAAGAGATCATTAGCTTTACAATAATGGCAACGCATCTTCTTTTTGCCCTTATCACCAGAATTTCTAGACAAAGTGCTGCCAGCAGAAGAATTGAGAACAGAAGTTTTGCCACTCGCAGCAAAACCATAAGAAGTGGCTGCATTGGTGTTACCACCCTTTCTTTGAGAAGCAATAAAAGCATGTTCAACTACACGTTGTTTAGTCTTGTTTTTTTTGGAAAGTGACTCTTGCAACAGTAATGTGCATAATGCATCAAACTTGACAACTTCAGGATTTCCTTGGGTCATAAGTCTCCAAGTACTAGCAAAAGTCTGGTAAGAATCTGGTAAGGCATCAAGAACAGTCTGCACAAGGGAACTGTCTGAAATGACTTCACCTGCAGGAATAAGTTGCTCATTGATATCCTTGACACCAGCAAGGAAATTGCCCATATCATCTTCCTCACGCATAATCTTCGACTCCAGCTCTTTACGCAGCAAAGCAATTTTAGCCTCATTGTGACTTGCATAAAGACTAGCCAAAATATCCCAAGCCTGTTTTGTAGATTTTGTTGAACGAATGTGAGGAACAATGGTGTACTTCACAGACAACGCAATCAGTGCATGAGCCTGTGCATCCTTTACATCCCAGCGAGATTGTTCTACCGTAGGCAAAACAACTCTAATAGTAGCAATCCTTGCAGCAAGACCTGCTACATCCTCGACATCGCCTGCATCCTCATAACCAGGACTTACATCAATGCCTTGCACAATATTCCAGACGCCCTTTGACACAAGAACATGTTGCATCATGTAAGCCCACATAGGGTAATTGTCCCCATCTAATCTGTCCTTAGCAGCAACCATCTTGAACACATCTTTGTTGTTGTTAGCCATGGTAAATGCTACACCTAATGTGAAACTGCCCAAAAAGAGGATAAACAAAGCGGGAACAACATGTGCTATATAGCACAAACCATAGAAGACTGTAAGACACCTATTATGCAAAAAACGGCACTGACAAAAATTCTGCACAAAATGACAAAACAGTATGTGCAGTACTGCCTGTAGTGAAAACGGAGGCCGAAATGAGCCCGAATCAAAAATCTGAGCAGACTGAGCTCTACGATTCCTCTCAAAAATTTTGTCGACCTGCGAAGGCTCGCCAAAGATCACAGAAATCAGAGAATGTGAGCAGGTGCTGGAGCTGTTGGCGACTGAGCCCGGGAGAACGCAACCTGCTCTGATACCAATTGTTGGAATTAGGGTTGCAGGGAAACACACACAGCTTGGAGAAGACGAAGGAAGCTCAAGGCACACAATAGAGAGTGTGTTACTTAGTGTGCAATGGAAAGATAGATAGCCCTAGAGTAATGGGCGTATATACAGTGCACGAGGGGAAAAACCTCCTAAAGAGGGAAAATGTGCCCTGGCAGTCCTAGTGTGTTCACACACATCACTACCACATGTATATGGTAACAATGTTGATTCTGATCTAGAGCTATTCATTACTGATTTATTTGTTGAAGTGTCTGTTTGCATTCACGATCTCTGAAAAGTTGATTTTGAGGATAAAAATGCAATAAATAGGTTTCTGTTGACATTTTTTCATGACTGATACATTATGTGCATATAAAAGGACATTCGCAAGAGTTTTGTGTAGGAAAACTGAAATTTTGCTAACTTGGACATCATACGCGTATAATGTCTCAAGAGGTAAATATTTGGAGACATTTGACAAATTTGACTGCACCAGAGTGTTCAAAACGGGTGTTTTACCCTAAGTATACCTTGAGACTAGGGTTTTGACAAACCCTTCGTAACCCAAAAGACAAAAGAGGGAGTGTCAAAAATGGAAAAAGGAGAAACTTGTGATTTTGAGCATATTTTTGCATGAAAATTGGTAGAAGTTCTTGAAAAACAGTGCTGGAGACTTGGGAATGCTTGTGGTTAACTTCTGGTCAAAAATTCATCAACAGACATTATACGCATATGATTTTTGAACAAAACTTTTGGCAACAAAATTGACTATTATAGTTTACACCCCTATTTTGCATGTTATGTTGAGCACATACACCAAATTTCATTTCATTTAGGCATATAATTAAGAATTGAGTGGATTTTACTCTTTTGGGAGATTTTCTTGTCAAAAAGTGTGTAATTTGTGCAATTTTGATTTCCAAAATTTGTTGTGAGCACGTATTCATGTTGTACACATCAAGAAGCACTTGGGGTAGAAACAGAATTCCATTTTGACTAGATAGAAGCAAATAGTTAAAATTTTATTGAATTTGAAGCATTTTTGGGCGTGTAAAGGCCTCAAGACGGATCTAGGCAAAGAGAATGCTTGAATTGATCATATCTAGCATAAAAAGTGTTGGAATTGAATTATGAAAGCTGTTGTGAGTTGCTTGTGAGGTAGGAGACCTCTTGAGTGAGTTTCACTTCAATTTGACCAGTTAGAAATCATATGCTTATGATGTCTAAAGGAAAATTTTAGGGACCAAAGCTGTCATCATAGCAGACCAAGGTATTTAGTATCACAAAACAAGCTTAGAAGCCAAATTTCATTCAATTTGGAGCACATAGACATCATACACGTATGATGTCTCAAGTCAAGATCTGAAAGTCCAATTGCACTTATGACCACATAGGAGGTGTGGAAATAATGTGTTAAACTTGTTTGCAAAATTTCATCTCATTTGGACACATATCTTTGAATTAAGAAGATTTTTGCAATTCCAAGAAGGTAAAAGCAAAAAGTGACAATTTTGTGCATTTTTTACATCCAAAATTTTTTGTAAGCACATATCTTGTTGTATACATCAAGGAGCACCTTGGGAAGAAGTAGAAGTGAAATCTGAGCCAAAGGGCATCATACACGTATGAAGACTTTTAAGCCAGATCTGGGTCAAATCAAACATCTGAGTATACCCTAGTGTCCTAAAGCATAAAAGAAGCCCCTAGACAAAATTTCAAAAGAAGGAAATTGGGCAAGGTTCATGCTTGTATTGACTATAACTTGAACAAAAAGTGTTGAAATTGAATTCAAAAAGTTGTTGAGAGTTGCTTGAGTGATAAAGAGTCTTTGGGATAAAAGTCTCTTCATTTTTCCATAAAAGACACACGCGTATGATGTCTCAAGTCCCAAATATAGGTCAAAACTTACATCTGAGCTTATAGATGTGTTTTCCATCATAAAATAGAGCCTAAAGACCAAATTTCATTCAATTTGGATCACTTTTGGCTTAGTAACCTCCCAGGACGTTGCAAACAACCAAACATAAAAAGGAGTGATAGACCTGACTAAAAGTGTCAGAATCACAAACTGAAACTTGGGGTGGTTAGAGTACATCAAGAAGAGTCTACAATTAAATTTTGGAGTAGATCTGAGTCAAGAGACATCATACGCGTATGAAGACTCCACGCACAGGTTGAGGCCAGACAGGGACTTTGACTAGTCAAAGGACATCCTTTTGACCTTAGAATCCCAAATATCACTCCAAAACAAAATTTGGACACCTGTAAGTGTACCAAAGCATGTATCCAATGTTGACACTCTGAAATGATCAGAATTGACCTACAGAAAGAGTGAATGTGATAGAAGACTGTTTTGGCCATAACTTCAGCTCTCGGTATTGGATTCAAAAACCTTTTTTATCAAAACAAAGCTCTAGATTAGCTCTACAAGATTCTATAAAAAAATGTTGTTTAAGACTCAAAATGCATTCATAAGTTAGGGGTGTCCAAAGGTGGCAATTTGAGAGAATTGTCAGGAAACGATCATAGTTTTGGACATAGTTTTGAGTTTTTCCTAACCAAAGCACTTGAACACATTGGAATAAGCATTGGAATAAGTATTCTTATATCAAGCTAGAGCTGTTAAGCCCACAAATCATGTCTATTTAGATTCAAACTCAGCTTATACAAGCTCCGAGATCCCAACGATAAAGGAACATCCGCCCATAATGGATCTTCCAAACTTGCACTTGATAAAGAGCAAATTTGTTGAGAGAGTTCGGATGAAAAATCATAAGAGTGAAAGACTGTATAGATACATTGACAACAGTGAGGTCAACCTTTATATGTACTCAGAGCCATATCCATAAGAGCTGATGAATTACAAGCTCTTATATGTCTATACATACAGAACCGGCTATCAATGGAAATCTATAGTTGTTGACAAGTATAGAAGAGAATACAGAGCTGTAGAAAGCACAAATTCATAGACTGCATTAGAAATAGGTGGATATTTGGTCAATGAAGGACCACAGATACCCCCACCAAGCACGAGAATTCCAAAAAGGGAGCCACATGGATTCCCTTCTAGAGTGATAATGAGAGACAAAATGATCACAGAGATGGAAGACATGCTTCCTCAACTGAATCTCCCTAATGGACCCCTCCAATAGAATGACCAATCCCTTTGAAGAAGAACCTAGGCATAGTAGAAGGCCAAAAACGAGAGAAGGATTGCGAGAGTGAAGTCGCGGAGCGGAGCATGGATCGACTCACACACACACACACACACACACACACACACACACACACACACACACACACACACACACACACACACACACACACACACACACACACATACACACACACACAGATACACAAAGAGCTTACACAATACGCAGAGAATCGTTTGAAGGGTTATCTCCCAAAACCTTATTATCCACAAAAGTATAAGTGAGTATATACAAAGAGTTAGTGATAAGTGAGTTAGGCGGGCGGCCGGCCATATTCGTATAAGAGGCCACTTGGGCTTTAATCCCAACAACCTCCCACTTAAAGTCCAATGTGGCACTTTAAGTAACTGTAAATATATGAACATAAATGTACAAAGATTTACATGGCTGCCATCTATCCAATGCCCAATAACTCACGACAATGCACAAAGCCCTCTCCTGGAAGTCCCTTTGTGAGTAGATCAGCAGGATTGTCATTGGTGTGGATCTTCAGCAGTTGTATCTTCTTGTCTTCAAGTACTTCCCTAATGAAGTGATCTTTCACATCAATATGCTTAGTCTTCAAATGGAACACTGGATTCTTTGCCAATTGTATAGCACTTTGACTATCACAATATAACTCTGGCATATCTACTTTGATTCCCAAGTCTTCTACCAATCTACCAAGCCAAATAGCTTCTTTACATGCCTCATTTGCTGCAACATACTCAGCTTCTGTAGTAGACTACGTAATACAATCTTGTAATCGAGATCGCCATGATATGGCACCTCCAACCAATGTAAAGACATAGCCTGATGTAGATCTCCTCTTATCCAAGTCTTCTGCATAATCTGAGCCAGTGTATCCTCTAACACTCAAAACCTGACCACCATAGCATATGCACATGCTCTTTGTATGTTTTAAGTATCTCATGATACCTTTCACTGCCTCCCAATGTTTCTTGCCGGGATTTGACATATATCTGCTAACCACTCCCACTGCAAATGCAATATCCGGACGTGTAGCAATCATTGCATACATCAAACTACCCACTGCAGACGCATATGGAATCTTATCCATTTCAGCCTTTTCTTCCTCAGACACAGGACAATCCTGTTTGTTAAGTTTCACATATGGTGGCAATGAAACACTCAATGCCTTTCCCTTCTCCATATTGAAACATTGTAAAACCTTGTCAATATACTATGTTTGAGATAACCAAATCAACTTCTTTAATCTGTCTCTCTCAATGCGCATACCAAGTATATGACTTGCCTCACCCATGTCTTTCATGTCAAACGATTTTTCCATCTTTGACTTCAAAGCTAAAATTTCTTCCAAGTGTTTGCCAGCAATCAACATGTCATCCACATACAAAATAAGGATCAGTCAACTGCCATCCTAAGCCTTATTTGTATATAGACAGTGATCGAACTCACTACGTTTGTAGCCTTGACAAAGCATAAACTTGTGGAACTTATGGTACCATGCCCTCGGTGATTGTTTTAAGCCATAAAGACTCTTTAACAACTAGCATACCAAATCTTCCTTGCCTTTCTCAACAAACCCTTCTGGCTGCTGCATGTAAATTTCCACATCTAAATCACCATGCAAGATCGTTGTCTTGACATCCATTTGGTGCAACACCAAATCCAATATGGAAACCAATGCAAGAAAGCATCTCAATGTAGTCATCTTGACCACTGGAGAGAAGACTTCATCAAAGTCAATGCCTTGTTCTTGCCTAAAGCCCTTGGCAACAAGCCTTGCTTTGTACTTTGGCTCACTATCATGAGTGGTGATCTTATACCTGTAAACCCATTTACAAGGTAGAGCCTTTTTGCCGTGTGGTAATTTAACTAGCTTCCATGTCTAGTTTTTATGCAGAGCTGTCATCTCTGACTGCATGGCCAACTGCCATTTTTTCGAGTCAACCACTTGTAATGCTTCCTTGTAACAAGATGGTTCTCCGCAATCTGTGAGCATGACATAATTTAGAGATCGCACATAACAATCAGGTGGTTTGGAGACACGCTCAGAACGTCTCACCACAACTGATTTAGAGATGGCACATAACGATCAGGTGGTTTGGAGACACGCTCAGAACTTCTGACCACAACTGATTCTGCCTCTCTAGCCACTATAGGTTGTTTGTCATAAAATCTAATATCTAACCAACCCGAATGATTGTCTCATATTAAATTGATCACTTAATGTGGGAGAATAAATGGGAACAAGTGTTAAGATATAGATATGTGCTTATAGATCTATCTCAACATGGGGCCAATGGTAAAGGGGCCCAAATGAGAGATGGTCTATCAAAGAGCAAGGCTAACCAATGGAGCATAAAACCTTAGGGTTAGCTTCATTAAAGACCTCCAATAATGTGTGTAAAGTCCTTTGACCTTAGGTAATTGACCTTAGGTAAGCTAGGGCTGAGCTTGAGGCGGGAACCCGGCCCAAGCTCGAGGTGCTTGTTCTGCTTGAGGTGCTTGTCGTGCTTGAGGTGCTTGATTAAGGTGCTTGAGGTGCTTGATCTGCTACATGCTTGAGGTGCTTGATTAAGGTGCTTGAGGTGCTTGATCTGCTACATGCTTGAGGTGCTTGACTTGCTACATGATTAAGGTACTTGAGGTGCTTTGACAAGCTTGCCTGAGATGCTTGTGGGAATACCCCCTAGTCCAAGTGCTTAGTCATGCTTGATGACTAAGGTGCTTGAGCACCAAAAGTCAAAAGGATCTCTACAAAGAGGGGGGCGAACCCTTTTCCTAGGGGCTAGAGAGAGAACACACACTCTCACACACACAAGGAAGGCCCAAGCTTGAAGAGAGCAGGGACACATGTCAGGCCCCTACCCATGTTACCTTCATGAGATGCTTGAATCCTATTGGCTAGGCTTCAAAGGGGTCCAATGATAAATTACTTGAATTATCTAATTGTTTTTGCATTTATCAAGTCCTCTCTCACAAAGGGGAAAGGGGGACACTTGTCCCAAGACTACACCTATTGCTAGAAATGGCCCAAGCTTGTGATTGGCTAGGCTTGGCATGAGCCAATGAGCTTCAATGATGAGCTAGAAGAGGGGGTCGACCTAGCAAGGAGGGGGGTTTCTTAGGGGGTATACTCACCCACACACACTCACAAACACTCTCATTGTGTGCTATGCAAAGTGCAAGAGCTCCCTCTCCTTCTCCAAGCAAGTAGAGGTTGAGAGCTACACCAACACTCTTGGCTATGGAGTGCAAATCCAACCAAGATCCATGCTTCAACGCTTCAATGCTTAAGCTTTCCATCTCCTTCTTCTTCATTACTATGCTATTATGTATGCTAGCTACAAGAGTTATGATAAGTGAGGAACTACATCTTTCTCCTATGAAATGTTTCTTCTTCCTCTTCCCTACCCTCATTCCCTGCTAGCTCTCTCCACCTTCAAAGGTGTTTGAGGTCTTGGGAGTGAGGCTTGGGATAGTTAAAGCTTTCTTCAAGTTTATGTTATGTTTGTGATGCATGAAGCTTTCCATCTTCATTGCATCACCTAGGTCACAAGGAACACAAAGATTGTATTGTAACAAGTCTCTCGTAATGGGAGAAATCATAATACAAATGCCTATTGGAGGGGGGACCGGCTCCACATAAATCCGGTCCTCAACTGTTGTCGTGTTCTCTAAATTCTCTCTCTTACAAAAGTATTGTTCATGCCAAGTTAACTAATTGGTATGATTATGTTGCTATCTTCAATTATGTTCACCCGTTATGCTCACGAAGTCATTTCTCAAAAGTACTCTCATTAATTTCCGCTACTCTCAAGTTAAATAGGCCAATTCCATTACATTGGTATCAGAGCAATTGGTTTCTCTTTTCTTGATTAAGAAGAGAGGTCCTTAAGTAGCCTATAAATGGTTGATGTTGTTAATTATATTACGGTAAGTGGAATTGGGATCTATTATCGGTTTTGTTGAGCCCACTATGTGGGGGATGGTGCACACCTCGGGAGCTTTGGACTTAATAATGGAGTCTTTTTAGACTTGCCTACGGCTTTACCATTATTGAGCCATAAGAAGTCCAAAAGGAGCTATCCCTTGGCAACTCTGCTATGTTAGACCTACTCCTCTACTCTCTATAATTAACCACTTTGAGTCGTGGGTGTAGATACTTAAGAGCCAATTTTCAAAGGCTAAGAGGAGTGGCAACTAAGGTTTTGAATTGCCAAAGCATACACTAAGTACATACATAAATTTTGTTAACATGGCTAACAATAATCAAGAGAGTAGAATGAACATTGATAGCTTTGATTTTGCACATGAAGGTGCTAATAATGATGCTCCCATGTTTGTGAATTATCTCGTCACTAGGTTGCAGCAAGCTATGGGCAACCCTGCTTTGCAAGCCGAAGTTACTCAACAACTTCGTGCTTATGGAATTTCCCTTCCTCTCCAAGAGGAGAGAGAGCTTAGGAGGCCTCTTGATGAGACCCCCAAAAGAAAACTCTCTCCCATTCGAGAGGAGGAATCCAAAGATCAAGAAAGCAAGGAAACTTTAAGTTCCTCTGAAAATGTGGCTCCATGAAGACGGCGGTCTAGACGATCGCCCACTCCTCCCAAGAGGAAAAGATCAACACATAGTCCTTCTCCTCATCATTCTGAAAGGCAAGAGAGGAAACAAAGGAAGAAAAGGGCTAGGAAGAGGTCACCCTCTTCTCCTTCTTCTTCACCTTCCTTCTCTTCCGACGAAAGTTATGGCTATTCTCCTACAGAATACAAGAGGGGAGGACATCGCAAATCATTTCCTGCATGGCGAAGGTCACAAAAGCTAAAGAAGTTCAAGGAGGGAGGAAAGAGTATCTCTTTTCTCACCTATGATGGCACCTTTGGTGCTACCGACAAAGTGTTGGCCTTCATTCAGGAATTTGATGCGGCCTTTGGAGATGAGGGCTTCATAGAGTCCTCCAAGCTACTCCATGTAGCTATGCACTTCCAAAAATCAGCTCGTCAATGGTGGGCTAGCCTTCGTGGAAATGGTGAAGCCCCAAAGACATGGAAAACTCTACGAGTTTCCATCATGAAGCAATTCCTTGAAAGCGATGCAAAGGACAAAGTGCTTACCGAATGGCGCAGCTTGAAGCTCCTCTCCCATGAGTCTATCCACAAATATGTAGACAAGTTTTGGGATTTACATCTCAAGGCTACTGTCTTTCAAAAGATAGACTTTGCCGAGCAAAGGCAGCAATTCTGTGCGGGATTACCTGAAGAGATGGCCGAATACATCAACTCTCAAAGGCCTGCTACTATTACCGAAGTAATCCATCACACCATGGTTGCTTCACGCATCAATTTCCATCAAGGGGCTAGAAGTAATGTCAAGCCCATGGAAAACAAAGACAAAAATGATGCAAAGGGAAAAACCAATGTTCAAAATACTTCCCAAGTCAATTCCAACAACAACAACAACAATCGGTCCAAGGAGAAGGGAGTTTACAAAGGTAAAAACAAACTCTCTCCTGAAGAGCTTGAAGCTTTTCGCAAGGACCATAAGTGTTTCAAGTGTGGGGATCAAGGACATGGCTATCGTTCTTGCCCCAAGAAGAATACTCGCAATGAGACTCCTAGGGCTTCCACCATCGAAGCTCCAAAAGAGGATGCTCATTGCAAAGGATCATCGCTTTCCTATGCTTGGGGAAAGGTAAGAGAGCATGATGCCTTCATCTTGTTTGACCCTGGATCTACTCTCAACTTCATATCAATGGAGTTGGCCACCAAGTTGGGCATTCAAGGTTTTGAGATGGGAGATATAGTAGTGGCTGATGCAGGTTTCAAGGGACAACAAGCCTCCATTACTCCCTTGATTGGGAAGTTGAGGCTTCATGTCCAAAGCTATGTCGACAAAGAAGATTTTTTCATCTCTCCTCTCCAACATGAGGATGTTATCCTAGGGGCACCATGGTTTGATCGCATGGCTGCCAACATGAAGTTCTCTGAAAGGAGAATCTACAGTGGAAAGAACATGTATATAGATGCTAGTGAGCGTGGTCGCACTATTCCACTTGTAAATCCTCTTGCTTTTGATAAGTCAATGAAGAGCTCAGTTTCTGCGTACATGATTTTTGTCAAAGAGTCTCTAAAAGATACTAATGTTTCATAAAATGTAAATAGTAGGAATCAAGAAGAGTTAGACTTGTCTGATTTTCTAAAAGGATTCCAAGATGTGTTCGATGATATCCCTATGGACTTACCTCCAAAACGAGGGGATGATGACCATCGTATTGAGCTCCTTCCTGGAATCTCACCACCTAACAAGCCTCCTTATCAAGTCTCACAAGCTCAACAAGAGGAGATTATGAGGCAAGTACAGGAATTGGTAGACAAAGGGATGGTGAGGCCTAGTTCCTCTCCCTTTTGTTCTCCAGTCCTTTTAGTGCAAAAGAAAGATGGTACATACCGTATGTGTGTGGACTATCGATCACTACACCATATCACTATCAAAAACATATTTCCCGTACCTCGGGTAGAAGATCTGTTTGATAAGCTACAAGGCTCTACCTACTTCAGTAGAATTTACCTTAATAGTGGCTATCATCAAATAAGGATAGTGGATGAAGATATCTTAAAGACCGCGTTTTGCACAACGTTTGGTCTTTATGAATATCTAGTCATGCCTTTTGGCTTGACTAATGCACCAGCTACGTTCAATCGTTTGATGGAGAAAAGTTTTAGACCATACCGCAAATTCATTGGAGTGTTCTTTGATGATATCATCATCTATTCCAAGTCTTTGGAGGAACATAATTAACATCTCCAAGTGATTTTTCAAGCATTGAGGGAGAACAAGCTTTTTCTCAACCAAAAGAAAAGTGAATTCTTCCTACAAGAGATTCAATACCTAGGTCATATTATCTCTAAAGATGGTATCCAAATGGATCCATCAAAGTTAGAGGTAATAAAAGCATGGCCTAACCCAAGAAATCTACATGAGCTAAGAAGCTTTGTTGGTATGTGTGCATACTATAGACGCTTCATAGCAAAATTCTCTCAAGTAGCAAGACCACTACACGACTTAACTAAGAAGAACGTTAAGTTTGTATGGACTGCTAAGGAGCAAAATGCTTTTGAAAAGCTCAAAGATAAACTTACTTCCCAACCATTCCTCGTGCTTCCGGATCTCTCAAAGCCATTTGAGGTCCAATGTGATGCTTGTGGTGATTGCCTTGGAGCAGTTTTGCTTCAAGAAGGGCATGCCATAGCATATGAGAGCCGAAGGCTCAATATTGATGAACGAGTCTTGGGCATTTATGAGAAAGAGCTTTTAGCTGTTCTACATGCCCTAGACACATGGAAGCACTACCTATTGGGGACTCCATTTATTCTACGAACCGACCACCAAAGTCTCAAGTATTTCATGACGCAAACCAAGCTTTCCGACAAACAAATGAGGTGGGAAAATTTTCTTTCGCAATTTAATTTCCATATTGCTCACATAGCTGGTAAGCACAATCAAGTGGCTGATGCACTTTCACGACGACCAAAATTTAATGCGGTGTCTATAGCTACTCACAATGATCTATCCTCTATGATAGATGAGTATGCTACTGACCGTGAATTTAGAGACATAATGTCAGCCCTTGCTTTGGGGAAGAAAGAGGAACCATTCACCTTGCAGGATGGTTATCTTCTCCACGGCAATAGGCTATGTGTTACCCATTCCCTTCGTGAGAAAGTTATGTATGAATCCCATGCTCCTCCATATGCGGGGCATAGAGGTATTCAACTACTCTCCGAGGAGTAGAGACGTACTTCTATTGGCCTACCATGAAAGTGGACATACAAGAGTATGTATCAAAATGTGTAGTATGCCAAAAGACCAAGTATGATAGAGGGAAGCAACTTGGATTACTCCAACCATTGCCTATTCCAAATTCACCATGGGAGAGTATATCCATGGATTTCATCTTTGGATTACCCAAGTCTATCCATGGGAATACAGGAATATGGACAATAGTTGACAGGTTTAGCAAGCAAGCACATTTTATTCCTGTCAAAAAGACTATTAAGGCACATCAAATGGCAACTCTCTTCATATTTCAGATTTTCAAGCACCATGGATTACCCACATCCATCAAATCAGATAGAGATCTTAGAATGACCAGTAATTTTTGGAAAGGTCTCTTTGAAAATCTAGGAACAAGATTGAATTTCTCTTCGGCCTATCACCCACAAACGGATGGCCAAAGTGAGATAGCCAATCTTACGATACTCGATCTACTCAAGAATTATGTTACTGAAGTAGATCAACGCTCACAATGGGAAAAGTACTTACCTCTTGTAGAGTATGCCTACAATAATATTGTACATACTTCTACGGAAAAGGCACCTTTTGAGATCATTGAGGGAAGACCTAAAAGTCCCTTGCTACTCAAAGTACATGGGAAGATCTTCGCCACCGATGAGTATAGCCGTGACCTACAAGAATCTTTTCAAAAGATTAGGGAGGCTATATCCATCTCTCAACAAAGGCAAAAACCTGCTGCTGATAAGCACAGAAGAGCCTTAATGTTCAAAGAAAATGATTGGGTCTTACTCAAGTTTCCTAAGGCTCGATTAAGGCAAACGACGGGCAAAAATCCTACGGGCCATCAAAAGTATTATGCTAAACTACCAAAAAGATACTATGGTCCTTTCCAAATCTTGAAGCCCATCAATGAGACGGCTTATCAACTCAAGTTGCCCAACCATTGGCTCATACACAATGCCTTTCATGTAAGCCTACTTAAGCCTTACAAAGGAGAGCCACCAACTGAACCAATTATTGAAGATCCTCCCGAAGTTGAAGACCAAGAAGAGGTGCTACAACCCGAAGCTGTCCTTCGGCATGAAGACAAGGTACTATGACATGGTAAGATTATCCGACGGTATCTTATCAAGTTCAAAAATTATCCTTTTGAAGATGCTAGATGGATGCAAGGAATACAATTTAAGGATAGTATGAACCTTGTCAATGCTTACAATGCTACATTAGAGTAAGCAAATGTACAAATTTCTTTTAAATGACTCATGTTTTTGTCTTATAAGACTAGTCCTCTTTTTAATTGTGCACAAAATTAACTAGTATGCATGCTTAGAATCATGTTTGTGATGACGACGTCTCTCAAACACCAAGTAGAATTTGTCACTCTACTTTGGGAGAATGAAATGGACTAAAGAGCAGACATGCTTGCGGCAGCTACGTCTCCCAAGCACCAAATGGATTAGTCATCCGTCTTGAAAGATGTCGTAGGGTAAAAACGGATCCTCTACCCGCTAAGTAAAATTGACTAATGACTAAGGCTTTATCTCTTCTACCTCATAGTCGAGGACGACTATGATTTCAAGAGAGAGGTAATGTCGTAAAATCTAATATCTAACAAACCCAAATGATTTTCTCATATTAAATTGATCACTTAATGTGGGAGAATAAACGGGAACAAGTGTTAAGATATAGATATGTGCTTATAGATCTATCTCAACACGGGGCCAATGGTAAAGGGGCCCAAATGAGAGATGGTCTATCAAAGAGCAAGGCTAACCAATGGAGCATAAGACCTTAGGGTTAGCTTCATTAAAGACCTCCAATAATGTGTGTAAAAGTCCTTTGACCTTAGGTAATCTAGGGCTAAGCTTGAGGCGGGAACCCGGCCCAAGCTCGAGGTGCTTGTCCTGCTTGAGGTGCTTATCGTGCTTGAGGTGCTTGATTAAGGTGCCTGAGGTGCTTGATCTGCTACATGCTTGAGGTGCTTGACTTGCTACATGATTAAGGTACTTGAGGTGCTTTGACAAGCTTGCCTGAGATGCTTGTGGGAATACCCACTAGTCCAAGTGCTTAGTCATGCTTGATGACTAAGGTGCTTGAGCACCAAACGTCAAAAGGATCTCTACAAAGAGGGGGGCGAGCCCTTTTCCTAGGGGCTAGAGAGAGAACACACACTCACACACACAAGGAAGGCCCAAGCTTGAAGAGAGCAGGGACACATGTCAGGCCCCTACCCATGTTACCTTCATGAGATGTTTGAATCCTATTGGCTAGGCTTCAAAGGGGTCCAATGATAAATTACTTGAATTATCTAATTGTTTTTGCATTTATCAAGTCCTCTCTCACAAAGGGGAAAGGGGGACACTTGTCCCAAGACTACACCTATTGCTAGAAATGGCCCAAGCTTGTGATTGGCTAGGCTTGGCATGAACCAATGAGCTTCAATGATGAGCTAGAAGAGGGGGTCGACCTAGCAAGGAGGGGGGTTGCTTAGGGGGTATACTCACCCACACACACTCACAAACACTCTCATTGTGTGCTATGCAAAGTGCAAGAGCTCCCTCTCCTTCTCCAAGCAAGTAGAGGTTGAGAGCTACACCAACACTCTTGGCTATGGAGTGCAAATCCAACCAAGGGCCATGCTTCAATGCTTAAGCTTGCCATCTCCTTCTTCTTCATTACTATGCTATTATGTATTCTAGCTACAAGAGTTATGATAAGTGAGGAACTACTTCTTTCTCCTATGAAATGTTTCTTCTTCCTCTTCCCTACCCTCATTCCTTGCTAGCTCTCTCCACCTTCGAAGGTGTTTAAGGTCTTGGGACTGAGGCTTGGGATAGTTAAAGCTTTCTTCAAGTTTATGTTATGTTTGTGATGCATGAAGCTTTCCATCTTCATTGCATCACCTAGGTCACAAGGAACACAAAGATTGTATTGTAAAAAGTCTCAACTGTTATCGTGTTCTCTAAATTCTCTCTCTTGCAAAAGTATTGTTCATGCCAAGTTAACTAATTGCTATGATTATGTTGCTATCTTCAATTATGTTCACCCGTTATGCTCACAAAGTCATTTCTCAAAAGTACTCTCATTAATTTCCGCTACTCTCAAGTTAAATAGGCCAATTCCATTCCACTGTTCCTGAGCCTAACCATGTTGTCTTGATGTGCTAGCACTAGGTCCATCTTCCCTGAAGAAAACTCTTCTGATCTCCTCTGTCTTCTCTGGCTTAGCGTGAAACTTGGCTTCATTGAAATGCACATCATTTCTACGAATAACTTTTATGGACTCAGGATCCCAAAGCCGGTAACACATCTCGCCCGATTCTCCGTAGCCAAGAAATATACACTTCTTGCTCTTTGGTTCTAACTTATTCCTGAACTCCTTAGGAATATGGCTATAAGCTTCACAACCAAAGACTCTGAGATGCTTATACAAAGGTGCCTTGCATGTCCATAGCATGTCGGACACTTCACTCTTATACAGAACCCTACTAGGAGATCTGTTGATCAAATGGACTGTTGTAGCCACTGCTTCCGCCCAAAATACATCAGTCAACTCAGCATTTGACAACATGCTTCTGACCTTATCTTGTATGGTCCTATTCATACATTTTGCAACCCCATTTTGTGAAGGATATATGGTGCAGTAAGTTTCAGCTTAATCCCTTTTGCTTCACAAAAGTCTTGAAAAGATTTGGAAATGTACTCTCCACCATTGTCAGTTCTCAAGCACTTGAGCTTCTGACCACTCTAATTCTCCACAAGCTGCAAGAATGTCTTAAAGATCTTGAGCACCTCATCCTTGTGCTTCAAGAAGTAAACCCATACTTTGTGAGAATAGTCATCTATGAATGTACAAAAGTACGTTGCTCCCCCTAGGGACAAACTAGGCATTGGTCCACATAGATCATTGCGCACAAGAGCTAACCGTTCATTCCTATGATTCCTCTTTGATCTGTGTGATTCCTGTGTTTTCTTACCATAAACACAATGCTCACAAAACTTGAAATCTTGAAATGAAAAGCCATGCAAATAACCATAATGAGAAAGTATTTCCATTCCTCTTTTTGACATATGTCCTAGCCTACGATGCCACAGTGACACACTTGGCTGCTCAATCACATTAATTGCATGGTTTTTAAGCTCTGAAACATGTAAAGTGTACAGAGTTCCTAACTTGCTGCCATGTGCTACAGTCATCGAACCTTTGGAGATCTTCCAAGCACTGTTCCCAAAAATTGTCACATAACCCGCATCATCCAACTTCCCTGTATTGATCAAGCTCTTTCGGATTGCTGGAACATGTCTGACATTCTTGAGCCATAAAGAAGAGCCATTCTAAAACTTCAATTGCACATCTCCCACTCCAAGTATGTCACAAACCTGCTCATTGCCAAGTCTGACATAATCTTTAGTAGTCACATATGATGTAAACCACTCTTTGTGCGGAGAAACATGTAAAGATGCCCCTGAGTCGATAATCCAATCACTCATAGCATGTCCATCCTCTGCATTCAAGAAAACAGAATCAAGATTGCTTGTGAGGAAGATGTCACCAGCTGCTATACCAGAATCACTATCTGAACCAGATCCTGTGACATTCACCTCTTCAATCTTCACTGAACTCTTCTTTTCATCTTGCTCAGAAATCTTTGTTTTGCCTTTTTCTTGTTTCCACTTCGTACAGTCTCTCTTCATGTGACCCTTCTTGCCACAATGGTAGCATCCTATGTCATCCTTTGACTTCAAGTCACGAGACTTACTTCGGTTTTGTGCCTTCTTACCCTTCTTCTCTTTAGACTGTTGCCTCCCTCGAACGACCAAAGCACTGTTGCCTTTGCCTTTGTCAATGTTCTTCATGTTCACTTCCTCTGTGAGCAAGCTGCCTTCTACATTGGCACTTGTAAGACCTTCTGGCACGACAGAATTACTTAACGCTGTGCAAAAAGTATCCCAACTGTTTGGCAAAGTGATTAAGAGAAACATAGCCTTCACTGAATCTGGAAAGACTATCTCCTGTGCTATTAACTGGCTGAAAATTGTGTGAAATTCATTGAGATGATTTGACATGGCTGTCCCTTCCTTCATCTTCAAATCCACCAATTTCTTGAGCCAGTAAATCTGAGAAGCAGCACTTTGTTTCTCGTACATACCACATAGCTTTTTCCATACGCCATACGCTGTAGTCTCTTCTGCTACGTTGAAGTAAACATTTTTTGCCAGTGTCAGCATGATTGTGGAACAAGCTAACTCGTCAAGCTCTTCCCACTCATCTTCAGCCATACCTTCTGGTCTCTCCCCTTTGAGCTTCAGTGGCTTCACTTGTTTTTTCTGCACCAAAACCTGTCAAATATGCTTCTTCCAGAATGGAAAGTTTGTACCGTCCAGCTTCTTTATGTTGTAAAGAGTCTCACTTTGAGAAGATGCCATATCTGCCAAACTGTTTACTTCTGGGAAAAATCCGACAGAGTTTCCCCTGTAAACTGGCCTCTGTACATAGTAAACAAGCTGTAAACAAGCTGAACACCTCTCCTCAAGAACTGTCAGCATTTTGAAAAAATTTTACAGAGTCTCCCCTGTAAACTGAGCTCTGGAAACCAAAAGATAGCTCAAAAACAACCATAAATAGCTGACCACTGACAAATCTAAGAATCTCTGTATTATGCTATCCTGTAAGCATACACTGTCTCCTGTCTGGGCGATCACAGAACATGTATCTGTCTCAAGACTGAACCCTTAACAATGCCTCAACAGTCTGACGCATAAGATGCAATCTAGTGTCTGCACAAATTCATACATCCTATGGGATAAAAGTCACCGAAGAGGATGCGTGTAGAGGGAAACTCCAGCAACCTAATCCACCTCACACTGGGTAACCCAGCCCCCAGTGCTTGGCTTCAAAAAACCTCACACACGACCCTCACAGATGGCTCAGCAAACTGCCCAGAACTAGCATGCATCCTATAATAGACCAATCATTGTCCTATGACCGCTGTGGCGGTCTGTCTGCTAGCGTGACTCACAACTAGCAGACCCACAATCACAATACATCAATCTGCAATACATGCCAGTGGTGTCAAGCTGTCATATGGCCACACCTCCCCTGGAACCTAGCAAGCACAAAAAGTAGCAATGCAGACTGCAATATATATATTTGATGATATATATGTGTACCTGGTCTATAGATGATGCTTTGAAGACTAATAAGTGATGTATGTCGATGCCGATATTGATGCCGACCACCTCCTGCTTGCCAATCTACACAAGACGGGTTTCTTTGCGGCTGAAACCTATCTTCTGATGTAGTGCTCAAACGAAATTCTGAGGGCATAAACAGCTTCGAAAGGGGGGTAAAACCCCAAATCGCCTTCTGGAAATATTCCCGGAACGCCGAGTGTGAATTTCCAAGCTTCGGATCCAGAATCTGCGTGAAAAGTGCGTACGCACGCGATTACATAAAACCGCACTGAACCAAGCTCTGATACCAATTGAAGTCGCGGAGCGAAGCGTGGATCGACTCACACACACACACACACACACACACACACACACACACACAGATATACAGAGAGCTTACACAGTACGCAGAGAATCGTTTGAAGGGTTATCTCCCAAAACCTTATTATCCACAAAAGTATAAGTGAGTATATACAAAGAGTTAGTGATAAGTGAGTTAGGCGGGCGGCCGGCCATATCCATATAAGATGCCACTTTGGTTTTAATCCCAACAGAGAGTCTATGGTTAGATTTGTAGACGATTAGTGAGTTAGATCATTGCAAGTCTAGAAATGGGTAAACAGGAAATACTCCGAAGATAAAGATCCGAGAGATCACGTAGCGGCTTTTAGAAGAGTAATTAGAGCATATGAAGTTTTGGATTTAGTGGAAAGATGCAATTTTGAGACTCTAGAAGAGTTATTTGAAGAATTCATCAAAGAAATCTTGTCGAAAAGCATAGCTCACAATACGGTATTGAAAATTCACAAATTCAAGCAGAAAGAGGTGAATCAGTGCGCAAAGTAGCATTACTACTGAAGAGATATGTCAATTTCTACCCGAGAGCGGAACTACCTACATAGGCACGATTGATGCTGACCTTTATCCAGGGAATGAAACATGCAGGTCTTCAAAAGGATCAACATATGATAAGAAGCCTGATGCTAAACAAATTGAACAAAGAAGCTCTTTATCTAGTGGATAATTGTGAGGCATATAAAGAAGAGGATTGTAAGAGTCAAGAGGATGACACATGCTCTCAGCACAATGATTCACAAATGATTGAGTCCATTGCAAAACCAGTGGTAACTATCGGTTAAGAAAAGTTTATTGAACACATGGTCAAGAGATTAACTCCTCTTGTAAAGTCTGATTTGGGGGAGCTTAGGTGGTTCGAAATTGAGGAAAAATGGACAAACCATACAAGGAAAGATGCTAGTATAGCATGGAATATGCTAGAGAGAGATATATACAACCTATTCTAGTAGCACCTAATTCACCTAGATACATTACGGGGAATGGACCAAGTTCAGTAGTGATTACAAGGCCACATCCTATCTTAGGACAACAACCTCCACTACCAGGTGCTAAAATGCTTGTAGACATGAGATACACACTCATAATGGAAGCATCTAATAAACAAGACTAGTACCAACTACAATGTATTATAATTTATAACAATCAAAGCGAGTGCTACCCTTCAAAGCGATAGAGAAACACATGGAGTGGTGAGGCCGGTACAATCTCCACCTCCTGCGTTTTGACCTGAAGAAAGAAGATATGAGATGGACAAAAGGACATTGCAGCTCATTATGAATAGAAGCTTAGCTAGGTCAAAGCCTATTTACAACCAAGAGGAAATGCAAGAAGAAGCTCCTCAACCAGAGATAGATTGTCACAAAAGGTGTGACAACCACTTGGTCAAACAATGTCCTCATATGGAGATCAGTCAAGTAAATGCCTATTGTCTTGACTACGGCTTCATCTCTTGATCCTCGACTTTTTAAAAAACCCAAACCAAGTCATAAAGATCACAATGAATGTCTCAAGAATCGTTCAGCTACTCAGTAGATCAAAAAACAAAAACGTCGTACCAGTTCAAGTAGTTATGAGAGCACAAGCTCAAAAGGAAGCAAATGAGAATCTAGAGGCAGAGAAGATGAAAATGGATGCGAGTCTAGAGATGGGTGAACCAAAGACTGACACACCTAGTCAAAAAACCAAGAGCAAACGGAATAGTTGAAAAGCTAGAAAGGCTAGGATGAAAGCACGTAGGCAATGAGAGCAGAAATCCCTAGCTGAGGAGCTTAAATAGGCTAAAGAGAAGATAAGACAACATGAGGAAAGGGTTGGCCCTTCTCTTACACAGGCATCTCAAGCTCTAGAAGAAACATCCATGAAAGAGAAACTGAGAAGTGCTATTTCAGGAGGATCCGTATTGGTTGATAAGGTTAATGAGCCATTAGATGCCCTCTTGAAAGCCTATGAAGTGCAACTTAAAAACAACCAGACCCAAGAACAGAGGTGGATGACATATCCCTATACGGAACTAGGATCAAAGGTTGGAAATGTGCTAAACAATGATTCAAACAGCACAAAATTTACTAGAACCACCAATTGGAAAACCTGAGGATGATGATCCTTGTCCCACCCACACCAATAATCCCACCAAACCAGGAATGAAAAGAGCTAGATCCCAGTCATGAGCATGTACCAAAGCTTAAGGAACCAACATTAGAACCAAGGATAGTGTTGAATACCACAGATAACTCTTCCAAGGGATTTAACCTAGCGATACTAGAAGGTTGTAAAGAAATAGATGGTCTTGACAAATTGTGGAAACAAGTCAAAGAGGCCAATGAAGCAAGTGAGCTAATCAGACAAGAATATGGGAACACCACTCTTCTTGTGGAATTCCAAGGTGTAAAAACCATGGCAATCCTTGATAGTGGAGCTGGTGTTTCCATTGCAACAAAAGAGATCTGGAAACAATGGCAAAAACCAGCAGTGAGGGCTACCAGTATGACACTGCAGCTCGCAGACAAATGCATGGAAAATCCCATAGGACTGCTAGAAAAAGTAGTTGTCACTTCTTATGGCATTGAGTATGAGCATACCTTTGCTATTGTTAATTTTGTCAAGAAGAAGGAAAAACCATTCATGCGGCAACTGAAAATGGTCCAAGATTGGGGTTATGACCATATTTACTTGAGACATATGGAAACCATGACAAGGATAAACTTGAAAGACCATAGCTACAAGGATGTGATGAGACACCAATTGAGGAGTTTGATTCCACTACGATAGCAGGCTCAGAACTTCCAGCATGGTTGGGTAAGCCTACAGAATTGTGGATGTGTGGAGCTTCGCAATGCGGAAGCTTAAAGCGAAGAATGTATCCTAGAAAAGGCAATCAAAGATAAGGATTATATCCCAGAACAATTTCCAAGAGAAGTATTAAAGCCACTAGAATGGGAGCACATCTTGACTACTCTGGATGTGTGCTCTATTCAAGACGATCCAGCAACAAAGTTTTGTGATGGAAATGGCTTTGATGTTGTTCCTTAATTTGTAGTGAGTGTGATCCAGGAAAAAGAAGACAAAGAAGAAGAAGAAGACGAGTTCTATGATTCCGTAGAACACTTGGAGCTTCAAGAAGATGTCAACTATGGAAATCCCAACAATCCAGTAGGTGACATGAATGGGGGATTTTATATTTGCGAGCTTTTGTTTTTGATATTTTGGAATTGAAACATTATTTTTGAGCTTTTTAAATCTCATATTACTTTAATGATATCTTTAAATATTAGTGTGGCATAAGAAAAGTCTACATTAGATTGTACAATTATGCAATCACCAAACAAAAATGTAACATGCATGTATGGATTTGCTTGTGGGAATGTATGCTCATGCACATCTCTTATTAGCATAAAATGTAACTTTAAAAAAAGCACCATTTCTAATTAATTTTGATTGAACTTCATATTTTGAAGAATAGAAAACAACATACTTTAGAGATCATTTTGAGCTTGCCAATATTTCGAGTGAATATCATGCTTAGTATTTTTTTCAAAAAGAGGGAATATGAGCCGATTGAGAGTTTGAAGGCGTAGGGGAAGGAAGGTTGGGAATGAAGAGGGAGGAGAGCACTAGCACAAAGTAGAGGTATGAGGGCCAAGAGGGCATTGTACAAAGAAGCCCTGACTCAGCCTTATTTTTGTGTGCATGGTCAAAGATCACTGAATGTTTTGATGAACTACAAGGTGTAAAATGCGCATCAGATAAATCTCAATGCATGGAAATGTTTTGAGCAAAAGCTACTAGATATGACATGAGGGAGGAGTTTGACATGGACCATTTCTCTTGTTGTGGTTTATTGAAAGATGGCTTTTATGAGAAACATGTTTTCGAGATAGCCATATGGTATGGCAAGACAGATGGAGGGAAAAGGGGTTGTTGCCTCCAGAGGCTGTTAGTCTTATATGCTCTAGCAGACAAGGGAGAGAAAAAGCAAAAACAATATTTACATCCCTAGAAGGAGCATGTCCATAGTTGGTGTACAAATTAGAAATAAGGCCGTGTACTGTAAGGTTTTACTATAATATTATTATATGTTGTCTGCCATAAAAAATCTTACACCAATTATGCTGGCGTGTCTCAGAGGCATAGTAAACTATAGATAAGAGCTACTTGGAAGTGATGTAGTGATGGGCACTTTTGTCAGTTGATATGCATGCCAATTGCCAATACATGAATAGATTTCCAGACAAGGATTTCCAGGAAAAAATTACTACATTTGGCAGCATAATAGTTGATATGTATACGAGATATGGTGCTCTAATAAAAGCTCAACAATTTTTCAAGGAGCTTCCCAATTGTGATGTGGTCCCTTGGTCTGAACTGATTGTGGGGTATGCCCAACATGGCAAAAATCAAGATACTTTGAATGGCTATGCACAAATGCATTTCAGCTCAAAGCATCTTGATGCAATCACCTATGTGTCTCTTCTAAAAGCTTGCTCTAGCATTCAACCACTGGAAAAAGGAGAGAAAATATATGATGATGTCAGAAACAAGATCTGTTGTGGGAGGGAACCGTGCTTGCTAATGCTTTACTAGATATGTATGCCAAATGCGATGCTGTAGTGAAGACAACAAAGAGTCCTTGATGATGAGTTGCTTGAGAGAGAGAGAGAGAGAAATTAAATGAAATAATATATTAAACATATTCAAAAGGACAAAATGACCTATGAGACCAATATGTTACACACTAGTGAATCTGATACCATGTATGAGTACAAAAAGAGAAATACTAAATTGAATTTGGACGTGTTACTAGCTGGAACTGTGTGGGGTATGTGTGATCACTGATACAATGGGTGCCCAATACAAGAGAGAGATACAATGCTTGATAAATCCATCCTCATCTATACTTTGGATGTCAATATAGTAGGGCTTGAATCCATTGTTGTACTCTCTGTGGATGCTGTGGAGCTCCTCTCCTCAATTGTGGGTATCTTGATCTCCTTAGCTCCAATGCTCGGTCAATGACAATACTACCGGTGTGAGTATGAGCTGACATTTGCAATGGTGGTTGCTCCTCTATCTGTCCAGTGTTCAATATGAAGAAATTAGTACCCTATCTTTGTTGGGATTGTCTCTCTCCAAATATCCTTAGTAAATTGTCTCTACGCATGTGTAACTCAAGTAGATATAATCCAAGACATCTCTAATCCTGATAGCTCATGACTCTAGAGAAGGGTCTGAAACCCTCTTTGAATAGATAGTGGAAGCGACCCCGTATGTCGTAATACATTGTGCACTCACATATATAATACATCTCCATCTTTGGCTCTCTATGGCATAGGAGGGGGTTCCTACCAAACATCGAGCGAGAACTCTTGAGAAAACCGAGAATCAAGCTAGGTTTATAGAATGGAATCAGAGATGTATCAATGAACTATTCACGTTACCATATAGAATTATAGCATATACGTTGTCGTTGCCACATGACAAGTTGTGGATGGATTCCTCTGAGATGTGCAACTTTGATCTTAAAAACAGTACTCCAGTGGATGATATAAGGAAGTTGAGGATGATATTGCAATTAAGACTCCATATATGTGCTTAAAGAGAAGGGCATACGACAAGCTTGTACACTCTCAGATAGAAAAGGGGGTGGAGATTTTATAGTAGGTGGAACAACAGGGGATGGCTTGATGATGGGCTCAACTGAGCACATAATGCTTATTGGTCACCATGTTAACTGCTTTGGAGGCGTCATGAAGGGGATTGGCAACATTGGCAGCAATTTAACCGAAGGGGATTGGAACACTAGCAACAATTTAACCACGGCCAATTTTCAGTCGAAACAATATTGTCGTATTCATAGCTCATAGCTTCAAAATGTGCTCGGCTCCTTTTTTAGATACCCGTGTGACTGCATGCAATGAGAGCTACATGGCGAGGTCTTGGTACGACACCCACTAACATCATTTGATAGAAAAACCTCAGCATTCCTTCATCACGGCCATTTACTGTGTAGATAAGAGCATTCCAACTGATGACAGAACATTGTCTATGGTTGGTTGCTTCGCAAGATCCCACACCTCAATTTCAACATGGATCTTTTGGCCTTCATGTGTAGCTCTTAAGCAGCAACAAGGTCTTGATCCACAGATAAGGGTGACAAGATTCATAGGAATGCCTTGTTGATTCATGTATTGACGATAAACCAAAGCTCTCTCAGCCTGGCCGACTGATATATATCTTGCAATCAAAGTTCTCCATGCAATTGTATATTGCATCCTCAGACGTTGTAGCCGAGCGAAAAAAAGGGGGGGAGGGGCTGGATCTTGCCCCTCCATCATCCGTGCGGAGGGCTCCATCCCCTCCCCCTTTTTTTCCCCAGAATTTTTTTGCTATGAGTTCTATTCGTCCTTCCCATGCCTGAATTAGGTGGCCGTGGTGATGTCTACACATGGCTCGTATCCGATTGGGCATGCCAATTGCCTGATGGTATGCGGCCCTTGCCCGACCATGTTTTATGGCCGACCATATCTCATGGTTAAGATGTTAAAGAGATAAGCACCTTCGCTTACAACACAATGCAATACAAGGTTTAGGGTTGTGTTCAAAGAAATTTTGTTCCATTTCACCTGCATTTTTTGGAAATTGTTCAAAAATTTGAACAATTTCCAAAAAATGCAAGTTTCTCATTCAAGCTATAACTACTTGTGTTCAAGATTTGATGATATACATTAAAAAAAGAGGGGGAGTTAGAGCTCTCCCATCATCCATGCACGCACGGATGATGGGGGAGCTCTACCTCCCCTTTTTTTTGCAAATCCACCCAACTTCGCCATTTCTTGCACATCCCTTCAACTTTGCCGAAGTTATTTGCTTGATTATTTTTACTTTTATTATATTTTTTAAATTTATTTCAGTTATCTTAATTTAGCTTTATAGAATATATGATATTAATTACTATACAATATATAGTATTTATAATACTATAGTATTGTGAAGTACTCACATGCGAACGAGAGACTAAACCAAATTGTGCTTGCTTTGCCCTTGAGCAAGCATCTCCTTATATTGAGATCTAGGTACTTAAAACCATCATTTGTCCTCCCATAATAGGTGGTCGGACATGCTTGGGGACACACACACCACAATATATGGAATATATAGTGTATAGTATAGTATATTTAATATATACTATATGTAGTGTAAATATAAATATATATATATATATATATATAAATATTTGGAATGTTGTATCTTGGAATGCATTGATTGTGGGAAATAACCTAAAGGAGCATCCAAGAAGATCTAGGATGTTTTGAGGGGATGACAACTAAGGGCGTCTCTCCAAATGGAATCACCTATGCTTGCATCTTGACAGAATGTGGCATTAGGCAAGATGCTGATATGGGCATAATAACCCAGGATGATATTTTTTGTTAGGGGTTGTTATAAATAAACATAATGCTTGGCAATGCCTGGGTCGACTTGTATGCCAAATGTGTTGTAGTTTGAAAGCACAAAAAATGTTTGTGGAGGATCCTCTCTAGGATGTCATCTCCTGACACACATTTTTTCAAGATATGTCAAGGATGCTATGGGGTGCTTTCGATGGATGTGAAGCAAGGGTGTCTCTCTAGATGGAATCATCTATGCTTGGATTGAAGGATGTGACACTACACAAGACACTGATTTGTGCAAAAGAATTTAGGATGATATTGTTAGTCATGTGTTGTTGAGAAAGAATTTTGTGCTTGAAAATGCCTTGATTGACATGTATATTAAGTGTAGTGAACTTTAGAAAGCACAATAAGTGCTTCAAGAGATTCTTATCTAGAACGTCATCTCTTGGAATGCACTGATTGAGGGATATGCCCTAAAGAGATGAGTCCAAGAATCTTTGGGATTTTTTGAGCGGATGAAAAGCAAGGGACTCTCTCTAAATGCAATCACTTATGCTTGCATCTTGATTGCATGTGGTAACTCAAGTTAAGGCGAAATGTTGGGCTATTTCTACCTATGCTAGGTACAGGTCCTTCAACTACATCGCTGGACGATCTTTTCAATTCAAATGGATTTGTAAGTGTGTTTCTTCAAGTTTTTGTGAAGATATAAGTGATCTTTCTCGAGACTCTGTTTCTTCAAATGTCATGCCTCTAAACATTGTACACGTTATATACCCCCCCCCCCCCCCAAAAAAAAAAAGACCTATCAAATAAACAATACATAGGTATGCTTGTTGGAATCATTTGGATTAATAGATTTATTTTGCCTTTCCAAGAAATAAACTCTTGGTGAAAATCTTTTTGGAAGTTCTTCATTCAAAGGGGAAGCTTCAAGTTCTACAAGTTCAACAAGTGTTAAAATGGCCATCAAGCCACTACCCAATTTGATACATTAGCACATTGTCTGCCTTCAACAAATCAAGTTGCGAGTGTTGGGGATGACATTTTGGGGCTTGATGATTTCAACACTTCTGGATCTCTTTCTAGCTATGCATCACAACCAACTTTCTCACTAAATGCATAGGCACCTTCTCAATCTACTTTACCAAGGGCTTTTCATATATGCCAATCATTGTATACATCTTCTTTTAACCCTTCACCACCAGTTGGTGAGATAGCTAGCCCACAAAAAATTAGGGAGCATAAGATCACAACAAGAAAAAGAGTTTGAAACAAAATCGGTTGTTTGGGTTCAAAGTCTTACCAAGGACTTGATTGATTTGAACATAGCAGGCTGTAAGATTTTTGTTACTTCTTTTACTGGTGTAATTTTCTAGTTTGAACTTGGTTGCTCACATTATCCTCTGTTTCTGGCAGCTAAAAGCAATCCTTGCGCATACATAGGTATTGATTCTGATCAGCTACCAATCAAAATAATAAAGGATGAGACTTTGTAGACATGCAAGAGTATGGCAAGCATGGGAAAAGTGATGGGTGCTCGTTGGAGACTTGGGATGGTGGGTGTGAGTGTAATAGTTTCTCTTGTTATGTCAATGGGGATGAATAATATGGGGATGGCTCCCAGGATGGGCATGGGTATGCACATGGGACTAGGCGCAAGCACAAGACCCAAGGAGACCTGGTGTGGGGTTTGGACCAGTAGTAGGTACTTGTAGGAGCTCCAGTCTACGAGGTTTTTCAAATTAGCAACAATAGTATGGTGGATCCGATGAATTGGATCTAGTAGCTTGCTAGTAATGTCAACCATACTCGCATGTGTTCTTCCTTTGGCAAATTTATTGAACATACGGCATGAATTATGGTAGGATATTGGCAATCTAAACACAACCACTAATCTTTGTACTAAACATGGGCTTGAACAAGATTTCTTAAAATCAAAATAAATGCATGTGAGATTGATTTGCTCTTCTTTGAACGTCTCTATATGTAGCATGATTGGCTTTGTAAGATGAGAAATTGAAAGGGGGAATTGTAGCACACCTTATGCATTCTTTTTAAGAGAATTATTTTTATTATTGTTGAAATGTTTTCGAGGATTAATTAGAATCAAAAGATCTAACAAGGTGAGTAATAAAGAATATGCATTTTTTTTATTTTTTGTTATGGATATATGCTAGAAATGATGAACAATGTCTATGCATGGATTGTCCTTTCGACAAAATTTATAGATGGAAGCTACTGCAAGATGTATAAACTTATGAATGAAAATTTTGAATGTACGGGCTCCATTAGACATGAGAAGGGTTGTGCTTACTTTTTTTATATCAGTTTGTACACTTCCTTCACGAACATGCATGACTTGTAGTACCTGTTTGTATCAAATACACCATTAGATATCTAGCCATTGAAACCGTCATGATTCACACACCTTTTTCAGGAATCGCAAGCTAGACTTCTCATTAACATTTGCTTGTATTTTTTTCAATAAACATCATAATTAGGGATGTTTTTAGCATACCTTGCAATCTCCACCCCACATCTTCCTTCTTGAAGGCAACATATTTTAAAATGGTTGCCAAAACATCATATATTTTTGCGAACATGGCTCTCCATCCACTATGTGTTCTCACCTTCCTCTGAGTGTCATCAACATTATGGACATTGATAGTCTTCTCAAAGATGAGCATGAATAGGTACATATGCAAGGTTTTCATAGATATATAGTTATATAATATAATTTATACAATTATATGATGTCATTGTATATAGTATAGTTATATATATGCTATAATATATTTATAGTTATATGTGTGTGTGTGTGTGTGTGTGTGTGTGTGTGTGTATATATATATATATATATATATATACACACACACACACATACATATAGTACATTTATAATTATATATATAATAGTATAATGATATATGGTATAGTTATATATTATTCTACGTTGCATATTTGTATAATTCTTTATAGTATAGATATATATATACATATAGATGCATGCTTTGTGGTTCATATCTTGCTAGATGTTCAAGCTCAAAGCTAGGACTTTTTCAAAATTATACATGTTTTGTGGTGTGTATCGTATGAGTAATGTCTTTTTTTTTTGTTAACGTTTTTGTGCCGCTAGAAAAGGCTTCAAATTAAATGTCAAAAAGCTTGCAAAATAATTTTAATTGCAAAAGCTCAAAATGAGAAGCTCACTAAAAAAACACACTCACATGAATGACACTTTAACTAATGCATGGTTTTATGATTTTCCAGATCAAAGACCCAAGAACCAATGTCACCACTACAAGACTAAAGTGTATCAGAAGTGGATTCCAACATCCTCGATGGTGACACAATTGCAACAGGCATCCTCATATGTGGCTCCTATACAAGAACAAAAGACTCAGCCAAGAAAAACACAAGCATGTCAACGAGCTAACAACGCTCTAATCAATTGTCTAGAAAAGTCCTTCCAAAAACACCAATCCAAGGGCAAACAAACTCTATTTTTGGTATAACCTATGGTAGCCTTAGTATATAAGGTGCGTAGGTCATTTTGTAAATCCCAAGGGGGGATCATTGCCGCCAGACTTACATGCTTTTTCAGACTCAGATTGGGCTGGTTGTTTTGACACGCGAGTGTCCACATCACGTTTTTGTTTCATGCTTGGAATTTCATGTATATCATGGTTAAGCAAGAAGCAACCTATTGTGGCCACTTCGAGTTGTGAGGCTGAGTACAGGGCAGTCTTCACAGCTACGGTTGAGTGTGTATGGCTCAGACGCCTCATGGCTGATTTGGGTGTTGGACAGGACACTGCCAACACTATCTACACTGACAGTCAGAGCGCATTGGCAGTTGCATGGAACCCAGTTTTTCATGCTCACACAAAGCACATTGAGGTGCATTACCACCATGTCAGGGAGAGGCTCTCAGCAGGAGAGATCATCTTGGCTTATGTGCCAACACAGGACAACCTCGCAGATCTTTTCAAAAAGGCATTGTCTCGTGAGAAGCTTGAAGCTTTTCGTAAAGCTTTGGGCTTACTCCCCTTTGTGGACTGATCCTGTCCTCAGGGCATGGCACTTCCCTTTACTCATGTGCCAGCTCTCATTCACCGCATCACTCCAGGGGGGATTTGTTACCATATACACGTGGTAGTGATGTGTGTGAACACACTAGGACCGCCGGGGCATTTTTTCCCTCTTTAGGAGGTTTTATCCCCCGTGCATTGTATATACGCCCATCACTCTAGGGCTATCTATCTTTCCATTGCACACTAAGTAAAACACTCTCTATTGTGTGCCTTGAGCTTCCTTCGTCTTCTCCAAGCTGTGTGTGTTTCTCTGCAACCCTAATTCCAACACACAGAACTTGAAGGAGACCCTACTGACACCAATAGGTCGCGCTCCCTAAGGTCTATGAACCAAAATCCCAACCCAAAATACACGGTGCAAAATCACGTAGGATGTCTGGCCGAAATTTGCAGGTCTTCGTTTCCAAAATCTAAAGTGCCTAATGTGTAGCTCTACTCAAGGTGAACGCGTGGATATGATGCAATGCAAAATCGGACAACGTATGCTCACCAAATCACCAGATGAAGCTCATAGAAGGAGCTCGCAAAATCGAACCGTACGTGCGCAATGTAGGTATCGGCGTGTAGCTCTCGTTGGGGGCAACACACTGCACTTCTTCGCACTCGGTTCTGACCACCGGTGCACACGTAGCGTCAAGATGAAGCTCACACTCTCTCTTGTACACAGTACGCTCACTCACAGACTTCAAAACTTCTCTTTTTCAAAATGACAAAAGGTTTTTCATTAAGATCAAAAAGTGGTATAAATACCTTACAATTCTCAAACCCTAAAGTTCCAAATCAACCATCTACTCAATCTAACTATCAAAACTGGGATACAAAAATTAACTCCTGTAAGCCCCAATATTTACAAGGTGAAATGTCGAGTTTTCTCAATAAATGAATAATTATAAAAAAATGATAATCTGCCGAGAAGTTAGTTTCTGTAGGGTGTGTCCAGCTTCTAACATACACAGATGACACGATAGGTGCACGTAGGCAGCCTCTTTAGCTTGTCAGGCTAAGACCATCCCACACATACAACATTCTGGAAGGCTAACTAAACCACAATCAAGAATCTCACTGCTCTCAACTATACCACCCAACCCACACACACACAAATGGAAGGAAACTCACCAAATCATACCGAAAACGAAACTTAAGGAACACCATCCCCTCACTAGGATACATCTATCCCAAAGACTCTACACTCAAAAACTTCACTCCAGACCTATCTGCAAAATAGCGCATGAAGACAAAGCAGCATTTTGAAAGTGCTTGAAGCTAAAATCTATGAGTACCTATGTGTAGCTTATGTCGCCATGATTCTAATGACTACTTGCACGCAAAAAAAAGACATTGTTTGATACACTTACGACCACAAATAGCTCGTAGATGCATCAACAAGTGTGCTCTGTTTTGCATGGAATGCTTGGCGTTGTTGCGTAGCTCTCTCCAAGCCTATCGTGATGGTGCAATCGAATCTCCAATGCAATGAGCGAGCAGGAAGTAGCGTCAGGATGAAGCTCACGCTCCCTCTCTTTCTCTCTCACATAGAGTTGATGGTAGCTTCTAAATTCCAATACTCTGGATCGAGCGTGTAAGCCACGCTATGGAGTGGAATATGAGTGCTCTTCCACCTTGCATGAAAATAATCGAACTCCTGCAGCAAAAGCATCTATCTAGCAAGTCTACCCTCCAATTTTGGCTTCTTCACCATGGATCCAAGTTCCAAGTTGCAAATGCCATTGCATGGTGCGGCATTTTTATCGGATCCTCAACTTCAAATGCATCAACAATCTACTAACAAAGAAGTCATGACTAACTTCAAAACAATATGCTCCCAACTCTTGGGACAAGAAGATGTGAAAGTAGCTTTTCATCAGTGAGTTGATTATAGAAGCCTAAGATCAAAGCTAGATACAAAGTCCAAAAAGTGTTTCTTCATTGGCTATGGAGAAGGAGACTTTGGGTATCGCCTATGGAATCCTGAAGATGGTAAAATCTTAAGGAGTAGGGATGTAATTTTTAACGAACAAAATATGTACAAAGATTACTTGGAAAGAAAACAATCTCAGTACTACATTTTTTACCTTGTCTCCTTCTATCTGTATTCTCGAAAAGGCATTGTGTTATATCAAATTGTTAACTGTAATTGCAAAACTCATTGCAAAGCTTTTTGTTAAACAAGAGAGAGAGAGAGAGAGAGAGAGAGAGAGAGAGAGAGAGAGAGATGTGAACATCAAATAGCATAGCATTGTATTTATCCTGCATTGTTACAAAAATGAGCAAACATTACAAAAGCATGATCACAAATCATCGTCGTCTTCCCATATTGTCTAATTCATCCATAGGTGAGCATTCTGAGGCTATCTCCCATTCCATATTATTATCATCAACAACTTCATGCACTTGGAGACACCATAGTGATTTTGCGATGGTCTTGTTGCAATATTTTGAGGCTTATGAATAAGCCTCATATTGCAGAAAACATACACTAATCATCAGACTATTTAGGATGAAGCCGATTTTGTTTTTTGGTATTCACAAAGTCAAATGCCGACGATCAATTTCTCTGGTAGCTTCTACTTGATGCAGCAACTGGTAGACTGCAATGTATTGCAACTCCACCTTCTCTCCACCATACTCTTTCCACCATAGAGGTGTACTTGTTTTGGAAATAGCGTCTATATGCCATGGATCCTGAAATATACGAGTTCTTAAATCTGCTGACCTGTGAGACTGCAAACTGAATATCCGGCCTCGTGTTGCATACATAAATGAGGCAGCCAACAGCAGTTTGGTAAAGAGTGACATCAGTAGGACCGCCAGCATCATGTAGACTCAACTTCGAATTTGTTTCCATGGGAGTGGCAATAGGTTTGCAATCCGCAAGTCCAAACTTACATAGCAATGTCTCTATGTAATTTTTCTGACACAAGGCAATACCACCATCACACTGCTTAAACTGTATGCCCAAATAATGATGCAACAGCCCCAAATCTTTCATCTTGAAAGTAGCATTCAAATCAGCCTTAAATTCAGCAATATGTCTCTCATTTGGTCCAGTGATCAGCAAATCATCAACATAAAGAACCACGATGAGAAATACATCACCCTCACGCTATACATACAGTGTGATTTCTGTTGGACTGTTACGAAAGCCTTGTTTGACCAAATCAGTGTCAGCTTTCTCATACCAAGCACGAGGAGATTGCTTCAACCCATACAAAGCCTTGTTACATTTTCACACTTTGTCCTCTTGTCCTTTTATGACAAAACCGCGAGGCTGCGTTACATAAACTTCCTCAAATATGTCACCATTCAAGAAAGCAGTAACAATGTCTGATTGATGTACATCCCAACCAAAATGAGCTGCCAATGCACATAGAAAACGCACAGTAGTCAAACGACAAGTGGGAGCAAATGTCTCTTCATAATCTATGACTTTTTGCTGTGCATAACCCTTTGCAACAAGTCGAGCCTTAAGTGCATCATATTCTGATTGCATGGCAGCCATCCAATTTTTTGAATTCTCTGCTTCATCAAAAGACAAAGGCTCCTCAACATCATGTAAGCTAGACACAGCCAAAGCATAACAATCTGATGCATAAGATGCATGGCGAGAGCCTGAACGAGTACGACTAGACAAAGGTGCATCCAATTTACTGTCACGCAAAGTGTGCACCAGCCATTTTGGCATACTTCTAGCCTGCTCATTTTCAGCCCTTTCCTCATCAAGTACATCATGTATATCTACATCAGTAATAGGCTGATCTAAAACATTTTCAGAAACCCCCATAGGCTGTACATTTGCCTCATTGGAACTTACATTCGTATTTCCACCACTAAAAAGAGGCAACAAAGTGTCATAAATGTTCTGTGAGGTTACATTACTGTCTTTAGTACATGACAGCAAGGCCTGAACAGAATCTTCCACAAACACTACATCCCGAGAAACCAGAATACGTTTTGTTTGCGGATGATACAACCTGTAACCTTTGCTTTCAGCACTATAACCAACAAAAATACATTTGACAGTCTTATCATCCAATTTTCTGCGCTGCACTTGTGGCACCAAAGCATATGCCAAACAGCCAAAAACACGCATGTGCTCAATAGAAGGCTTTCTATCATGCCATGCTTCATATGGAGTAATAGACTGCAAAGCTTTCGTAGGACACCTGTTAAGTACATAAGTGGCACACATGATGGCCTCAAGCCAAAAAGAATGCGGTAAAGCTTGACTTTTGACCATACATCATGCCATTTCCGTCAGTGACCTGTTTTTCCTCTCAGCAACACCATTTTGTTGAGGCGTATAAGGCACTGTACATTGGTGTTTTATCCCACGACTAGCCAAAAATGCATTAAATTCATGAGACATATACTCCCCCCCTCGATCGGAACGGAGGGTGCCCATAGTACATTTCGAGACATTTTCAGCCATAGCCAGAAATTGTTTGAAGCACATAAAAACTTCGGACTTCGCTTTAAGCGGAAATACCCATGCATGCCTGGAGTAGTCATCAATGAAAGTCACGAAGTACAGGTAATTTCCCAAGGATGGAGTTTGCATGGGCCCACAAACATCACTATGCACAAGCTGCAACCTGCATGTGGCCCGAACTGAACCATCCTTTGGAAACTTAGAATGCTGCATCTTACCCAAAATACAGCCTTCACAAACATGTTTGACAGGTGCTTCAAGAGGCGGCAAAGAAGCAACCATATCAGATTTCTGCAAACGTAGCAAACTGGCAAAATTCAAATGACCAAAACGTGCATGCCAAAGTTTTGCATCTGAAATAGCCCTTGAATCTGCAACAACATTTGCAAAGTTTTATCCACACTTGTCATACAAAGTGAGCTTATACAGCCCACGACACAAAAGCCCAGATGCAACAATTTCATCACCAAAACTGAGATCATGAACTGTACATCTGTCATCCACAAATTTGACTACAAGTCCAAGTCTAGCAAGTGCGGATACAGACAAGAGATTCTTCTTGATCCCAGGTACATAAAGTGCATCAACAAGTGTGAAGGAACTGCCATTAGCAGCAATGAGCACAATCTTTCCAACTCCCTGAACTGGATAAGAGGCGTTGTTTGCACAAGTGACTGAATTCCCATGAGGGACAAACTCGAGAGAGGTAAACAATTCACGATGTGAGGTAATGTGCTTTGTAGCACCACTGTCGAAATACCACATGTGAATCTGCAGCAACTAACAAGCATGCATCATGGACGGCAGGATTGTAAGTGCACTCTGCGCTAAAAGCCCATTCTGCATCAACATCAGCAACACAGTCTCCTTTCACGGACGACTCAACAATGGCTGCATTTGTAGTGGAACCAGCATTTGCAGTGGAAGCACCCTCTTTCTTCTTAGCCTCTTTGGCCTTCAACTTAGGACACGACTTGATCAAGTGATCATTGGCTTTACAATAATGGCAACGCATCTTCTTTTTGTCCTTATCACCAGAATTGCCAGACGAAGTACTGTCAGCATAAACATTAGGAACAGAATTTTTGCCACTCACAGCAGAACCATAAGAAGTGGCTGCATTGCTGTTACCACCCTTTCTTTGAGAAGCAATAAAAGCCTGTTCAACTGCACGCTGTCTAGTCCTGTTTTTTCTGGACAGTGACTCTTGCAATAGCAATGTGCATAATGCATCAAACTTGACAACTTCTGGATTTCCTTGGGTCATAAGTCTCCAAGTACTAGCAAAAGTCTGGTAAGAATCTGGTAAGGCATCAAGAACAGTCTGCACAAAGGAACTATCTGAAATGACTTCACTTGCAGAAATAAGTTGCTCATTGATATCCTTGACACTAGCAAGGAAAGTGTCCATATCATCTTCCTCATGCATAATCTTCGACTCCAGCTCTTTACGCAGCAAAGCAATTTTAGCCTCATTGCGGCTTGCATAAAGACTTGCTAGAATATCCCAAGCCTGTTTTGCAGATTTTGCTGAACGGATGTGAGGAACAATGGTGAGCTTCACAGACAACGCAATCAATGCATGAGCCTGCGCATCCTTAAGATCCCAACGAGCTTGTTCTGCCGTAGGCAAATCAACTCTAACAGCTGCAATCCTTGCAGCAAGACCTGCAACATCCTCAACCTCGCCTACATCTTCAGAACCAGGACGTACATCAATGCCCTGCACAATGTTCCAGACACCCTTTGACACAAGAACATGATGCATCATATAAGCCCACATAGGGTAGTTGTCCCCATCCAACCTGTCCTCAGCAACAAACATCTTGAACACATCTGTGTTGTTGTTGTCAGCCATGGTAAATGTTGCACCTGATGTGAAAACTGCCCGAAAATAGGAGAAACGGAGCGGGAACAACCTGTGCTATATAGCACAAACCGTAGAAGATTGTAAGGCACCTGTTATGCAAAAAACGGCACTGACAGAAATTCTACACAAAATGACGAAATAGCCTGTGCAGTACTGCCTGTAGTGGAAACGGAGATCGAAATGAGCCCAAATAAAAATTCTGAGCAGGCGTGTACTGGAGCAGCTGGCGACTAAGCCCGGGAGGACGTGACCTGCTCTGATACCAATTGTTGGAATTAGGGTTGCAGAGAAACACACACAGCTTGGAGAAGACAAAGGAATCTCAAGGCACACAATAGAGAGTGTTTTACTTAGTGTGCAATGGAAAGATAGATAGCCCTAGAGTGATGGACGTATATACAATGCACGAGGGAAAAAACCTCCTAAAGAGGGAAAAAATGCCCCGGCGGTCCTAGTGTGTTCACACACATCACTACCACGTGTATATGGTAACATTGTGGTGTTTCGAGATTGTTTGATGGGTGTTCGGCTCTAGAAAGCGTCGTAGGAAGTTTCCTCTTATGCACTCTTGAAGGTTGTGACTTAAACATTGGGTAGAGACCTCTGTAGGAATTAGTTAGGAGTTGTGCGCTGCTTGCCGCACTGTCGAAGCAAGGGCCTTGCCTAACACTGTGTGCGAGCCATAGACGGCTCCAAGCACACAACTAGCTTAACTAGTAAGCTCAAAAGAGGGCAATGGTGTGTCACTCACCGCTCTATGCTCTTGCCATGGAGGATTCCTCGCCGCGAAGAAGAAGGAGACGCCGCTACGTCACACTCAACTGCTTCACCACCGTCGTGCCGCCGCAATGCTCGATCGCACTCTCTCTCTCTCTCTCTCTCTCTCACATACACACACACACAAGGAGGTGAAGAAGAAGAAGATGGAGATGGAGATGGAGATGGAGATGGAGCAAGAGCACTCTTCTATTGCACAAATGAGAGAATGAGTGAATTTTAGGTTTAGTTGGCTTTTATATGAGCTCACCCCATTCACACTTGGGCGCCCATGCTTAGCCAACTAATCCCTTGAATGTCCCGGTTAGAGTGCGCCTCTCATCGGCGATCACTCTTACCCTTTTCCTATTGGTCCGACAAGCCCGGTACCTGACTCTACCAAATACATAATACACGTCCGTCATAGGTGATGGGGTGTCCGTGAGCCGTGAGGGTTAACATGCCCCCCTTCCTAATGTAGATTCCGTCCTCGGAAGCTATTGAGTTGAAGCTCGTTCGTCGAGGTGGAAGAGCATTTGAGATGAATGTCCTTAGCCTTCATTAGTCACTGCAAAATCAAACAACATTGCACAGTAATTGCATTTTCATAAGCGATTAAAAAGCATATGCAGTTTTAGGTAGACAAATGGATTGGTAGAAGAATTTCAAACAATTTGTCAGCAATGAACATTAAATTGCAATGTAATCAAATGCATAAACACATGTAAAGGTAAAAAATTAAACAAGTCTGGGGTCGCTAATTTGACGGTCGAAAGGCACTAGAGATCGAATATTAATACCATGGGTAAGCTTCTTAATTTTCTGTGGTCAATTAAGTTGTTTAATCACGAGAGCCAAGTATTCATGTTCGAGGGCTGACTAGAGGCTATATCTAGAAGACCTTGTAGTTAAGCTATCATAAAAGGAATTTCTCATGAAATCATCACCTGACTGATTACTTTTTCTTTGACCCCCCAAAGTCTTTTCACAGTGATTCAATTTGATGTGTGTGCTTATTTTGTATGCCTTGGGTTTTTTGCTTTTCAAGGAAAAGTGCCCACACTGGGAACCTCTAGGGCTCTAGTACCATAGGCAATACATGTGAGTGAAGTACCAAATCAAGCTGAGATTTTTCTTCCAGCTTAAGATTTTACAGTGTGGCACTTTGATTTTTTGTTTGTTCATTTTCAGCATTTTACTTTGGGGGGTCATATAACACTGATACACCTCCCCAAGCTCATCACACTAGTTAACTCCCTTTATAATACTTAAGGTAAAGGTCAATAGGGTCAAGCCCACTAGAAAGCCCTAGTATATTTCACACAATGCTGCCTAAATCGGATTAAGAACCTAAGTAACCATTGATTATTAGGAAGGCATTCCCCATGGTATTAAGAGAAGATTTCTAACACCTAACTTGGTCAAACTAGCTTAGTCGGACTGCTTGATTTTTAAACCTAGACAAGTGATTATGACAAAAAATTACATTGAATTAAATGTTTGATACTAAGCAAATGCGGTGAATATTAGGCTACCAATCACAATTAAAGCAGACAATCATAGACGCAAAAAAGATAAGGGGCAATGCTAATGGACAAGAAACACCTGTTTGTGTCGATGGTCGCGCTTGATTTGAAGAGTGAGTCGAGATAAAGATTCCATGAAGGTCCAAATCCTACCAATAGCAACACGCTCCTGTACACACTAGGAAACAAAAGGAATACCTCCAGGAGGCACATTAGTGAAAAAAGGTACCAACACTTATTGAACACAACAAAAAACATAAGGAACCCTAACCTAATTATTTGCACTCCCCCTAGAGAGTCAAGGGAATAGGATATTGTAGAGTTTGGGGGGAAACCCTAAGGCTAAACCTCTATCCTCGTCGTCGAGATAAACAAAGTCATCATCCATGAGACCATATGTGCCATCCGTGTAGTCGTGTAAATTTTCTTCTTCATCATAGGTGTCCATGTTTACTAAGAAGGTCACTAGACGCCTATAGTCATCTTGGTCAAAAGGGTAGGCTTGTGCAATGGGAGAAACGCTCTCTACTAATTATGGATCAGACGTGGTCAAGAGACGTATCAGCCATTCTAACTCCTCAAAATTCCTCTCACATGCTAGCGTACCTATCAAATCCCATTCACATGTAAGCACTGGAAAGACCATGTGAAATATTTGTGAAAAGTAACGAGGGTACCTCTCACCCAAGGCAGGAGTGGATGACTCTAGCGTACTAGCCATATCTGTACACGCAAATAGATGATGGTTAGAGTGCAAATATTACAAGGGTCGTGTTCTTGTGCATAATTTGTTTTTATGATTTGTGTTATGGCTCTTGCTCTTTTCCTTTTTTATCTTGTTTTTGTGAGTATAAGGCTTTATATATACATTCCCTAAGATTGGAGATTAAGAGGTCAGGGAGAAAGGTTGAGAGGGAAGCAAGTGAATAATGGATGTCCACAAACACTCCCCCCTTCCTTGGGTAGATCATACCGTTTGAAATGATGTCGTCACCCTTTGAAACCAATTGTTCCAGTTAGTAATAGGTGAGGATTTTTGCCTGTAGTTTTCTATTACCCTAGGTGCCTCGTCAAGTTGCAAGGGTGGTAAGGTACTCTCCCAGGATCAAACTTGAAGTGGTTCATCGGGTGATTCTTGAACACTGGGAGGTGTGGATTCTTTTGTAGCTTCATGGAGGTCCTCTACTATAGATGGAGGCTGTGTAGAAGCTTTTACCTCTATGGATGTATTACATGAGGAGCTAGAAGCTTCATGGGACTCCCCCCTTCCTGAGCTATGTGGAATAAATTGGTTTTGCCTTGGAGCCCAAACTAGCTCTGGACTAGGTGTGTAGCATTCTGTGATCTTTCCCTTCCCACGGTCTGACATTGGCTTTAGCGTTACACTGTTTGACTCATATGGGTTTGTTGTCGATAGGGAAGGACACATTTTACGTTTGGGTACCCAGATTTGCTCATTTCCATCATAGTAGCCTTGGGCTTCTAATAGTCGTTTTGGAATCCATTGTGATTTGGTCTTGGCTCTCCTACAGCGTGCTCTTGGTTTTCCAGGGGAATTTTTTCTTGGAATGGATGGGAGGGTTGAGGTAGTTGGAAGTAAGGCCTTGGGGACCCATTGATATGTACTCTTAGGTCGTGCAGGTTGAGTACTTGCAATATTACTGCTTGCTGCAACTACAAGTGTTGAAGTGCTAGGTTCATGGGTAGCCAGCAAAGACGAGTTAACCACCTTGGCTTGTGAATGTTGGCCATTCTTCAACTTTGCTAGAGTTTGCAACGGAGATGACTTTGCTTGAATGATAGGGGTAAGAGTCGGTGGTCGCGTCGTGACACTACCAGTATCCCAATCAATAGTGTATTTGGTTGCCAACATCCACGTGCGTCCCAGGTTTACGTTGCCTTCCATAGCTCCCGCGGGCATGACTAGAAACCTCTGCACTATGCTTCCATTGTCATAGACAATAGGGGTCTGAAGGACTCCAAGAATAGCAGTTTTCTTTTTATTAATGCCCTTGACTTGCATCGTACTCGGGGATAGGTTCGGTTTCCCTAATTGACACAAAACTCCATAGGATAACAAATTGTGTTTAGCTCCCGTATCTAATAAGTCATTGTATAGTACTTTCCCATAGGGGCTATTTAGCTCAATTGGGTATCGTAGGGGTGGCTCGGATTCTAATGAGTCGTCATCTGTGTCCTCGAAAAATGCTTGCGTGATTCCCAAATTAGCCTCTCGTTGGCGTCTAAGACGTTGTTGTCGTTCTCGAGCCTCAACTCTTGCTTGGATTTTTTTAAGCTCTGCTTGTTCCTTGGCAACCTTCTTTTGATGGATGGCTTGCAACTCTTCCTGGCTTAGAGGATCGTAATATCTTTTGAATTTACTCCCATTAAGGAATCCAATGGTTTCAACTCCATCTAAAGTCTCCACACGAATGGTACCTTGCGGGGTAATTTCACACACTCGATATGGTCCCTTACCAGCGTATTTCAATTTCTTCTTTTCATTACGTACCCCGTACATAAGAACTTTATCACCAACCTTGATGTCTTTATCCTTTAAATGGCTATCAAACCACTTCTTTCTCCTATCCTTCTCCACTAGAGCATTTCGCACAGCTAATTGCCTTTCTTCATCTAGCCTTTCCAGGATATATAATCGCTCCACTAAGGGGTTACCATCCCAACCTTCTTGAGAAGCTACTCGAAGACTAGGAATGACAAACTCCCATGGCATAACTTCTTCTTGGCCATACACCATCTTAAAAGGTGTGCAATTAATAGCAACTTTATACGCAGTACGATAAGCCCATAAAGCTAATGTAAGCTTTAGGTCCCAATCAGTGCGATGAGCCTCGACTGTCTTTGTCAAAATGGAGATGAGAGTTTTGTTGGTACTCTTAGCTTGGCCATTTGCTTGGGGATAATAGGGTGTAGACTTGTGGTGAGATATCATGAAGTTTGATGTGAGTTCCTTTTTACTTCATTTATAAAATGAGTTCCATTGTCACTCACAAGTTCAAAGGGGCATCCAAAATGTGTGATAATGTTCTCAAAGAGGAACTTAGCTGTTGTTTTTGCATCCGCCTTTCGTGTTGCTTTTGCTTCAGCCCATTTGGTTACATAGTCGGTAGCCACAATGATATATCGTGATTGCGTGTTACGTGCAGCCGGACTAATCGGTCCTACAAAGTCTAAGCCCCACTTTTCAAATGGTTGGGTTACCTTGATGGGATGTAGAGACATCCTATCACTTCTTTGTGGCTTCTTGAAGCGTTGGCATTCATCACATCCCTTTGCAAAAAGTGATGCATCCTTAAACAGAGTGGGCCACCAATACTGACTGTAAGATCTTTCGGGCAGTCAAGTTTCCTGAAAAGTGACCACCAGCTACGCCCATGTGTGCCTCTTGTAGAATATATAAATACTCATCCTCGCGGGCACAGCGTCTAAGAACATCATCTTTTCCTCTCTTATAGAGAGTTCCAGCCAGTAAGCAATAGGGTTCGCATTCCTTGATTAATTTTTGAGCTATATCTTTTCACAGTTCTTTGGGTGGAAAACCATTAACTAAGAAGTTAACAATCTTTTCACTCCATTCAGGCATTGTCTCAACAATGAACAAAGGAGTATCAGGCAATTCATCATCAACCCCCGTAGGAGCTTCGCCATTAGGGATACGAGATAAATGATCCGCCGTGACATGTTTCCTCCCGTGCCTCACAACAACGGTGAAGTCAAACTGAAGAAGAATTAACAACCATCGTGTAATTTGACCTGTAGAACACGGCTTCTTTACCAAATATAGCAATGCTTGATGATCAACATAAAACACAAACTTGGTAGTGATAGCCGTTTTTCGGCTTTCCATAATTGCCATAGTAGGCTACCGCACCCTACCCAATTCACCCAAACACTATGGCTATCCCTACCATTTCACTGTAAATAGACGTGTGTGAGTTAGGGGGCTTTTCCCATATCTTCTTAAAATCCTCAGGTAGCTAGTCACTGGGCTAGTTGAGTCAAAAAAATAAATAAAATTAAAAAAATAAAATATATTATGGCCCATTTGTGTGTAAATATTGCATTATATATATGGCCTAAATATAGAGATTTTTATAATTATTCTGGTATTTTATTTAAATATTTATACTTAGGTGTGTGTTTTATTAAACCTGTGTATGCCTTCTTTCATCCTCTTACACCATAAGTATATTTTTTGCCAATATGTACATACGCTAACCTTATATTTTTCCTTTATACAAATCACTCCCACATTTTCACCCTCACCCTCGTGAAAACAAAAAATTGATTTCTACTCATTGGTCACGTTTATTATATTATTTACTTGCATACATTTTCCTCTTTCACCCAAAATAATTCAAAGAGGGACCATATCATATGATTCCAATATCTTTCCATATCCATAACTCCTCCATATTTTTATTATTATTTTTACTCATTATTCTAACACCATGTGCTCATTGAGCTAAAGTCCATGAATAGTCCATACACTAGTCCCACCATGTATATATTTCTTTATTCACCAATAATCCTCCTCCATGCATGTGTCAAGGGCAACTTGGATGCTTTGTATTATGATATGACAAAGGAGGGGCTCACTCTTGGATGCATTGTACAAATTCAACAAAGGAGGGGGCCACTGAAGACTTTTTATTAAGAAAAAACATGTCTTTTGGTGGGATTTTTAATATCCATCTCCACTCTGAATTTGGAGCGGTGGTCCATGAGAAAATGTAGCGCACGCTTTGAATAATCACCTCAAATTGTTTCATGATTTGTGGAGCTACCAGCGGTGAGATATGATTTTTTGAGTGGACCCCAGTCTGCCCACTTTTCTCACAAGTAGCCCATAGTCTTCTCTCACCTCTTTCCACACTTCTACACACACACACACACATTCCTCTCAATCCCTCACTCAAACTTGCACCTTCAATGGTTTCTCCCACCTTCTTCACCATTAACCTCCCCACTTACTCCCATAGCTCTCATATGAGCTCTCCATGTACATACACCATCTCTATGCCTCTCTCTATTATTTCCAAAGTACAATTCCATCTTACTCCTTATATATATACATAAATTCAGCATGTGTACCATGCTTAACCTCTGTAAATCAAAAGATCTCATCAATGGAATTACCATTTTCATCACGATGATCAACCTTGGCGGCGGTGGCGTAAAGAAGAGAAGACAAAGAAGAAGATCGATAGTCATTTTGAGAACCTACACAAGTAAGTCCAAAAATTCTTCAAGCTTCACCATCACAAGGATTTTCTCACTTCATTCAACCATCTTACTCCAACCATCCACCCCATTCTACCCATTGTAAATATATCATTAACTTTCTAGTGATTACTAACACTAACCACTAACATACTAACACAAAATAGCATTGACCTAACCATAAAAGACACCTCACCTCAAGACATGTACAAAGTAACTCTCTCTCTCTCTCTCTCTCTCTCTCTCTCTCCTTACTTACTTTCACCTTATCTACCATCAATAATGCTCTCTTTTGAGCCCACACCCATGACTCAAGCAGACAAAGAAGGTCCACAATGTTTTGATATTCAAAAAAATCATAATCCTGATTTGTTAGCTTGTAAATTAGGATTTCCAATAATCTTAATGAGGGGTCTCCAACCTATAAATAGGCCCCTCTCCTTCTTGTAAAACAACCTCCAACATCTCACATAGCACCCCAACACTCTATGCGTGAGGAGAGACTTAGGTGTAGCAACCACTTGTGAGCTTCACTCTTGGTGTGAGAGAAGCCTTCGAGCTACACATTGCAAGTGAGAGAGAGTGAGTTCCACAAATCTCAAAACCACTATTGTATATGCTCCTTCATCATCAATAAATTGAGGTTTGGTGCATCAAAGGCGTGATTCGACGTTCAAATCTTCGTCCTTCCATTTGTGCAATACGGTTTGGTGAATTCAAGGTGACTTGTGTATTTGAGTTTTTATCGGTTGATCTTGATTTTAGAAAGTGTTTTAGTGTGTCTTTCATTGCCAGTTTTGTATCCATTGTAAGAGGGTATTGTGGTGAGAGGTCTCCCACACCCTAAGACAGTGTGTGTGTGTTTTGGCAATGTTTAGCAATCACTAAGCATTGAGTGAGTTTTATACAAGTTCTACGATAGCATCATAACGAACCATCTCCATTTGCAAGTCACAAATAAGGTATTACGCAAGATCCTTTTCTCTCTCTCTTCCCTTTGCTCTAGCTCTCTCTGGTCCAGTTTTTGTGTGTCTTGGTGTGAGGTTGTTTGTGTGTGTTGTGTGGTGCATCTTCTTGGTTGTGCCAAAATCTCTCTTGCGTCCTAGTTCGCATACCATAACTAGGTGGTGCCCCTATCTTGTTTGGGTTTGGCTGTGGGTTTGTTGTTGTGTTGTGCTTGTGATTGCCCCAACCCCAATTGAGCAGCACGGGAGCCTTGAGGGGTGTTTAGAGGTCGCCTCTCTTGTTGCCCGCCCCGAACCGCCTCAATTTTGGTGCCCCCACGGAGGACTGACTTTGTGCTTATTGTTGTTGTATTGCATGAATGCTTGAATTTTAGCATAATCAAGTAGATTATATGAATCATGAAAACTTGTATGACCGAGTTTAATTTCAAGGCAACAAAAATTGATCTAGAATATGGTTTGGATTAGCATAACATAAGAAAGAGAAAAAACATTTTCACATAAGAATCTAAAATTCATGTTGAAAGACCTTTCAAAACTTTGTGTAGTTAGTTGATGTCATGAGAGAAAATGATTGTTTGGAACTAATCTTTGTGTGGTTCTAGCATTGAGAGACTATGACACGCTATACCTTTGAGGATATCCCAATCTTCTTCGGGAATCTAGAAGAAGATGTTGATGATTTTCTTGTTGATTTTAGAATGGTTTGTCGTATCCTTGGTAAAAGGGATGACATTGAAAAAGAGGATTTTCTATTGCTATGCCTTAGAGGCAACGCTGAGAAATGGTTTTGGAGTATGTCTTCTCAGATTGAAGATGGGTATACCCAAATTTCCAAAGCTTTGAAGGCCAGATTCTCTAAAGTTCCAACAACAGAGAAAGCATGGGCTTCACTACGGAGACTTCAACAACATGGTGAAGACTACTATGCTTATGAGGATATTTTTTCTCGTCAATGGGAAGGATGTGGATTTAGTTCTACATTTCCAAATTATGTAAAAATGGATCAATTTATTTCGGGTTTGTCTCCTTTCCTAAAGACTAAGGTTACTTGTAGTGGACCCTCTACCTTTGAAGAAGCGGTCACTATTGCCCGAAGGAAGTTTCACAAGTACTTCTACATCAAAAATGGTTTCCATCATGCTGGAAGAACCAACCATTATGAAAGTGTTTCTATCAAGGAGTCATCTCCTTTGCCATACTTGTCTCCTTCTACTCCGACAAATGTTGAAGAAGTTACTTACATGCCAACTGATTATTCAAGTGCTAAAGTGTGTGGCCAAGATTCAAATGTGGAATCTCTTTCTTCTACCTTTATCACAAGCATGCAAAAATCGACACAAGATATCTCAAATGGCATTGATGATCCAATAATGGATACATCCAACCTTTTGGCAGAGGATCAATTTCTAGTCCGAGCAGACGAATCTTTTGTGCAACATGACTCTATGGAGAATGAAGAACTTGAAGGTAACCTTGATCTTATGGAATGTTCTGAGAGTGTATCTTGTCTAAAAGAAGAGAGTGAAGAAGAAGATGAAATCATAGGTGGAGAGATCATAGACCACATTGATCATAAAGAGATGATTGTGTACATGGAATGCCAACTCCAAAACAAAGTAGAAGAGTGTGAGTTGAATCCATGTGAGTATAATCTTCAAGAAGTGTTTGAGGATGTTGAAAAGCATTGGTATGACCCATGTATGTTAAGCATAGAGGAACCTATCATGCAAGAAGCCAAATGTTTCACAAAATCAAACAGTATTCCATCAACCTTTGAGGTGGTACAATGTGATGAGTTACAACCTTGCCAAAGGGGGGGCTTAGAAGGGGATGAAGAACATGTGAGAGTAGTAAAAAATAAAATCATAAAAGGAAACTATCAGAAGGGTATCATTCTCTCCAATGGTGTTTTAGTGGGTGGCTCTTCATTCATGGGACAATCTCTTAGCAAGAAAATCCAAGCTTTTGAAGCCCCAATCATCTTCACATTGGGTTTCACCTCTTCAAGGTCAACTTCTCCTCTCTTCACATATACCTTTCATCGGGGACACCATACCTTCTTAAGTGGAAGAGGACATGAATACTTGGTGATAAACGGATGTTTCCAAATCTTCTTCACTTGGTTCTTTGTTGTATGGAGGTCGCACATTGTGATTCTTCTGGTATTCATCATAGATGAAAAACTTGTTGATTGCTATATGTGGATATTTCATCAATCAGTACCAAAATCTATTCTCTTCCAATGTGTTGGAAGCAATAGAAACCTTCATCTATTATCTACTTATGTGGTAAACTATCTGCAATATCTTCCAATAGCAGCTGGAAGCATGGATCAAGCTTTCCTAAATCATAAAGTTCATAGAATTTTTTACTTGATAAGCCTACCCAGGTTGAATGAAATTTATGAGCTACAGTTCAGGAATTTGCTCATACAAGATCTTGAAGATCGTAGCAAATACATCAACTTTACACAAGAGGAAGAGCAACCAATCTTTTATATCACATTCATAGTGATAGATGCAATGATGGACAACAGTAAAATCTACAAGTTTCTTCAATCAAAATCAATAAGTGATTCCATACCATACATCTCGCTTTGGGAAAGATATTTCAAGATCTTTGATCCTGGGGGGTGCTCTTGGAAACTTTCTCAATGGAGGAGGTTTACTCTGTCACTTCATTTCATCATGCTATTGGCTCGAGAACCTTTCATATCACACAAGGTTTTTTAATCATACAACAAAGGTTCTTCAAAGATGAGAGCAGACAAAGACAGACGTTACACAATCTACATGTTGTATGATCGGATAAATGGTACATGAATGTACCATTATCTAAGGGGGGGGCTAATGATAGCCGTTTTTCGGCTTTCCATAATTGCCATAGTAAGCTACCTCACCCTACAAAATTCACCCAAACACTATGGCTATCCCTACCATTTCACTGTAAATAGGCGTGTGTGAGTTAGGGGGCTTTTCCCATATCTTCTTAAAATCCTCAGGTAGCTAGTCACTGGGCTAGTTGAGTCAAAAAAATAAATAAAATCAAAGAAATAAAATATATTATGGCCCATTTGTGTGTAAATATTGCATTATATATATGGCCTAAATATAGAGATTTTTATAATTATTCTGGTATTTTATTTAAATATTTATACTTAGGTGTGTGTTTTATTAAACCTGTGTATGCCTTCTTTCATCCTCTTACACCATAAGTATATTTTTTGCCAATATGTACATACTCTAACCTTATATTTTTCCTTTATACAAATCACTCCCACATTTTCACCCTCACCCTCGTGAAAACAAAAAATTGATTTCTACTCATTGGTCACGTTTATTATATTATTTACTTGCATACATTTTCCTCTTTCACCCAAAATAATTCAAAGAGGGGCCATATCATATGATTCCAATATCTTTCCATATCCATAACTCCTCCATATTTTTATTATTAGTTTTACTCATTATTCTAACACCATGTGCTCATTGAGCTAAAGTCCATGAATAGTCCATACACTAGTCCCACCATGTATATATTTCTTTATTCACCAATAATCCTCCTCCATGCATGTGTCAAGGGCAACTTGGATGCTTTGTATTATGATATGACAAAGGAGGGGTTCACTCTTGGATGCATTGTACAAATTCAACAAAGGAGGGGGCCACTGAAGACTTTTTATGAAGAAAAAACAGGTCTTCTGGTGGGATTTTTAATATCCATCTCCACTCTGAATTTGGAGCGGTGGTCAAATAAGAAAATGTAGCCCACGCTTTGAATAATCACCTCAAATTGTTTCATGATTTGTGGAGCTACCAGCGGTGAGATATGATTTTTTGAGTGGATCCCAGTCTGCCCACTTTTCTCACAAGTAGCCCATAGTCTTCTCTCACCTCTTTCCACACTTCTACACACACACACACACATTCCTCTCAATCCCTCACTCAAATCTGCACCTTCAATGGTTTCTTTCACCTTCTTCACCATTAACCTCCCCACTTACTCCCATAGCTCTCATATGAGCTCTCCATGTACATACACCATCTCTATGCCTCTCTCTATTATCTCCAAAGTACAATTCCATCTTACTCCTTATATATATACATAAATTCAGCATGTGTACCATGCTTAATCTCTGCAAATCAAAAGATCTCATCAATGGAATTACCATTTTCATCACGATGATCAACCTTGGCGGCGGTGGCGTAAAGAAGAGAAGACAAAGAAGAAGATCGATAGTCATTTTGAGAACCTACACAAGTAAGTCCAAAACTTCTTCAAGCTTCACCATCACAAGGATTTTCTCACTTCATTCAACCATCTTACTCCAACCATCCACCCCATTCTACCCATTGTAAATATATCATTAACTTTCTAGTGATTACTAACACTAACCACTAACATACTAACACAAAATAGCATTGACCTAACCATAAAAGACACCTCACCTCAAGACATGTACAAAGTAACTCTCTCTCTCTCTCTCTCTCTCTCTCTCTCCTTACTTACTTTCACCTTATCTACCATCAATAATGCTCTCTTTTGAGCCCACACCCATGACTCAAGCAGACAAAGAAGGTCCACAATGTTTTGATATTCAAAAAAATCATAATCCTGATTTGTTAGCTTGTAAATTAGGATTTCCAATAATCTTAATGAGGGGTCTCCAACCTATAAATAGGCCCCTCTCCTTCTTGTAAAACAACCTCCAACATCTCACATAGCACCCCAACACTCTATGCGTGAGGAGAGACTTAGGTATAGCAACCACTTGTGAGCTTCACTCTTGGTGTGAGAGAAGCCTTCGAGCTACACATTGCAAGTGAGAGAGAGTGAGTTCCACAAATATCAAAACCACTATTGTATATGCTCCTTCATCATCAATAAATTGAGGTTTGGTGCATCAAAGGCGTGATTCGACGTTCAAATCTTCGTCCTTCCATTTGTGCAATACGGTTTGGTGAATTCAAGGTGACTTGTGTATTTGAGTTTTTATCGGTTGATCTTGATTTTAGAAAGTGTTTTAGTGTGTCTTTCATTGCCAGTTTTGTATCCATTGTAAGAGGGTATTGTGGTGAGAGGTCTCCCACACCCTAAGACAGTGTGTGTGTGTTTTGGCAATGTTTAGCAATCACTAAGCATTGAGTGAGTTTTATACAAGTTCTACAATAGCATCATAACGAACCATCTCCATTTGCAAGTCACAAATAAGGTTTTCGGTGTGATTTTCGGTGCGTTTGGATTGTTAGGACACTGTGCGATCAAATGATCTATGCCACAACGATTACAAGTGAGTATTGGCATTGTCAATGCACTCCCTTGACTTGTTTGCATTAGTGTGGCATTCTTTTGCATTCTAATGGGGCACTCAGCTACTCGATGTGGTCCACCACATTCGTAGCACTGAAGAAGTGGTCTCCTGGTAAAACTATTAATGTTTTGGCCTCTTGCTGCTAGCGCAGTAGCTTGATATACCGGTTTGATTTGTCCCCAATGGTCTTCCATATAGTACATGGGACACTCCTCAAGCATGTCGACTCCATAGGTGATACTAGAGTCTATGTCCTCTTCGCAATCTACATAAGTACTAGATGACTCGCAACCTATTTGGTTCATAGGTGTAACTCTTGGATGAGGGGGTTGCGGTCCTAGCACTGGAGGTGGCAACGGTGTGGTTTGGACCACATTTTGGGTTCTAGGGACCATGTGCTGTAATGGCAACTGTTGCTCCATGGGTGGGGTAGGCATCAATGCAGGAACTCGAGGTGAGTCTGCCCAAGCTATAGGCGGTCTATTTTCCATGATGCATTTAAGCATTAGGCAATCCTTCGCTTGATGGCCATACCTACCACACGCGTTACAAGACCCGTTAAACTTTACTCTGAAAGTAGGGCATTCACTCGTAGTATGTGGGCCCAAGCAAATTGAGCACCATTGTTGCTCCCTTCTTGGATACATATGAGTGTTTTGTGGAGCACGATTACCCCTAAGGCTTTCTTGGATGGCCTTTGTGAGATCTGCCAAAGTCATCTCAGATATCGTTTGCTCTTTCACGATTGGCTTTATCTTCATTGGCTCATGCCCTGATGCTTGCGAGCTACTAGACTTCGGCTCGGCAGACACTCTTTCTCCTGCAATCATTAAATTATCCTCCAATTGGATTGCATTCATGGTGACTGCTTCCCAAGTAGTGATACCTCTAATGACTAGGCCATTATAAATACTTTCATGTCGTAGTCCCCTAATGAATCTATCGAGCAATTGGTTGTTGTTGAATCGCTCGTTTGGATTGCATCGAGAATTCAAATTCTTTAGGCGACTAATGAAGTCTCTCACGGATTCACCTTCTTCTCGTTAAGCTTTCTGGAGCTGAGAGGCTACACCCCAAAGTACTCCCTCTCGTATGTATTCTTTTAAGAACAGTCTCCTAAGAGTAGAGTAGATCGTTTTCTCTTCTACTCTTAAGGTTCTATACCAATCTCCAACCTTTCTGCTTAGGGTCAAACTCAAAGCCTTACACTTATGTAGCTCATTGTGCTCTTCCAAGGAATCGCACACATGTTCAAAGACTTCCATATGCTTTCTAGCATCTCCGTCTCCACTGAATTTCTGTGTGAGCTTAGCTACTTGAACTGCCTTGCTCCTAGGCTCTCTATCAGGTGCACTACGCATGTTTTCCGCAATAGAGCGACCGATAGTTTGAGCAAATGCTGCCAAATCTCCTATTTGAGTAGGTATAATGGGTGTATGTGCTCCTGGAACCACATGTGAGATGGGAGTTGGCCTTGGCCATTGGCATACGCGCGGCTCTTGGGTCCCAAATTTCGTATGGTGGTGTACCAAACGGTGGTCCAAAGTTTACAGGCGTGGCCCTAGGCATAGGGGGTGCCTGATATGGCATGTTATTATTAAATGGCATGGCTCCACTTGTATAAGAGCTTGGATAATGCCATTGTGGATTGTAAGCTCTTGGAATAATCGGAGGTGTAGGAGCTACATGAGGCTGAGGTACGACAGGTGCACACGATTGATACATACATGTAGGTATAGTTGGGGACACTGTGCTACTAGGCATCGGCGCAGTGTTAACAAATGAACTCCATGGTGTACTTCTTGTCATGCTCACCACTGGGATATGCATGGTAGTCGTAGTGTCATTAAGAGAAAGATGAGCTAGATCTGGGAAGGTAAAGCTGCCACTTGTGGGCTCAGATTGTACTGAGGCTCCTGGCGAAACAACATATAGAGGATCAATGGGGCTCACTGAGGGAGTCTCCATTTGTGACAGGGTTGGTTGGTTGGCCTTTCCCGTATCCAAGAATCTCATTAGGCCTGTTGAAGGCATGTTGATCCTTGTGTTCTGTCTTTCTAACTCGACAATCCTATGGAGGACATCACAGACTTTCTGTTGTTGCTCATCTATGCTAGTAGCACCCGATGTGGATTGTAGAACATCTAACCAACCCACATGATAGGTGTGTCATGTGTACCGATCAGTTAAAGCTTCTGCTTGTAGGTCATACTCCCAATTTTTGTTTAGGAATATCCCATCTAGGCCTGGCGTGCTGGAGGTTTCCCTCAAGGTGGAAGCATTATTGCTCCCCATCGCTTGCCCCTCCGTGATTGCTACCTTGGGAGCACTCGGTTGCTCGGCTGGCATGATTGTTGTCATAGGAGCCTTTGCTTTCAGGGTTTGACTTTGTTCTAGCCTTCGTAGGTTCTCAATTTCCCTCTCCCTTGTTGCTTGCATATAGCGTTCGATCTCTTGTACTTCGGCAAGACTCCTACCATCGGGTAGTAAAACCTCAGAGGGAGATAATCCTAAAGGATCAGGAGGTGCAGTGGATGGAACATTCACATGCACACTCTCAAGAAGCATAGGGTCTATTTTAGGCATGAATGACGAATTTACTTCCCCACTCCCTTCATTTATTTCATTAACCGCATGTTCGGAGCGAGTAGCTCTACTAAGGGTCTCTTTTAAGCGGCTAAACACGTTGGACCCGGGCCGTGGGCCCATGGCATGCATGTATTGACTTGAACTATCAGGGTTTGGTGTAGGATACCCCTCCATGACTTCATAGTCAGAGGAAGAATCACTAGACGCGATATGAGGATCTTGGGTCGCGCTACCTTGAGTCCCGACTGAAGGTCCAGAACCTAGGGTGGAGGAATAATGGGTGCCCGCGTAAATGGAGGCACTACCAATATGCTCGTGCTCTAACACTCGTCCAGAGCGTAGGTTCATATGACTTGGATCCCCTAGAAGTGTCAGTGAGTGCCCGTGAAGGCTACTCAGCTAGTATTTTTGGGTGTTTTGCAACCCAAGTCCTTTCTTATTTTTTTTATTTTTTTTTTTGATTTTTTGGTCCTTTTTTTCTGACCCAGCTATAGAATAGAACGTATGATAGCTCAAAACGAGCGTCTCGGTCAGAGGGACATGCCGTGCTTTACAGCCCTCCATTTGGTCACTTTATGCCCTCGGAATCCCTAAAACCGTCAATTTCTAGTAGGGAACTAGGCCCAAATTAGAAAGTCTAAGGGTGCAAGTGGGAAGAGAAGGGAGGAGAGTGGAGGACTTGCCCCACATGCTCTCATTCCCTCTTGAGGGGGTAGGGTATATATATAAGAGTGAGTCTAGTATATTTCATAAGACTGAGGACTGAGGCCTGGGCCTGGGCCTGGGCTTGGGCTTGGGATTCCGATCTCGATCAAAATTTTAGTGTAGCCCAGTCACTCACGCTTAAATATTTTCGGCTTTTTTTTTTTTTAAAGCCCAGTCGCTCACGCTTAAATATTTTTGGCTTTTTTTTTTGTAGCCCAGTCACTCACGCTTAAATATTTTTGGCTTTTTATTTATTTTTGTTTTATTTTTTGGGCGACGACCACGCGCGGTTTAGGTGACCCTTTCTTGGCCACACACACTGTCACCTACCTAACCTCCCGGTCACCAGCTCACAGCTCACAGACAGCTCGCTCCCTTATCTACTTACTAACAGTGCTGCTAACCACTAACTAATCTACTAACTAATCTGTTAACTGCTTACTGACAGTGAGCTAATTGTCCACCTACTTCCTCTCTCACTACCTTATTGTGCAAAGACTGTGTGCAAGCAAACCTTGACAGAAAACTGTGTACAGACTGTTTGCAAGCAGAAATTGCTAACTGCCTTCCTACTTATTCATTCACTGCAAACAAGCTAACGACTACTAATTGTGCAAAGACTGTGTGCAAACAGAAAACACAACATTATGCAAAAACCACAGAACTTGCAGACAATACAGAAATTAACAACTTGCAGAAAAACAACTCATTCCTCTTCCTCTTCCTCTTCTTTCCTACTACAAACAACTCATAGGAGAAGCACAAAGTGCCTCTTGGGCTTAGTGCAGGGCGATTCCCCGGAAACGGCGCCAAAAATGTGCGCTCCTTGCCGCACTGTCGAAGCAAGGGCCTTGCCTAACACTGTGTGCGAGCCATAGACGGATCCAAGCACACAACTAGCTTAACTAGTAAGCTCAAAAGAGGGCAACGGTGTGTCACTCACCGCTCTATGCTCCTGCCGTGGAGGATTCCTCGCCGCGAAGAAGAAGGAGACGCCGCTATGTCGCGCTCAACCGCTTCACCGCCATCGTGCCGCCGCAATGCTCGATCGCACTCTCTCTCTCTCTCTCTCTCTCTCTCTCTCTCTCTCTCTCTCTCTCTCTCTCTCTCTCTCTCTCTCTCTCTCTCACACACACACACACACACACACACACACACACACACACACACACACACACACACACACACAAGGAGGTGAAGAAGAAGAAGATGGAGATGGAGATGGAGCAAGAGCACTCTTCTATTGCACAAATGAGAGAATGAGTGAATTTTAGGTTTAGTTGGCTTTTATATGATCTCACCCCATTCACACTTGGGCGCCCATGCTTAGCCAACTAATCCCTTGAATGTCCCGGTTAGAGTGCGCCTCTCATCGGCGATCACTCTTACCCTTTTCCTATTGGTCCGACAAGCCCGGTACCTGACTCTACCAAATACATAATACACCTCCGTCATAGGTGATGGGGTGTCCGTGAGCCGTGAGGGTTAACAGGAGTCGGTCGAGTGTAGGTTGACACCTTATACTTGCTTCCATGCGCCTGCGGGTCGAGCTTCGTCCTTAGCTGACAAATCTTGTTAGGTGAGTTCTTGTTGTGCTGACGTCCGGTGCGGCGTATCCGTCCAACATTGGCGCCGCTGCCGGGGAAAAAAACCTTAGGTAGGTGACCGAGACTAGTCCTTGAGGATAGGGATTTTTGGCTTGCCAAGAGTCTCGTTTTACATTTATATAGGACCAGAGGGTGGAGGACTCTCTAGGTCTTAGAGGGAGTCTAGGAAGCGTGTGTCTGGCCTAGATCCTTTGACTTAGGTAGATTTAGGTAGACAAAGATAGTTTTAGGTATTAGTTGAGTTCTTGAGTAGGAGTTGGAGTGGTAGAAGTGGTGAGAGGAGATATTGAGAGTCCGGAGAGGCCAGAAAGCAACCAAAACACCATTATCACTATTTCATATGATGAGTAGGAGTAGAGTAAGTAGGACATCATGATTCAGGATCTAGAGCACTTCATGCATGTATACTTGCTTGGTAAATTCATCACAAGTTTGTAAAAGACACAAAAAGATGCAAAAGTGTGTTTGAAAGCCTAAGTGAAGTCCAAAAGTTACTGTGAGTGTTTCTGATAGAGCTGCAGAGCATCAGGAGCATTTCTATCAGGAAAAATTTTAATTTCAAGTCAGGAGACATCCTACGCGTAGGATGTCTACTGGCTAATTTGGTGGGAATTTTGGGATTTTGAGTTGACCAGTGTGTTCAGAAGGTGGAGTTTACCCTATTTTCAACTGGAAAGTGGAAATTTGACCGTATCTTGAGAGGATAAGGCCCGATAAACTGAAATTGCCAGACATCCTACCCAAATTATGCCAAAGCATTATTTTAAGACCAAAACCATATGATGGCTGCATGAGCATGACTTGCATGATATATTGAGTGACTGCGAGGGGTTTCATCTCATTTGGGTGTGAAAATTGGGTTCAAAACAGACTTTAGCACTTTTGACTGAAAAAGGCAAGAACAGCTAAAATTGGGGACTTTTGAAATCCAAACCAAAATCTAAGCATACCACTGGGTTGCTGACATCAAGGGAAACCTGTGGGTCAAGTCTGGGGTCAAGCAAGCCAAAAACACATCCTACGCGTAGGATGTCTTCTGTGTGATTTTACACTCCAAACCTAATTTTGAGCATACCAAAGTGATCAGCACCTCAAGGGGAGCCTGTGTTTTGAATTTGAAGCCATTCTGATGAAAAAGACATCCTACGCGTAGGATGTCTAAAGCAAGAAATTAAAGCCAGATACTAACAGTGGGCATAGCAAGGTGTTGTATAGCCTGGGGCAAACCCCCTAGTCAATTTTGGTCCAAATTGGAGTTGATTAGACTGATCAAGATCAGCAACAGGCTGTCGGAACAGACTTTTGATCCATTGACCAGCTTATAGGTGTCCAAATCAAAAAGTAAGGTGTTGTATAGCCTGGGGCAAACCCCGTAGTCAATTTTGGTCCAAATTGGAGTTGATTAGACTGATCAAGATCAGCAACAGGCTATCGGAACAGACTTTTTGATCCATTGACCAGCTTATAGGTGTCCAAATCAAAAAGTAAAAACAGTTGTGGACTCAGCACATCAAGGGGAATCCATAGTGTAAAAATCCAGGCAAAACAAAGTAGGAGACATCCTATGCGTAGGATGTCTATTGGGGCCTACTGAAGAGAAAATTTGACTAGGCTTAGACAGTGAGATTCCATTTGGCTTAAGGGTTCCAAAACTTCTTCCATAAGTGAATTTGGACCTTGTTTGTCCATTTGACGGAGCAAAGACTGAATTCAGACTTTTTCACGTAAATTGAGCAACATCCGAGGGAAGTGCAATTCCAGATTAGCAGACCTAATCCAGAACATCAGCACTATATAAAATACAGTAGTGGTTGAGATTAACTCTCCAGTTATACCAATCATTACTAAGATAACCTCTAGCAGATAAATACTTTGATTCGATTGCCGAAATTAAACGCTTGTGTACAGGTATATTCAGTAGCAAAGCAAGAAATTGTGCGGAGATTGATCCTTTGCCAGGTGAGTGGTTGGATTTGTGGTAAATTGCATTGATAAGTTTTATGAATTTAAGATCAGGAAGATACATTTTTAGAGACCAGAACGTGGCAGGTGACCAAGGTAGCTTAGTGTCCACCGAGGAGAGTGTAACTCAGGCAAGGCTAGATCCACTAGCACCGATTATTGAGGAAGGTAGTGATAATGATACTTTGTCAGACAAATCTTTCTTCATGATGGGTAGTCAACAGCCAGGAGGTTTCACCTATGACGGACCAATGCCAGGAGGAAGCACCTCCCTAAATCCTTTGAATGATTCCAAGCTCACTGTGATCTTCTTAGAGGGAACAAACTCGAGGGGAGCCCTAGTCTATTTTGACTATCGAGGAAGCAAGTGCATTTGTATCGAAGAGAGGCCGGCTCAGAGATTGGAGATAATTCGAGTCTATGATGATAGAGATAGATTCCGAGACAAAAAGGGGAACCACTATCTGATAGTCAGTAACCCTGAAGATTACAACAGATATGGAGATAACGTGGCGAAAGGGAAAATGGTTTCAGAAGCTCAAGAACCGCCACCAGACATTGATCGGCCCGGAGCTATTTTTATGTATGATAAGAAAACAACCAGGGTTCCAACTTATAATGAGAACGTGGGAATCTATAAGCATGAGAGTGAGCGTATAGTCTCTTACTTTCGCACCAAAGAACCATACTTAAACGAATTAAGCAGAGACAAGGTTCTTTACTTATTCTCTTATGAAACTACTATGGGGAAGGGTATAGTTTTTGTTGATAGATACGTATTCTCCCAAAGGAGGTAGAAAAGGCAACAAGTCCAGGAGCATCAGCATATGCCCCTGAGGAAGTGCCAAGAGCCACCTACACCCCAAGCAAGTCGACAAATCCCTTTTCTAAAGAGTATGACGCTACCTCACATTCCACCCGACCACAGGCATTCAACAACCAAAACCAACCAGCAAACCAGCCATCATTGCCGGCATGGCTTTGACAGAGTGCAACATTCAAACAAGACCGAAACCGAGATGGTTACCAAACTGCACAAGGGCTAAGGGATTTGCAAGAACCACCACTCTATTCAAGGTATCAAGGAGAGAGTAAGCCAAAGACTCAAGGGTCAACAGAGCCTGGAGGACCACCCTTAGAACGAGTTCGAAGAGATGAACCATCTCTGGAGAGAACTGTTAGAAATTATGGCTTAGGCGCACCACTGGGAGAGGAACCAGCCTACTACAGAAGACCTGAGGAGGTATATCGATTAGGACGTGGAGATCCAATGATGAGGTTTGTAGACCATCGTAGAATTAGACCTTCTCAAGTGCAAAAATGGGTAAACAAGAAATACACAGGAAACAGAGACCCAAGAGATCATGTAGCAGCCTTTGTGCGTGTAATTAGAGCTGAAGAGGTGTTAGACTTCCCTACCCAATTTGCAGGGTTTGGACTAACCCTAGAGGATGATGCTTCTACCTAGTTTGACTCTGTAGAGCATAGAGACTTTGAGTCTATAGAGGAAGTGTTTGACGAGTTTATCAAGGAATTCTCACAAAGGGGGATAGCTCATAATACCGTTTCACAAATCCATAAATTCAAACAGAAAGATGGGGAATATGTACGAAAGGCAGCCCTAAGACTAAAAAGATATGTTAAGTTCTGTCCTGTGGAAGAACTGCCAACTCAGTCCAAACTTATGCTTATATTCATCCAAGGACTAAGGAATGCGGATCTCCAGAAAGACTTACATATGAAGAGGATCACGACGTTGAATGAGTTGACCAAGGAGGCTCTTTACCTTGTGGACAATTTTGTGGTCTACAAAGAGGGGGAGTTCAAGGACCTTGACGACGATTCATCTTCACAACAAAGTGGAAGCAAGTCTTCTAAGTCGGCACCAAAAGGAGAAGTAGCTGTAAACCAAGAGGTGCTTGTAGATGAAGTGCTAAAAAAGATTAACTTGTATGCCAAACCCCATACTAAACAGCCCAAGTGGTGTGCTATTGAACAAAAATGGACAAACCATGGGACACAGGAATGTTATTATAACAAAGGATATGTGAGAGAGAGACCCTACGCTCCCCAAGCTCAGGTAGCTTCTCCTCTAGTTCCATCGATGCCTAGGTATCAAGCAGGCAACCTACCAGGACCTGTAGGTGTAGAAAGACCACAACCGGTGTTGGGGCAACAACCACCCCTACCATGATTATGACCAATCGGTATAAGATACACACCAACCGTAACCGAATCAGAGGATAAGTCTTTGGTGCCTATGCATGTATATTATGAAGAACCCAATGGATATGCGGAAAAATCTTCCTATTATCCACCGGAAGAACCCTTGACACCAGAACCATGGAGCACGATAGGAAGTACAGGACCACCAACAGCTGCACATGCAGCAGGAGAAGGAAGATATAGCTTAAATGAACGAACATTGTTGTTAATAGCCAACGGAGGCATGGGCGGATAGAGACATGCATACCAACAAAGAGGAGCTCAAGGAGCACCTCAACAACCCAAGGGACCCTACTACAAGTGTAGTGGAGACCATTGGCTAAGAGATTGTCCTCATGATCAAATCATTAGAGTCAACGCATATTGCACCGAGTGTGGAGTTACTCATTTGATTCCTGATTGCCCTAAAAACCCGAGCAAAGGAGCAAAAACTACCTTGAACATGCTAGAAACAGTACCTTCCAGTGGAGGGTCAGAAAATGAAACAATCATACCTATTCAGGTGGTGACACGAGCCCAATCTCAAAGAATGACGAACGAACCCATAAGGGAAGATCCAAAAACTGATGCCCAAAGTTCAGAAACGAAAAATCATAGAAGCACTTAGAAAGCTAGAAAGGCGCTGTCATGAGTTTTTTGGAGCAAGGGATTGCGCATATGTACATATACATGCATGGTGCATCAAATAAAGAATTGCCCATTTTTCAGAGCCAGGTGGTTACGTGGGACCCACATGTGTACAGGTAGGACAGGGTGTACATAGTGCATCGATTTTCACTATTACCAGTACCACTGTGTTTTTTCTACAATAAGGAGGAGTTGGTAGCGCGTAAAACTTCTCGAGAAAGCTATCCGCGGGCCGACGACATGAGGTAAGCAGGTGTGTCAGATGGCATCGAGTGGCGTCATGAGGTTGAACGGGGTCAATACTTGCACGCGGAGAAGTATGGACACGACGTGGGTGTTTTCTTGTAATACTTATGCAGAAATGTCATCATGAGGACCACTTTTTGGGGCCACTTCACGTGGTTGCGGGATGCATTATTTGGAAAAACTGAGTGCCAGGTGTGCGGATGATGCAAAAAGGTGACAACTATGCACTGCGAGGTCAGTTTTTGGCCTGTTCGGGGTCCGTTTGAGGTCATCTAAAAGGCCACGGGTGCCCAACTAAAAAAGCTAAGTGTGAGAACTGAAAAAACAGAGAGAAGACCTGAAAAAACGTGGAGAAAAGAGGAGGAACAGTCGCAAGTGTGTTTTTGGGGTTTTTGGAGCCTGTTTTGGCCGTAAACTGCTCATCCGAGGTCGGATTTGAGCACTTTGACATTGTAGACTGGGGTTTTGGGCCGTTCCGGACGCGATGGCACCATCCATTTTACCAAATTCCTCCCTGTTTTTCTATTGTTTTGGCTGTGTAAGTTTCTCCTATGAGCGAAGTTTCTGCTCTAGCTTGTGATTGTATCTGGCTTATTTTACCCATATTATGTGAGCTATTTGCCCCATTGGTGTTGGCCCAAGCTCATTTGTATCTAGACATCAGAAATTCTCCTCTTTTGAGCTGAGTTTTTTGGGGGTGTGTGTGTGTGTGTATCTCTCTGTGTGGAGTGTGCAAGTGGATAGTCTCTCTCCTCTCACTCCAGAGGTGTGTTCCCTGTCTCGGCCAGGTGTGTTGTGTAAGCCGAGTGGTGCCCCATAGTGTGTATGTACATCCTTCCAAGAGTGTGTGTCGGGTCGTTATACAGACGCTGTGTGTGTTTTCATCCCGCCCACATTCTTTTGGCGCCCCCACGGCGGATCTTCTTCGAGTACCTTCTGCTTCGAGCTTCGAGATTCGAGATTCGGGGTTGCAGGTTGCAGATTACAGGTTACAGGGTACAGGTTACAGGGACAGGTACAGGTACAGGTGATTCACACAGGTACAGGTAGCTGGAATACAGTGATATACTAGCAGTGGTGTCACTTGCAGTTGTTGTGGGTATGCATCACTTGGCGCCTGTTTGAGCGCATTGTCTGTTGGATTGTACGTTACTTGTGGAAACTGCCATGGTACGCCTTTGTGGAGCCATATATGGTTTTATTTGGCAGTCCCAGCCATTTCTGAGACTTGGTCTGGAAGATAGTCATTTTTGAGACTTGACTATACGCTATTTGCATTAGCCTTCGTGTGAGGGTCGATAGCGTGAGGTTTTATTGAGCTGGGGGATTCTCAAATGTGGAGATCCTTTCGGTGATACAGGTAGCTGGAGCACCCTTTTCGTGACCTCGCCATAGGCTATGTACTAGTGAGTCCTATTTGATGCTCGGATTCTATTGTTGACAGTTTATGCATACATATACAGTCTATATTTTGGGTTCCTACTGCTCTACTTCTGGGGAAACTCTGCCAAAAATTTTCCGAGTTGTGATGGCTGGTTTTTTGGTCTTTTGAGCCATTTATGTTGTGATGCTGCTGAAATTTTGGCAAAATCAGAGGATAAGTCAGGTGTGCCTTCTTGGGAGCTGCATGGTTGGCTTTAATGGATGATCAAAATGGCCCTCAATTCACTCCATTTCATTTAACTCAAAGAATCCAGATAAATGTTCATGTGTCCAGGAAGATTTTTTTCCAGCAGCGCATAGTCTTTATGTTCAGGCCAAGAATATTACGAGAGATCTGGGAATGTCCTTTGCCTGTTGTAATTCCAATGATCAACTATGAAAACTCATTTGATGTGCATGTGTTTGTCCTTATCTAAAGTTGAGCTCCATTGAAGTTTCTGGGATTTGAGTCAGTAAAAGTTTTGGGTTCTTGGACGTGTGTTCAAAGGGGTTCTCAAAGCATTGTAACTTGGGTAGCCATGGCTTTCTCTTATCCGGAGTTTCATGGAAGAAGTGATGAAGATGTGGAAGATTTTTTGGAAAAGATAGAGGTTGCCTGCATTAGCAACCAGATTCATGACCCTGCGTAGATGTTACGTCTTCTCCAAATTTGTTTGAAGAGTGATGCACGAGTCTGGTCCAAAACATTTGAAGAGGAGTTGCGTGCAGCGGATCCACCTTTAAGATTGAGTTGGGACAATCTAAGGCATGGGTTGGAAGTGGAGTTTGTGAAGATAGAAGATCCTGACAAAGTGTGGCAAGAAGTACAAGGTTTGGTGCAAAAGGAAGGTGAGCCAGTAGATGCGTACATACGTAAGTTCTCATTGGCATGGGAGCGGATGTGCAAGGCCTTAGCACCACAGGTACCCCCGCCTGACATGATGAAGAAGGACAGGTTCTTGGCTGGTCTTTGGGAGAATATACGTTGGAGAGTGGAGCTAAAGAAGCCTAGGACATATGAAGATGCACTAGAGGTAGCAAGGAACAAAGAGTGGAAGTTGAGGAAAATGAGCCAGTTAGGGGTGGAGTCTTTGCCCATGAGGTCTGAATTTCAGCCTATAGAGTCTTTACAAGGTCGTATGTCAGGGGTTCATCATGAACCAGTGGTTCCTGTTACTACTTAGGTTATGCCAGCAGTGGTCACTACATCAGTGCAAGATGATGGGCTAAGGCAAGACATGAGGCAAGTGGTAGATTTGATGAAGAATCTCAGCCTAAACATGCTAGGTCAAGTGGGAAATAATCGAGGTCGAGGGAGGTTTTCAAATCAGCTAGGAGGTGAAGAAAGGCCTAGGAATGGTGTTGGACAAAGCAATGGTAGGTTTTGGAGGCAGACGCCCACATGTTATAATTGTGGAGAGTTGGGTCACATCAGCCCGCAATGTGATAAGCCACCAAGGATGGGGGGAGACATGTATCCATTGCCAAGACAGGTGTTAACTAGGTCAAATGATTATGGCATCAAAATTAAGGGAGATGAAGGAACCAGCGGATTAACCCAAGAGGAAAAGGGAAAGACAAAAGTGCTAAGTGTAGTCACCTTAGAGAAGGCATGAAAGCTAGAGGATACATTAGTGATGCCTATTGGGAAGAGGACCACAGAGGATAAGGAAGGAAGAAGTGCCCCAGGTCCTAGTAAGAAGAAAGGAAAGAGCCATGAAGGCGAGGATGTCAAGGCCAAGAGGAAAAGGAGAGCTCGTCAAAAGTTTCATGTTTCAGATTTTCCACTAGGGGATGGGCAATTAAGCTATGACTTGAAGGAGGATCTAACGAGCAGGAAGGCAGATGTTACTTTTGGGCAGCTTATAGAGATGGTGCCTAAGCTAAAGCGACAGTGGAAGAGGATGGTTAACCCAATGGAGAAAGAGCAAGAGAGAGGTTCAGTAAAGGTGTTGAGCTACCAGACATTTGTCCAATAGTAGATGTGTGGCATAAAAGGAAAAATTTGGGACAAGGTTATGTGGATGGCGGAGCCCAAATATGCGTTATAACACACTCATGCGTTGAGAAGATGGGTCTCACAGTGGCTGGGGTGTCAGGCTTCCGGATCAGATTGGCAAACCATCAAAAAGTAAAATGCTTGGGTGTTGTAAAGAGCTTAGAAGTGGAGGCATATGATGCAAAGGTAGTGGTTGATTTTCATGTGATGCCAGCAGGGTTGGGAGCATATCCTATTATACTAGGTAGACCATGGTTACGTGCAGTGGGAGCTGTTCAAGATTGGCGACATGGTACGATTAGCCTCTATGGAAAGACAGGTACCAAGAAGATTTATAATATGGACACAAGGAAACGATTAGAGGAGCTTTATGAAGATGAGGATGAGTCTAGTGATGAAGACTCTTCCACGGTGACAGATGAGGACAGTGATAGCACTACCAGCAGTGATGAGGATGCTGATGCTGCATTTCTCTTGATGGACAAAGAAATCCAAGAGTTTGGTTTAGTTGCATTTGCGAATGAGGTTGAAGATGAAAGTGAAGGGCCTTATGAAGTGATTGAAGGGCTGATGAAAACCAAGGTTGAGTTGTCAAAGAAGCAGGAATTGATGACACAAATGATCAGTGGAGACCTCTCAGCTATGGAGAAGGATATATATTTGCACATTCTGGCTAGTTTTCCTGATTTGTTCATTACTTCATATGAAGAGATCAGAGGGTTCAAGGGCAAAGAGATGCATATAGAGCCGAAAGAAGGTGCTAAGCCAGTGCGGCAAAGGCTAAGAAGGATGGGTCAAGAGCAAATGGAAGCCTTGAGAGAAGAGGTGGACAAGTTATTGAAGGCAGGATTCATAGTCCCTGTGGAGACCACAGAATGGGTGAGTCCAGTTGTAGTCAGTCCAAAGAAGGATGGGAAGTGGAGAATTTGTGTAGATTTTAAACCCTTAAACGCAGCCACTAAGAAGAACCCATATCCTCTTCCATTCATCGATCAGATCTTGGATTCAGTGGAAGGTTATGAGAGGTATAGTGTGTGTGATGGTTTTTCAGGCTATTTTCAATTGAAGATTGCTCTTAAAGACCGCACAAAGACCACTTTTATTACGCCATGGGGCTGCTATTGCTACACAGTATTGCCATTTGGGTTGTCAAATGGACCTTCCTTCTATCAAGAGAGAGCAAATTGGGTGTTGGAACCATTCATTGGTAGTTGTGTTAAAGCTTTTATGGATGACTTCTGTGTTTATAGCAGTACGGCTGAACACCATGAGAAGCTGCAGATGGTACTGGCTCGATATGATGAATGTGGAGGACAACTAAATCCAAAGAAAATTTCATCTAGCACAACCAAGGGTGAAGTTATTGGGCCATATGGTGTCAAAAAATGGCATTGAGGCTGATCCAGATAAGGTTAAGTCTATTATTCTTCTTCCATCACCTACGAGTACGAAGCAATTGGCAACTTTTATACACAAAGTGAAGTACATGGCATGGTTTATTCCATTGTCTTCGCAGCTTCTTTATCCATTACAGCAAGTGGCAAAGCATGATCCATTGCAATGGGATGACAAGTGTGAAGAAGTGTTTCAAGAGGTGAAAGAGGTGTTAGGGGGGTTGTCAGCCATGCAGGCTCCTAATTGGGAGAAAGTGTTTTATGTAAATCCATCATTAGGGGATGATGCCATTGGAGCCATGCTATTGCAAAAGGGGAAGGGCAGCCATTATATGAGGCCAGTGTATTGTGCAAGCCGAGTGAAGTTGGTAGCGGAGAGAAAGTTCTCGGAAGTAGAGCTAGTGATGGCCAGTGTAGTATTTGCTTGTCGACGATTTCGTCATTACTTGCTACCACGGCCTTTTGTTTTGTTGACGAGTTATTCCTTTTTGCCACAGTTAATTAATGGTACTAACATGTCAAATGTGGTGAAGAAATGGGTAATTGAGCTGCAAGAGTTTGAGTTCTCTTTTCTAGTGGAAGATAGTACAAGGGCTACCCTAGCTGATTTGTTGACCTACAAGGAGAATCCCCTTATTGTTAAGGAAGAGGTGGTGAGAAAGGTAGTTGAAGAAGTGCCACAGATCAGCAATGCACATGTGTTGTTCTTTGATGGTTCATACAGAAAGAGCCATGATGCAACTTCAGGGGGTATAGCACTTTATGATCCAGAGGGGAAGCTAGTATGCAAGAGAGGTTTCAAATTGGATGCTCATAGTAACAATGAGGCTGAATATGCTACTCTGGAAGCCGGATTACACATTTGTTTGAAGCATGGGGTTCGAAGGTTGAGCATAAAAGGTGATGCCTTGTTAGTGGTGAAGCACGTGCTGGGTGTGTGGAAGAGCAAGAACACCTCATTGAAGCAAATGTGCTTCAAAATTAAAGGCCTGTTAAAAAAGTTCGAAGCATGGATCATCAGACACATTGAACGTGCTCTAAATGGAGAGGCACATGAAGCAGCTCAAGGCATGATTGGGGAGCTATTTGTGTTGAGGACCACTTTACCTCTTTATCATGGCCGGGAAAGTTTGGCTCAAGAAGAGGAGTTTTTGCTAACAGGAATCATTCCAAAGGAGATTCAGAAGTCTAAGAAGTATGGCTTTGTGCGTAGAGCATACAGGTACTAATTGATTGGTGATGTCTTATACATGAAAGGGGCTGATCTCGTGTTGAGTTGTGTACCTTGGCGGGAGGAGCTTTGCAGAGTGTTGGAAGAGAATCATGAAGGCGCATATGGTGGCCATTTTGCTCTAAAGATCACCTTGCATAAGATTTTGCAAGAGGGGTATGTATGGCCTAGTTTGCACAAGGATATTCACCATTGGTGTAGGTCTTGCAATAGGTGTCAAGCATTTGGGAAGAGAGTGTTGAAGCCAGAGCTACGAAAAACCAATATGGCATTTGATGTGTTTGAAAAGTGGGGGATTGATGCAATAGGCCCGTTACCTATCACAAGCAGGGGCAAAAGCTATATCTTGACGGCAGTGGACTATCTCTCTAGATGGGCAGAGGCTATAGCAGTAAAACAGATCACTGCAAAGGATGTGGCAAAATTTGTGTATGATGAAATATGTTGCAAGTTTGGGGTGCCATTAGAGCTACTTTCAAATAAGGGGCCAGGATTTAGAGCTAAACTGCTAGACTTCTTATGCACAAAGATGAAGATTACGCACCAGCATACCACTCCTTATTACCCGCAGTGTAATGGCTTAAATGAAAGATTCAATGGTGAGTTGGTACAAATTCTTTCTAAAGTGACAGAGCACCAAGGAAAGAATTGGGATTTGGAATTGCCTAGTGCATTATGGTCTTACCGTACTTCGGTGAAGACAGGTACAGGGTTTACTCCATTTCATTTGGTGTATGGAAAGGAAGCACTATTGCCTGTGGAGGTAGAGTTGCCTGCGGTCAAGATGTTAGAGAAGTTTCTTGGGCCACCTAGTGATGCATTCAAAGAGAGGCTCTTGCAGTTACAAGAGGTCTAGTTGGATAGGATGAGCGCATTGGAGCATTATGGGCAGATGCTGGATAAGGCTTTGGCAAAGATAAATGAAAAGGTCAAAAGTAAGGGTATCAAGAAACATGACTTGGTTTTGCGCTACAACAGTAAGCTGGACAACACCTTCCAAAAGAAGTTTCAAATTAAATGGGAAGGCCCTTTCAAGGTAGTGGAGTGTTTTCCAAATGGCACATATCAGCTGGCTAACCTGGATGGTGTTCTACATAATTCAAGGGTAAATGGATTGCGTCTTAAATTGTATCATGCTAGATTGATGATGGTGGAGCAAGATGAGCTGTCTGTGGATCAAGCAGTGTTGGTGAGGGATGAGGAGACCAGTGATGCGGCGAGTCTCATATCTCTCTTTGCTGCTGCTGATCATGAATGATCTAGCAGGCTAGGGGATGGGCAAATTATGTCAGGAGTTTTTCGGAGCAAGGGATTGCGCATATGTACATATACATGCATGGTGCATCAAATAAAGAATTGCCCATTTTTCAGAGCCAGGTGGTTACGTGGGACCCACATGTGTACAGGTAGGACAGGGTGTACATAGTGCATCGATTTTCACTATTACCAGTACCACTGTGTTTTTTCTACAATAAGGAGGAGTTGGTAGCGCGTAAAAATTCTCGAGGAAGCTATCCGCGGGCCGATGACATGAGGTAAGCAGGTGCGTCAGATGGCATCGAGTGGCGTCAGGAGGTCGAACAGGGTCAATACTTGCACGCGGAGAAGTATGGACACGATGTGGGTGTTTTCTTGTGATACTTATGCAGAAAGGTCATCATGAGGATCACTTTTTGGGGCCACTTCACATGGTTGCGGGATGCATTATTTGGAAAAACTGAGTGCCAGGTGTGCGGATGATGCAAAAAGGTGACAACTATGCACTGCGAGGTCAGTTTTTGGCATGTTCGGGGTCCGTTTGAGGTCATCTAAAAGGCCACGGGTGCCCAACTAAAAAATCTAAGTGTGTGAACTGAAAAAACAGAGAGAAGACTAGAAAAAACGTGGAGAAGAGAGGAGGAACAGTCACAGGTGTGTTTTTGGGGTTTTTGGAGCCTGTTTTGGCCGTAAACTGCTCATCCGAGGTCGGATTTGAGGACTTTGACATTGTAAACTTGGGTTTTGGGCCGTTTCGAACGCGATGGCGCTATCCATTTTTCCAAATTCCTCACTGTTTTTCTACTGTTTTGGCTGTGTAATTTTCTCCTATGAGCGAAGTTTCTGCTCTAGTTTGTGATTGTATCTGGCTTATTTTACCCATATTATGTGAGCTATTTGCCCCATTGGTGTTGGCCCAAGCTCATTTGTATTTAGACATAAAAAATTCTCCTCTTTTGAGCTGATTTTTTTGGGTGTGTGTGTGTGTGTGTATATCTCTCTGTGTGGAGTGTGCAAGTGGATAGTCTCTCTCCTCTCACTCCAGAGGTGTGTTCCCTGTCTCGGCCAGGTGTGTTGTGTAAGCCGAGTGGTGCCCCATAGTGTGTATGTATATCCTTCCAAGAGTGTGTGTGTCGGGTCGTTATAGAGGCGCTGTGTGTGTTTTCATCCCGCCCACAGCGCGTGTGAGAGCCAGGAAAGAACGAGAGCAAACAGCTCTATCCGAGGAGTTGAAACTTACAAAGGATAGATTAGAGCGGTTAGAGGATCTAGCTAGCTTAAGCTCACACACCACGGCAACCATAGCACCCAAGGAAATAGCAGAGCCCAAAAGTGCAGGATCAGGAGGATCTGTACTGGCAGACAAGGTAAATGAGCAGTTGGATGCGCTTCTAAAAGCCTATGAAGCCAGACTCAAAAAGAACCAAACCCAGGAGCAAAGGTGGATGAATTATCCATATGCGGAAATAGAAAAACAAAGGTTGGAAATGTATAAAAAGATGATTGAAACAGCTCAATCATTGATGGAAGACCCGCTGGGTAAACCTGCAAATTGGCATGAAGCACCAGCTCCAACCCCTATCCAACCAACTTTAGAGGAACAAGTAGAAACAAAGGAAAGACTCACTAATGCCTATGAGTCTAGAGGAGAACCTATCATAGTGCCAAATACAACAAATGAGGCAAGTGACAGGTTCCAGCCTAAAACATTGACAGAAATGGGTAAGGACTGTAATGGTCTAGACAATCTGTGGAAGCAAATCCGTGAGGCCAACGAGGCTAACAGGATGAGTAACCACATGAATAGCACAAGAAAAGAGAAGAATGTGATCTTACCTCCTATTGAAGAATTTGAGGCAAGGGCACAAATGAAATTTTAGGTACATTCACAATGGAGAGACCAGGGATCAATTAGTTTGGAGCACAACCAACCAGACTCGCTGAAAACTTTACCCTCTTACCTAGGAGAGTATGAAGCCAAGTCTGAAGTGAGAGCAATCCCATCTCAAAGACTTTCTTCTAACAAAGTGATGGATTCACAAGGATTGATTGAGTTATTGTCCATCCCGGTGGCATGCACAATCACATTAGCAAAACTCCTAAGGTTACGACCAAACATGTGGACCACAGTGGGTAAATGCCTAGAAAAATTTGGAGTGAAAGACCCCACCTTGAGGCTACAGGAAGGGATCAGAGAGTTGGACAGGCCTCAACTAAACACTAAGCCAGTACCATTAAACAAGGTTGGAGAGTATTGTGAGGGAGAAGATAGAAACACCACGCTACCAGTAGAATTCCAAGCAGAAGTTTCCAAAGCTATTCTTGACAGTGGAGCGGGAGTTGCTATCGCCACCAAGAAAATCTGGAAAAAATGGGGAAAACGAGCTTTAAGAGCTACCAGAATAAAATTGCAATTGGCAGATGGGTTCATGGAGAAGCCTCTATGACTCTTAGAGAAAGTGATTGTAGGCTTCGTGCGGTATTGAGTATGAGCATACATTTACAATAGTCGATTTCGATAAAAAGAACAATTATGAGATCATCTTGGGAAGACCATTCATGCGACAATTGAAGATGGTCCAAGATTGGGGTTACGACCACATATACCTCAGACATGGCGAGACAACAACTAAAATACACCTGAAAGACCATAGTTACAAAGATGTGAACCAAACACCTGTCGAAGAGTTTGATTCAGCTACAGTAGCAGGATCAAAACTCCCAACATGGTTAGGGCAACAAAAACAGATATGGATGTGCGGAGCTTCACATTGTGGAAGCTTAAGAAGGGAGGAATGTATCTTAGAAAGAGCGATTGAGGACAAGGAGTATATTCCGAAACCTTTCCCTGAAGATGCCTTGGAACCTCTAGAATGGGAAAACATACTAGCAACATTGGATGTCTGTACCATTACAGATAGTCCAACAACAAAATTTTGCGATAAGGATGGCTATGATGTGCTACCCTTCTACATGGTAAGCATTATACCCGGAGAAGATGGGACGATAGAACCACCAGAACAAGAAGAGTTTTATAACTCCTCTGAACATCTGGAAGTAAATGATGATGCAGATAATGAGTGTTCAGACACCTCAAGTGAGTGTGGAAGGGAAACTGAGAATATCAGGTTTTATGATTTTGCTAATCAGCACCCTAGACGCCAGGAACACTATAGGAGGAAACGAGCAGGAAACAAAGCGAGAGAGAACCTGATGCCCAGGATAAAAGGTAAAACTCACTATTTGATGCTTGTAAAAGCAGAGGATTATGTAAAAGATCAAATATCATGAAGATTCTCAAAAGATTGAAGGGAAAGAACGCGAGAGGAAATAAAACAGGTACGAAAAGCTAAAACAGAAACAAAATCACAAAAATCAAAAAAATAAAAAAAAACAACAACAAAAGACCAAGAGTGGAACAAACTGGAGCGTAAACAGAAATACCAAGAACTGAAACGGTCTTTACGCGAGATATGGACTACTGAAGAAGATAGTGATGGTAAAGGGGAGTCAGAGAAAGGAAACATGAATGTACCATCACACTATCGGAAATTTACCATCCAGGATAGAAAAATAATCATGACTCCACCAGTCAAGGAAAGAACCAACCAAGAATCTTACGATGGGCCAGAAAATGCAAAAAGGATAGACCTCGCGGAACCAGGTGAAAAGCCTCAGCCGGTCTATATAGCAAACGATTTAGAGCCTGAAGAAGAAGAACAACTAACACGACTTCTCAAGAAATATAAAGATGTGTTTGCATGGTCCTATAAAGACCTCAAAGAAGTTGATCCATCGATATGCCAACATACAATTCCTTTGAAATCGGATGCAAAACCTAGCAAACAACATCTTTATATATATACAATGATACATTTGCTAAACGAATCAAAGAGGAGATTGACAAGCTGAAGGAAGTTGAATTCATCTATGAAATTGAACATACAGATTGGGTGTCACCCATTGTGGTAGTTTCCAAAAAGAACGAAAAACTGCGAGTGTGTGTAAACCTCAAGAAGGTAAATGCAGCCACCATAAGGGATAATTATCCCTTGCCAATCACAAAACATGTACTTGAGCGGGTGTCCGGAAAACGGGCTTATTCCTTTCTGGACGGGTTTTCAGGATACAACCAACTAGCAATTGCAAGGGAGGATCAACACAAAACAGCGTTTACCACAGAATGGGGAATTTATGTGTATCGAGTTATGCCGTTTGGCTTAACTAATGCCCCAGCTACCTTCCAAAGGTTAATGACGCACGCGTTCAAAGAATACCTGAGAATATTCTTAGAAATATACATAGATGATCTTTGTGTACACTCTCTACTACGAGAGGAACATATTGACCATTTGCAAAAGGTCTTTGAAAAATGCAGAACATATCGAATTTGTCTTAACCCGGAAAAGTGTATCTTTATGGTTAAGCAAGGCCGCATCTTAGGACACATTGTCTCAAGAAATGGCATAACCACTGACCTAGATAAATTCAAAGTCATAGTAGACCTACCCAGGCCCACTAATGCGAAACAAGTGCAATCCTTCATGGGACACTGCGGATATTATCGAAGATTCATATACATGTATGCGGTCATCGCACAACCTCTGTATCGTTTGCTAGTCAATTTCGATTGGACCGAGGAGTGTGAAACTTCATTCCAAAACCTGAAGGAAAACCTTATATCAGCACATGTACTTAAAGCACTGGATTGGGAAAAGATATTCCATGTTCACATTGATGCTTCTGCATATGCAATCGGGAGTATTCTGGCTCAACTTGGAGACGGAACAATGGATTTTCCAGTCTGTTATGCAAGCCGACAGTTAAACAGTGTGAAAAAGAACTACACAACCACCAAACGAGAAGGATTAGGAATGATTTATGCTATGAAGAAATTTCGGCATTATTTGCTCGCAAACAAATTTGTGTTCTTCATAGATCATCAAGCTCTTTTGTATCTGGTAAATAAACCATGCAATACAGGGAGAATTGTACGCTGGTTTATTATATTGCTAGAATTTGATTTCACAGTGGTGGTCAAGAAGGGTAAAACCCATCTACGAGGGGGCCATCTTTCAAGGATACACAACGGGGAAACTCCTGAAGGAGTAGATGATGACATAGCAGATGCTTATCTTTTCAATATTGAAATGATACCCAAATGGTCACAGGAAATTGCTAGCATTCTTTCCTTTGGAAGTAGGTTTGATAATACAAAATACAGATCCAAACAAAAAGCAATTCGACAAACAAAAAACTTCTAGTTGATAGCAGGACGGCTGTATCATCTAGGATCGGACCAAATCCTACGATTATGTATAAATCCGGAATAATTATAGTGCTACCTTGAAGAAGCACATGTCCAGGATTGTGCATTTCATTGTTCGACAGTGAAAACACACCAGAGACTGAAACAATTAGGGGTTTATTGGCCAACTATGTATGCGGACACCCATTCTTATGTTACCAATTGTACTATATGTAATGCCAAACGACCAATGGATCACGCAACATTGTTTTAGGTAAACATTGCACCTGCATGGAGTCAATATATCATTGATTTCTTAATCACCAAGACGTTTCCTGAGAACATCACAAGAGCACGGAAAAGGGCTATAGAGCTAGAAGCTCGCGACTTTCAGTTAATTGGGAACCAACTCTACAAGCGAGGAAAGGACAATCAACTTAGAATCTGTGCAAGTGAAAACGAATACCTATTGATTCTAGAACATGCACATAGCGGAATAAGTGGAGGCCATTTTTCGGGCGATAAGACGGAAAAAATTATCTTAACCGCAGGAATATGGTGGCCTACATTGCATATGGATGCTGAAGAGTTTGTAAAGCGTTGTGACGCATGTCAACGCACCAAGGTGCCGATACCCATACCCAATATATCATTGTGGCTATGGACTATCTCACAAAATGGGTGGAAGCCAAGGCAACGCAAAAAGCAAATGCACAGACCATTGCACAATTTTCGTATGAGAATGTTTTTGTACGATACGGTTTACCAATAGAAATAGTCGGTGATCGTGGGACACATTTTCTTAATGAAGTCATTGAATATCTGCTAGAGGAATTCATGGTCATATATAGGAAAATCTGCTCCATACCATCCACAGGCCAATGGACAAGCTGAGGCCACAAATAAAACACTATGCACGGTTCTCACTAAAATAGTGTCAGAGTCAAGAACTAATTGGGATCAGTAGCTACACTCAACACTATGGGCATATAGGGTAGCTTACAAAACATCGATAGGACCAACACCGTACAACATGGTGTTTGGCCTAAATGCTATACTACCCATAGAGTTTTTAATTCCAACTCTACGAGTAGCGAAACGCTTAGAATGGAAAGGGCATGAGCTCTCTTCAAGAATAGATGATCTTGAAAAGTTAGATGAACTCCGCTTGAGAGCTGTAGCTTCAATCTATGCTAAAAAGAGAAGACAAAAAGAGTTTTTGACAAGCATGTGCGCACTAAAGAGTTCAAAACAGGTGATTATGTACTTGTTTATACTTTGAAGCAACATGCCAAGAAACTTAAAAAGCGAGGGATGGGACCCTTTGTGATTAGCGATCTATCACAAAGTGGAGCTGTCAAGCTTGCTACATTAGCAGGTGAAGAAATGCCGAACTGGATTAGTGGATGTCCGACTGAAGAAATATCATTTACCACTCACACAGGATATGCTTCAACAAATTCATCAAGGAAAACAACGAATGAAAGAAAAATAGAGAGTACGAGAAGAAGCTCAAGCAGAAGCAAAAGAACACATAGCAAAACGAAGACTTCTACGACAACAACAACTAAGTGAAGCACCATTGCGAATCAATGTCATTCGACTAACGAAGTTGGATGAAGACACAGTGGAGCCAATAATTGCAGTCAAACTGGGTAGCAATCAAGTTGAATTGACAACATTGCTTGACTTTGGAGCTCAATCAAATTTGATCTCTTACGGATTATACCAACAGCTCAAATCCACAGGTCAACTTCATCCTACTCCTCAAGTGCTAGAAACTAGTACATCACACTCGTTGAAAACATTGGGCTGGACTATATTGCATGTACAAATACATCAATATATTTACCCACACAAATTTTATGTAGTCGAGGATGAAAGCACACAACACCCAATGATGTTGGGACAACCTTGGCAAAAAGAGTACGATGTGCAGATAGATTGGAATACGAATGCAGTCAAAATTCAGCAGGCACAAGAACAACGGGTGATAGCCTTTGCTCAGCAATACCAGAATAATCAGCTGCAAGCAATGCAATCACTGGAAAAAGAGCCAAAAGCAAGAATGCCACCAAAGAACAACATGATACCCAAGGCCAACAGACAGGTAAAAGCCAACCATGCTAACTACATACATACGAAGTCACCGACCGCAGTGCAAAGATCTAGGTTACCAAAACAAGGGAAACAAGTATGGATGCGAAAGGATAGAAATGACATGGTAGACAAACAACAATGCAACGAAAGAATACAACCGAAGCAGATAGTTCAACCAAAAACCAAGGGCATAAAACAGATATGGATCCCAAAGAAAATGCTCAGCAATAACCCAAAGGTTACTCGCATTTGGATATTGAAACAAAAGCAAAAGGAACTCCCTTCAGTACAAGCAACAACGAAAGGCAGACAGCTGCATTTGAAAAAGGAAGTAGCAAAACACCTACAAAAACCGACAAAAACAAGCTACCAATGGAAAGCAAAAGAAATACGGTCCACGGCCATTCCGGCCAAGCCAATCCGCTCCATAGAAACAACTACGGCTATATCAACAGTAGCGGCAAAGCGATTGCCTTGTGCAAAAAAGACAATTAAACAGAGAGCAGTAGAGTTACGGCTATTACTTGCAAAGAAAACAGAAAAACTCGACGGCAAATGCCAATAAGCATCTTGCTTATTCCCTTCTCTTGCACAGCATTAATTTTTCCATGCATTGACCGAGTATGCATAAATTAGGGTCACATTAATCGGCCAAGCATTAGCACAAATTTTTCAACCTATGCACGGCACATACTCCGAGGCGATGCCTTGTCGTCCGGGAGGACTCCGGCTAGGAGGGGAGGAGGCATTCTCAAATGCGGAACCAATAGCAAAAAGAGCAAAAAAGGGCATGATTTTTGACTATTTTAAGAGTTGTTGTTTGATTGCAAAATTTTCTGGACTAACCCGAGTACATATGCCCTTATACAGCATGTATCTATAGGTATATGGGGCCAAATGCCAAATCAAGCCCCTAGGTGTGTGTATATAAGTAGAAATAGCCATTTTTCGGGTAAAATATTGATAAAACAGAGGAATCCGGCCATAAAAATTGCATGTGAGTGTATATAATGTTTGGTGGTGATGTTTGTGATTTATTACGGATTTTGGGGATTTTCTGGGTTTGATTTGCTATTTTCCTTTTAGTTTTGCTAATTTTTAGCAGAAAAACTTCAAAAATACAAAAAGCAGGTGAAAAAAGGTCGTAATGAAAAACAAAAAATATGGGGATGATCAGTGACTATAGGACAACCTATGGTACAGTGGGGGTGCAATTATGAGACTGGAGCAGAAAGCGTGTTTTGGCCAGATTTTGACCGAAATGCCAAATTTCTGGTAAACAGAGCAAATGGAGTCCAAATCAAGAAATTTTTTAGCCTCAACCGCATCTCGCAAGAAGATGGGAGCACATGTCAAATTTCATGAAAAGTGGTTCGGGGACCCCCATTATAAGAATTTTTCACTTCATTTTTAGCTCATTTTCACTATTGACCTTTTGGAGAGAGCTTCTGCCACCTAGAGCGAACGGACCTTCCAGCTACTTCTACGATGCGCACGACTACCCAACGGGCTTCAGACATGAGAGGTAGGCTCACCACCTTGAGCTTTTCACGCATGTTTGTTGTTTTGTCGTGAAAACTAGCGTAGGGTTCACACACAAAGCGGGCAGTAGAGACCTACAAGTAGAGGCAGCCACCTAACGGCTAACCCAAAAGCAATGAGACTTCATCGGCAGCTTACCCTAGCATAGGAGACCAGTCTTGGATGTCCAAAGGTAGTAGAAAACCATCGGGAAAAACCCTAATTCCTAGAATCCCGCAAGAGGCCACCAAATGGGAAATCGGCAAAAAGGCGCCCAAATGCTACCAAAATTCATGGGTAGGAGCATCTCAACATGCTCGACAATTCTATGTGGCCCACATGACCAAAAAGTGATCCGAAGCGGCACTAAACTTCAAAAACGGCATCAGACACACAAAGCGTCAAATAGCTCTCGCGGCCAAACCGCATGCCCGTTTGCCACCAAACTTCACGAGCGGATTTCCTAGACCATCAACAACCAAGTCCTATGGTGGTACCACCACAAATCATCGAAGATATGTAAATGCAACCACGGGTGCTTCTAGAGTGACAAATTGCTAAATGAAGCTCCGGTGAAGCCAAAGTCGACAAAAACCATACGCCAAGGATCCCCAAGGGATCAAGAAGCTATGGAGACCAACATCAAGAAATTTCATCGCCAAAAAGCACTCCAAAAGTCACGAAACAGCTCGAAGGCTCTGAAGTCCACACAGGGAGTTACTTTCTATCCATTTGACTTTTTTGTTGAAATTAGGCTTAAAAAGGACTCAGGGGGACCAAGGGCAGGCACTAGTGACAAAATCCATGAAAAAATCATCAGGAGACATCCTACGCGTAGGATGTCTCAAGGGAATTTCTAGGCACAGATCCCAACATTTTTCATCACACACATTTTCTGAATGACCTTTACATGCTAGCCACCAAGTTTCATCACATTTGGACCAAAATTGACCTCATATGCATGAAAAAACGCAAAGTTAGGGCATAGAGGCAATAATGGGCCAGAGACCTACCAAATCTTGTCCAAATCACATGAAACTTGCACAACACATTCACAAGTACATAACCAATCCATCTGTGTACTCACCTGCAAAATTTGGTGAAGTAGACATCCTACGTGTAGGATGTCTATTTGACATTTTTGGCCTACAGGGGATGTTTGTCCATTCCAGATCCAATCACATCATCATCAAGAGCTCATATACCAATTTTGAAGCCATTCTAATCATTTTTGACCCCCAACACCTTCAAGATACATTTTTTGAGCCCAAAAAACAATACACAGGCTCTTACAAGCATCAATCCTTGTCCAAATCCAAATCCAAGAGCATAGCCATGTTCCATAGGCCAAGGACTATCCAAAGAACAAATCCCATGCCATTTTGATGAAATAGACATCCTACGTGTAGGATGTCTCCAGCATAATTTAGACCTTCTGTGCAAAGAGTGACATCATGGGAGCCAATGCCATGGTTCAATGAGCCCATATATCAATTTTCAACCCATTTGGACATCACTTGCTACTTGTTATGATCTTTCTATCCAATTTGTGACCTAAAGCCTGAATCAGCCCAAAAAATCCACTTTTTGATGCCCAAATCCATATCCAAGCACATAGCCATGTTCCATAGGACAAGGACTACCAGCATGTCAAGTATCACCCAATTCTAATGAAAAAGACATCCTACGCGTAGAATGTCTAGAGGAAAATTTTTGGCCAGAATTGCATTGTGAGCACATTCACAGTTTCACAAGTTCCTTTTAAGCTTTATTTTCAATTTTCAAGTCATTTGGATAGATAAAACTCAGTTTCTCAACTAATATGGAAAAAACTCTAACTTCGGACTACTGAGTGCAACAGGATCTATGGCAGCCGCGAAGTCACCGGCAAAGAAGAAAAGAATGACCATTAAGGATTACCTAGAAGAAGTGGAGCCCTTCGTCATACCAGAAGGAACACTAAAGCCCACCAGCACATGGATCCAAGAAGATCTGCTAGAGTCCAAAGACCTAAAGATCTACCAAGGAGTGTTCAAAGACACTGAAGGGAATGTGATCGAGCTACCAATGCTACCGCGGGAACTCAATGAGTTCGTAAGAAGCAAGATGGCCGGGTACTTGGAGAAGATTGATCTTCACAATTACTTTGAAGCAGTGTCGGCAGGGGTTGACATAAAGAGAGTCTGGGAATTTGTGACAACAATAAAGGAAGATGGAGTGGCCAGAGTAACCGATTTGCAAGGCAGGCCAGAAACAGAAATAGTCATCACCGAGCAAGTTGTAGCAGATGCACTAGACCTCTCCAACAAGGGGGATAGTGTAACTAAAAGAAGAGATGATGTCAAGGTGTACACTGAGAAGAAAAATAACTACACTTTTGAAGATATTGCCAACCCAAAAGTGGCAATCATGAGTCAGTTGTACAACCAATACTTCCATATGTGTACGAAGCGGCCACAAAAGTACAGAATGCCGCCAGGAGCAATTGCCACGACATTCACTTGGGCAATGATGAAGAGCACTCCAAGGCTAATCAATTATGCAGCATATACACATGACAACCTAGTGAAGATGGGTAACAAGAAGCCCACATATATTGTGCCAAGAGAACTAATCACTAAGGTGATTTATGGGGCATTGCACGCAAAAGGAAGATGACGTGACCCTCCATCACAAAACGACTGGCTGAGGCTCAAAGAAGACAAGGAAGACGAGCCACAAAAAGCACCAAGGGTTGCCACAAGATTGAAAAGACGGCTAGAGCCTATTCAAGAAGAGTAGCCAGAGCAAAAGAAGGGAAAGAAAGAATTTGTCCAAGTCTCGGAAAAAGAGACAAAGTCACAAAGAGCGGCAAGACTAGAGCGGCTGATGGAGAGCTTCAGAGCAGAAAGGGCCCTTAAAGGCGATTTGAGTGAACTCTGGAAGCCGTCTCTAAAAGCAATGTCGGGATCATCCCAAAGGGTGCAAAGGGAAAGATTCGAAGATTACATTAAAAAGTTTGAGATTCTTGATGCCGCATCAGAAAATATTCCACAAGTACCTTTTACAGAAGAGGAAGTGGAGCAAGTACGACAAAAACTGCTAGACGAGCAGGAGAGCCACGAGAGAGAAAGGAAGACAAAGGCAGACCGAGATTTAAAGAAAAAGCCTACATCTCTACCGGCCAGTCCTGAGTCCAGCCCACCGCCCTCGCCACCTCCTCACAGCCCTCCACAAGAAGATAAAGAGAAGGAAGACGACCACGAAGGCCAGGAAGAGTCCAAGAAAGAACAAAGCCAGGAGAGGACCCAAGAGTGAGGAGCCAAAGCCACATGAAGCATACAGCACATTTCTGGACTTGCTAGCTGCAGGATACACAAAAGAAGAGGCTGCCACAGTCGCATTCGACTTGGCAAGCACAGGGCCTAAGGAGAAAATGCAAAGCATCAGGTTTAGTAGAACTAAAGGAGATGGCCACAGATATAGTGGACCTGCACCCGCCCTCCAATGATTGGAATGTGGTGATGACAAAGTTAACCGGGTTAAGAGCGCAGACCATGGCCTCAGAAAGTGAGACGGCAACTCTCAAGGCCACTGAAGTGAAGATAAAGCTGGAAGTAGACTCTTTACAAAGACAAAGTCAAAGGCAGAAAGAGAGAGAAGTGGAGCTACAAGCCAGTTTAGCAAAGGCATTGCAAAGATGCCAGGAAATGGAAAGAGAAAACCAGACAGTAGCCCAAAGAATGCAAGGAGTCGAAGAGGAGTGTAAGCAACTCAACAAATCATTGATAGATGCGAAGAGGGAAAGAGATAACCTGACCCTACAGCTGGCTGAGGAGTCCAAAGAAGTTGAAGCAATGCGAAACGCCAAAGAAAAGGCGGAGTTAGATCAAGAAGCCAGCCAGGATGAGGTCCTTGAGCTCAAGGACCAGCTTAAAGTGAAAGATCAAACCATCCAGAGGCTACGGGCATCTCCTGCCAGAGTCAGAGCTACTAGCTCGACTCACATCACTACGGAAAGCCAAATTTATGAAGAACAGATGACAGAACTTCAGAAAGAGCTGACTCTAGAGAAAAAGCAACGATTGATGATGGCAAAAGGGTCAATTGTTATGCAAACATGAATGGAAGAAGAACAAAAATCCATGCAAGAGGAATTAGAAAGTATCAAAAGAAAGCTCGAGGAGGCGGAGAAGATAAACGCCGAGTTAAACGACCTCCTCGTGAACATGGGAGAAGAAGCTGAAACAGAAAAACAGAAACTCCTAAAGCTGATTGAGGAGCTGAGAGGATAGCAAGCCGGAGAGCAAGAAGGCACAGGGCCAACGGCCACTGAGGGCATAGATTTAGAAAATGTGGCAGATCCTGTGGACACACCTATGCAAGAGGAAATCCTAGTAGGATCCTCTCAAGAGCCACAAGATCTGACACAGGAAGAGGAAGAAAAGCTGCGTAAAGCAATAGAGGTGGAGATCAGAGAGACGACTAAGGAAGCCTTGGAATGGGAGCAGAGGGTTTTCAAATCCATGACCATCCAGAAGATTGACGCCAGCAACCTTAGGCGCGAATGGCTTCAACCCTCTCTCCCATATCCTTTGCTAAAGTATGAAGCTGCCACCATCAATAAGAGGAATAGAGAAGAGCCGACAGTACCACTCTACAACGCAGATATCTCCCAGCCAGAAGGGGCCAGGTTAATAGTTGACTCTCAGCCAAAATGGAGGAAGGCGTGGCTGACGAAGTACCCACAGTACCTAATCCATTTGGTAGAGGCACCGAAAAACATCAAAGACAACCTCAGCTTTTGTCCTCTACCAAGGATCAGGACGTGGAAGGCCCAGGAGATATTACAAAGGAGCCAACCCACTTGGCTGAATTATCCTAAGCTGTCGGGCATGAAGGCAGGTGAGAGAATAAGTGTCCAATATATGGTAAAAACCCTAACAAGCGCCATCAAATTGTTCACTGGCTCACCTGATCTTACGTGCATCATGATGAAGAAAACCTGCAAAACTCTTTTAGCAGTATTTGAGACATTCAAGCAAGGCCAGGTGACAAACAGTATCTTCTTCTTCCAAGATACTTACAGATGTGCCTATGATCCGTCTGGTCAGCCTTCCAAGGAGGTGATACATGCGTTGTATCAAAGGATAATGTTTCTGCCATCCTATCACCTCCAGGCCTTTGAAGAAGAGTTCTACACCGGCTTCTTCACCATAAACACTGATATTTTCGGCCCAACAATGATGAATCTACATGCAAGATATGAATCGCTGCTCAAGATGCGCGATACCATAAGATGAAGAAGTAGCTCAACGGCCATGTCGGGGACGACATGAGCAAGGAGGGGGGGAGTGTTAGAAGCTGGACACACCCTACAGAAACTGACTTCTCGGCAGATTATCATTTTTTTGTAATTATTCATTTATTGAGAAAACTCGACATTTCACCTTGTAAATATTGGGGCTTACAGAATTTTCCAGATTATAACCCAGTTTTGATAGTTAGATTGAGTAGATGGTTGATTTGAAACTTTAGGGTTTGAGAATTGTAAGGTATTTATACCACTTTTTGACCTTAATGAAAAACCTTTTGTCATTTTGAAAAAGAGAAGTTTTGAAGTCTGTGAGTGAGCGTACTGTGTACGAGAGAGAGAGAGAGCTTCATCTTGATGCTACGTGTGCACTGATGGTCGGAATCGAGTGCGGAGAAGTGCATCGTGTTGCCCGCCCTCGACGAGTGCTACGTGCCGGTACCTACATTGCGCGCGTACGGTCCGGTTTTGTGAACTCCTTCTACGAGCTTCATCTGGTGATTTGGTGAGCATACATTGTCCGATTTTGCATTGCAGCATATCCATGCGTTCACCTTGAGTGGAGCTACACATTAGGCACTTAGATTTTGGAAACAAAGACCTGCAAATTTCGACCAGACATCCTACGTGATTTTGCATCGTGTATTTTGGGTTGGGATTTTGGTTCATAGACCGTAGGGAGAGCGACCTATTGGTGTTAGTAGGGCCTCCTTCAAGTTCTGTGGTGTTTCGAGATTGTTTGATGGGTGTTCGGATCTAGAAAGTGTCGTAGGAAGTTTCCTCTTATGCACTCTTGAAGGTTGTGACTTAGACATTGGGTAGAGACTTCTGTAGGAATTAGTTAGGAGTCGGTCGAGTGTAGGTTGACACCTTATGATTGCTTCCATACGCCTGCAGGTCGAGCTTTGTCCTTAGCTGACAAATCTTGTTAGGTGAGTTCTCGTTGTGCTAACGTCCATCGCGGCGTATCTGTCCAACAGTGTACTAGATTAACATTATGTTGATCTAGGTAGTGTTGCATGCACTTTGTAGGTGGTGTTATTTTCTCCCGCAGCAAGGGTTTGGTAAGAACCACAAGGCACCTTAGAGAGCTAGAGTGCACAAGGCAATGTATTGTAGAAGGAAAATACATGATGTAGGTCTGGCTATTTAGTGTTGACCTACATATCCACGCAAGCATGGCACCACTGCCCACCATAGGAACTCTAACTTGGGTTCTCTCACGCTTAAACCCTAGACATAGTTTGCATCCACTCTCTAGCTGTCCATTTTGATACCCATTTGTGGTCTACTACAGGACTAGAGACAAACAACATACGCAAGAGTGAGAGGTTCCACCCAACCCTACCCAGACTGCCACCACGACCCAGAGTCGCCCTCAAGATTATAACCATAGCACTACAGGAGATAACAACCAAATCAGGATGTAACAGGGGATGCCAGCCCTCGTGACCCCCTTGTCACGTGGGACCGACGGTCCACGATCTCTGGATGATGTGGATCGTCCATTTATTCCCAAGAATAAAAAGCTATCGCATGCTACTTAAAATGGGGGTGAGAACGTAAAAACATATGGCAAAAGTGACGGGGTGGGGACCATATGGTGTTCACTTGGAGATCACTTTGGAATGGTTGGGGTCAAACAGTGATCACTTTGGAAAAGGTGGCTCACGAGATGATCACATCTCAATTGGGAATCACACGAGGATCACTTGACAATCACTTGATGCTCATAATGATTTTCCTTGGGGTTCACTTTGATCATGATCACATGATGATCACTTGGGGATTAATTCACCATCAAACGGTGCAAAACCAATCCTACCACCCCTAATTAATAGGGACCCTTGATCCCACCTGACACAAGGAGTGCCAAATAATCAAGAGGAAGACCAGCCCCAACAAAAGATATCACAACATAAAGACCGTACAACCGATAGGGTGGGACCCAAGTCCCCATCATTGGAAGAAGCTTTGCGGGTGCCATCATGTGCACGCCTCTATCACAGGCCGCCAACATGCTCAGAGAACAGCTTCTCTTAATACCGAACAGAGCAAAAGAAAAGCCTTCAGTACCCAAAAAAGAAGTCAAACCAAGAACCTTGAACATCGCACCAAAGAGTGATGATTCCCAGGACCCCACAACAAGGCCCGACTCGGAGCGAAGTCTGAAGTATTTATGTGCTTCAAACAATTTTTGGCTATGGCTAAAAATGTCTCGAAATGTACTATGGGCACCCTCTGTTTCGATCGAGGGGGGATTATATGTCTCATGAATCTAATGCATTTTTGGCTAGTCGTGGGATAAAACACCAATGTTCAATGCCTTATAGACCTAGCAAAATGTGTGTTGCTGAGAGGAAAAACATGTCACTTACGGAAATGGCACGATGTATGGTCAAAAATCAAGCTTTGCCGCATTCTTTTTGGCTTGAGGCCATCATGTGTGCCACTTATGTACTAAACAAGTTTCCTATGTAAGCTTTGCAGTCTATTACTCCATATGAAGCATGGCATGCACATGCGCATTTTTGTTGTTTGGCATATGCTTTGGTGCCACAAACATAGCGCAGAAAATTGGATTATAAGGCTGTCAAATGTATTTTTGTTGGTTATAGTGCTGAAAGCAAAGGTTACAGGTTGTATCATCCACAAACAAAGATTATTCTGGTTTCACGGGATGTTGTGTTTGTGGATGATTCTGTTCATCCCTTGTTGTCATGTACTAGAGACAGTAATGTAAGCTCACACGACATTTATGACACTTTGTTGCCTCTTTTCAGTGGTGCAAGCACGAATGTAAATTCCAATGAGGCAAATGTACAACCTATGGGGGTTTCTAAAAATGTTCTAGATCAGCCTATTACTGATGTAGATGTACATGATGTACTTGATGAGGAAAGGGCTGAAAATGAGCAGGCTAGAGGTACGCCAAAATGGCTGGTGCATACATTGTGTGACAGTAAATTGGATGCACCTTTGTCTAGTCGTACTCGGTCGGGCTCTTGCCATTCATCTTATGCATCAGATTGTTATGATTTGGCTGTGTCTAGCTTACATGATGTTGAGGAACCTCTGTCTTTTGATGAAGCACAGAATTCAAAAAATTGGATGGCTGCCATGTAATAAGAATATGATGCACTTATAGAAAATGACACGTGGACTTTATGTCATTTGCCTCCTGGCAAAAAGGCTATTGGTACAAAGTGGGTTTACAAGTTGAAACTCAAGCCGAATGGTGAAGTTGATTGCCATAAGGCTTGACTTGTAAGCTATGCACAGCAGAAAGGCATAGATTATGAAGAAAATTTGTCTCCCACTTATTTTATGACTACTGTTCGTTTTCTATGTGCATTGGCAGCTGATTTTGGTTGGGATGTACATCAATCAGACATTGTTACTGCTTTCTTGAATGGTGACATATTTGAGAAGTTTATGTAATGCACCCTCGCAGACAAGAGGATAAGGTGTGCAAATGTAACAAAGCTTTGTATGGGTTGAAGCAGTCTCCTCCTCCTTGATATGAGAAGGCTGACACTCATTTGGTCAAACAAGGCTTTCGTAACAGTCCAACAGAAAGTACATTGTATGTCAAGCGTGAGGGCGATGTACTTCTCATTGTTGTTCTTTATGTTGATGATTTGCTGATCACTGGACCAAATGAGAGACATATTGTTGAATTTAAGGCTGATTTGAATGCTACTTTCAAGATGAAAGATTTGGGGTTGTTGCATCATTACTTGGGCATACAATTTAAGCAGTGTGATGGTGGTATTTCCTTGTGTCAAAAAAGTTACATAGAGACATTGATATGTAAGTTTGGACTTGAGGATTGTAAACCTATTGCCACTCCCATGGAAACAGGTTTGAAGTTGAGTCTACATGATGTTGGTGATCCTGTAGATGTCACTCTTTACAAAATTGTTATTGGATGCCTCAGGCCGGATATTCAGTTTGCAGTCTCACAAGTCAGCCGATTTATGCATAGCCCAGGGTGTAAGCATTGGTAGGCTGTCAAGAGGATTTTCCTCTACTTGAGTGGCACTTTACGTCTTGGCTTGTTTTATCCCAAGGGGGGATCATTGCCGCCAGACTTACATGCTTTTTCGGACTCAGATTGGGCTGGTTGTTTTGACAGTGAGTGTCCACAAGTAGTTTTTGTTTCATGCTTGGCAATTCATGTATATCATGGTTGAGAAAGAAGCAACCTATTGTGGCCACTTCAAGTTGTGAGGCTGAGTGCAGGGCAGTCTTCATAGTTACGATTGAGTGTGTATGGCTCAGATGCCTTATGGCTGATTTGGGTGTTGTATAAGACACTACCAACACTATCTACACTTACAGCCAGAGCGCATTGGCAGTTGCGAGGAACCCAGTTTTTTATGCTCGCACAAAGCACATTGAGGTGCATTACCACTATGTCAAAGAGAGGCTCTCAGCAGGAGAGATCAGCTTGGCTTATGTGCCAACAAAGGACAACCTTGCATATCTTCTCACAAAGGCATTGTCTCGTGCGAAGTTTGAAGCTTTTTGCAAAGCTTTGGGCTTACTCCCCTTTGTGGACTGATCGTGTCCTCAGGGCATGGAACTTCTCTTTACTCATGTGCCAGCTCTCGTTCACCACATCACTCCAGGGGGGATTTGTTACCATATACATGTGGTAGTGATGTGTGTGAACACACTAGGACCGCCGAGGCATTTTTTCCCTCTTCAAGAGGTTTTTTTATCCCGTGCATTGTATATACGACCATTCATTTTAGGGCTATCTATCATTCAATTGCACACTAAACACTCTCAAGTGTGTGCCTTCAGCTTCCTTCGTCTTCTCCAAGTTGTGCGTGTTTTCCTGCAACCCTAATTCCAACAATTGAAAAATGTCTCTCTGCTTCTCAAGACAACCCATAGAATTTTGACATCATTGGGATTGTTCTTATGGTGTTAAAACTCTTCATCTTCCTCTCTCTCTCTCTCTCTCTCTCTCTCTCTCTCTCTCTCTCTCTCTCTCTCTCTCTCTCTCTCTCTCTCTCTCTCTCTCTCTCTCATGTCTCTTGGGAATGTTACATTGAAAATTGTCTTCTCTGCTTCTCAAGACATCCATAGAATTTTGGCATCTTTGGGATTGCTCTTAAGGTGTTAAAACTCTTCTTGTTCTTCCTCCTCCTCCTCTCTCTCTCTCTCTCTCTCTCTCTCTCTCTCTCTCTCTCTCTCTCTCTCACACACACACACACACACACACACACACACACACACACACACACACACACACTCATCATGTCCTCCATTCAAGATTCATTAGATATATCAGTTGGAATTGTTTGTACAACTTCACTATTTTTTCTCTCACTGACTCTATCTCTCTCCCACTTCTATCAAGTACAACAGGAGTTGAAGCCTCGTCAGATAGATGTTTGATTTCAACCCCTCTCTCTCTCTCTCTCTCTCTCTCTCTCTCTCTCTCTCTCTCTCTCTCTCTCTCTCTCTCTCTCTCTCTCTCTCTCTCTCTCTCTCATAATAGTTCTTGAGTCATGGGTTTCTAAGACATTAAAAATTCTCCTCCTCCTCCTCCTCTCATCTTCTCTCTCTCTCTCTCTCTCTCTCTCTCTCTCTCTCTCTCTCTCTCTCTCTCCCCCCCCCCCCCCCCCCCCTTCCTTAACGATGTCATGATTTGACTCCATAATCCTTAGTGAGCTAGACCTATTGCTCCATAGCTGTATGTTACATCTGGTTTGTGTGTTTCATGTTGGTACTCAAACCATTGTTATAGAACTTTTTCGTGATTAGAAAGACAACGAGAGAGAGAGAGAGAGAGAGAGAGAGAGAGAGAGAGTTTTTCTAGCCATAAAATATATATTCAAAGGTTTTAAGGTGCCCAAGCTATAGAAGCCTCACTTGCCTTTTACCAATCAATGCCCAAGCCCCTCTATATATTTAATCAAAGTATCCACAAAAATATTGTATTCCTGCATAAGTTCTCATGTTGAGATTTCATCCTCATTAAGCTTGTTCATAGTTGTGATCTTGCTAGAAGAGCATCATTCACTCAATGATCCCTCATTTAAACTTAAGATGCCTTGAAAGAGTACTCTCGTCATGTCCAGTCCATGTTTCACTCTCAAAAGATTGCACGAATGACTACCACAAAATTTTTGAGAATCTCTTTCCAGATCAAATTTGAGTAGTGATTTAAAATATCATGTTCCACTTTTGTTAAATTGTGCACTTTGGCAACGTGGTCTCTCTTTACAAACTTGAATGCAATATCTAGGCAACCAAAAAGAACAGAGACATGTGAAGATGCGCTAGCAAAGGGGGAAACCAGCACATTGTCCTCTTGCTCATTCTGCTTCAGCTACTGCTATCTTTTGACATGAGTGTCTCTCTCTCTCTCTCTCTCTCTCTCTCTCTCTCTCTCTCTCTCTCTCTCTCTCTCTCTCTCTCTCTCTCTCTCTCTCTCTCTCTCTCTCTCTCTCTCTCTCTCTCTCTCTCTCTCTCTGCGCATGCACCCATACTCGGGTAGCAAAAAATTTCTCTCTTAGTTGCTTGTGGTCTCTTTGTTCGTGATGCACATTTTGAGCTTGAGGGCAAGTGAGTTCAACCTTTCATTTCTTTTTGTAGGTGTCAAGGTGCACTTGAGAGTCAAAGAAGCTCATGCACAAGCCAAGGAGGGAACTTCTCTTTACTCATGGCACTAAGTGACACGATCAGGGTGGAAGGGATCAACGGTTGACAATGTGTGAGCCGTTTGAAGCACCTGTTGCAAATTCGGGTGTGAGATTTAAATTCGAGGAAAAATGTATATTTGGGTCAATGTCGGCCCTAATCGCTTCACCCATATGTACTTCTTGAAAATAATGGAAGTTTGTTTGCTATCATAAATCCGAACAGATGTAGATTTGGGAAAATTTGTTGAATTTGCGTGCTCATGCAACTCTTCATTCAGATTTTTCTTGCGGGCATCTAATGCACCCCCACCCTTAATCCGCTTCCACTTCATTTGTGTCACTTAGAGACAGCTCTTCAGCTTTGTGACTCAATCGTCATTGCAAAGGCAAAGTGCTTGCATCTGTCACCATGGGTTGGTTTTCTAAGACACAGATAGATAAGAAACCCTTTATGTTTTGTGATTATGATCATTCTCTATTCGTCAAAAGCATGATAACATGTTTAAAACTAATAGGCCTAAATATTTGACAACATAAAGCACCACATAAAACAGCTAAGATGTTGTAGTTTTTGGCACAATTCAGGTTTGAAAATCTTTTTGAAGCATAGGGTTGAAGGTGGGACCCACAGCCCAAAAAATTCCACGTTTATCTAATCTTATACCTTTATCAAACTGTATTGAATTCATTCTACATTGCTTGGTTAACAAGTCATAACACTACGCGGTTACTAACCTGAGATCAAAACCACAATTATCTTCAATTGACTCCACTATCTTAATCAATTTGACACTCATAGGCTGTCGTAGCAAGAACTATGAAGCAACCATAAAAGTAATGACTCTTTTTTGTTGGAAATAGGGTTGCAAGGAAACACGTACAAGTTGCAGAAGACGAAGAAGCTCAAGGCACACAACAGAGAGTAGTATTGCTTAGTGCACAATGAAAAGATAAGTTAGCCCTAGAGTGATGTGCATATATACAATACACGGGGGGAAAGACCTCCTAGAGAGGCAAAAAATGCCCCAGCGGTCCTAAATGTGTTCACACACATCACTACCAACATGTATATGGTAACAAATCCCCCTTGGGAGTGCTGCGATGAACAAGAGCTGGCACATAATGTACAGGGAAGTGACATGCCCCGAGTGCATGATCAATCCATAGAAAGAAGTGAGCACAAAGCTTTGTGAAAAGCTTCGAACTTCTCACGAGGCGATGCCTTTGTGAAAATATCTGCAAAGTTATCATGTGTGACACATAAGCCAAACTGATCTCTTCTGCTGAGAGTCTCTCCCTGACCTCAATGTCATTTGTGCAAGCATAATAAACTAGGTTCCTCGCAATTGTTAATGCGTTGTGACTGTCAGTGTAGATGATGTTGGCAGTGTCATGTCCAACACACAAATCATCCATAAGGTGTCTCCATAGTTGTAAAGACTGCCATGTACTGAGTCTCACAACTAGAAGTGGCCACGATAGGTTGCTTCTTTCTCAATCATAACATGCATGAACTGTCGAGCATGAAACGAAAACCACTTGTGGACACTCGCGTGTCAAAACAACCAGCCCAATCTGAGTCCAAAAAAGCATGTCTAGCAGCAATTATCCTCCCTTAGGATAAAACAACCCAAAATGTAAGGTGCCACTCCAGTAGCAAAAAAATATCTTGACAGCTAACAATGCTTAGCCTCTAGGCTATTTATTAATATGTTGACCTCTGGGACTGCAAACTGAATCTCGTTTTGCATACATAAACAAGACATCCAACAATAGTTTGGTAGAGAGTGACATCAACAAGATCACCAGCATCATGAGACTCAATTTCAAACATGTTTTCATGGACGTAGCAATAGGTTTAGAATCCTCAAGTCCAAACTTACATAGCAATGTCTTTATGTAACTTGTTTGACGCAAGGCAATACCACCATCACACGGCTTAAATTGTATGCCCAAGTAATGATGCAACAACCCCGAATATTTCGTCTTGAAAGTAGCATTCAAATCAGCCTTAAATTCATCAATATGTGTTTCATTATGTCCAGTGATCAGCAAATCATCAGCATAAAGAACAAGATGTGAAGTACATCACCCTCACGCTTTACATACAAAGTGTTATGTCTTGGACTGTTACAAAAGATTCATTTAACCAAATGAGTGTCAACTTTTTCATACCAAGCACAATGAGATTGCTTCAATCCGTACAAAGATTTCTTACGTTTGCACACTTTATCTTCTTGTCCTTCAATGACAAAAACTGTATTACATAGACTTCCTCAAATATGTCACCATTAATGAAGGCAATTACAATATCTTATTGATGTACATCCCATCCAAAATGAGCTATGCACATAGAAAATGCACAATAGTCATACGACAAGTGAGAGTAAAATTCTCTTCATAATCTATGCCTTTCTAATATGCATAATGTTTTGCAACAAGTCGAACCTTATAGCGATCAATCTCACCATCCGCCTTACATTTCAATTTGTAAACCCAATTTGTACCAATGGCTTTTTTGTCAGAGGCTAATCACATAAAGTCCATGTATCATTTTCTAAAAGTGAGTTATATTCTGATTGCATGGCAGTCATCCAATTTTAAGAATTATGTGTTTCACCAAAAGACAAAGATTCCTCTACATCACATAAGCTAGAAACAACTAAAGCATAACAATATGATGTAGAAGATGCATGGCAAGAACATGAATGAGTATAAAAACAAAGGTGAATCCAATTTACTGTCACACAAAGTATGCACCGGCCATTTTGGCATACCTCTTGCGTGCTCATCCTCAACCTTTCCACATCAAGTACATCATGTACATCTGCATCAAAAATAGGAAGATCCATAGCATTCTTTTATTAATGTCTTGTAGGGTGTGCAATATAGATAGTTTTTGGTCCCCTATGTGCAAAAGAGGTGGGACCTAGAGTCAACATGCACTACAGGTAGGCTATTGTGCATTGCATAGTCATCATAAAGTTTAGATGATCTTGGGAGAAATTACCAAATGAACAAGGCAAGAAACTAAAAGTTCCAATGGTGTGATAACGAAAAGCCAAAAAATGATAAAAATATCAAAAGCATTCTACAAAGTACATGGGAAAAAATAATCACACTTGTATGCAGTGTCATAGATTTTTATTCAAAGGGAAAAATGGGTGCTTTTTTCTGCTCATTGTTTGCTTTCTTTGTATATTATGATGATTTTTTTCGATCAAAGATAGAGTAGAAAGCAGTAGGTAGAGGACTTAAAAGAACGACCATAAGACAAAATGAGTTTGATGGAGGTATCATAAAATAGTACAATTGTTAAAAATTCCCATTAATAGGAATCTTGCAAGATCCCCTTGGAGAAGGTGAGTCCAAGTGACAGGCATGAGGTTCAAGTGGCGTACGATGGGAGCAAGAGCAAGAGGCAGTGTGACATGAAATGTTTCGTGGTTTTGGTCGTTTCGGGGTTTCGAGGTTTTGAAACGTTTCGTTTCATAGCGTCAAAAACATGAAACAGATTTCATAAACGACATTAAATTATATATTAATAAAATATGATAAATATGTATACAATTAGCACACATGACTCTAGACTTTAATGTCCAAGAGAGAGAGAGAGAGACGTGCTCACTGCTTAGAAGCAACTTCAAGCGAGCACGATCAAAGAGATGTTCAGTATTGATGAAAGTTAAAACACAGCCACTGGTTTCATGAATCGTAATTGATGCATCATTGATTCATTTAGCAAAGTACTTCTATTGAACAAAGTTCAAACTTAATTCAATGTCACAAACCATAAGTTTTAGGGACCACAATCATCTGTTAACTGCAACGTTGGGTTTCTGGAAAAAAAGCCCCAATTTTAAACGTTTCATAAAAAATGCATGTCTGTTTCATGCGTTTCGGCAAAACATTTCATAGGTTTCGGAGTTTCGGGGTTTCATCTGCATGAAACACGTTTATATGTCACACTGGCAAGAGGACTACACAATAAATCTAGCATGAGCAAGAGAAGACGACGCAACAAGAGCAGGAGAGGGCGACAACAGGAGGAGCAAGAGGGACTAGAGAGACTGGAGTGTTTTTTTGTTTTTCACCAAGAAAAATAGCTTTGTGAGTAATGTTTGAAGCGAGCCTGAGTGGCTACACAAATTGGAATAGAAGCACTCTACACACCCACCCACATTCAAGCACTGAATTTGGGTTTTAGTGTGCCTCGTGGGTTTTAGGAGTCCTATTGGAACGATGGGAATCTAAGGACATTCCACTAAACAAAACCAAAGTAGAGCGAATATCCAAGTAAGTATCCAAGTAACGATTCAAACAAAAATATCTGAGATTCGTTAAAAAAGCAAAAGGTCAATAAAGGATTGATGAATATTGTGCGGGTAACTCAAGTAGGTCTACGATGCACATTCAAGCCTCGAGGCACCAAAGTAACGATTTAGAAGTGAACTCTAATAGTCATTAATGACCATGTCATGCAATAGTCAAGCAAACCATAGTTATTAGTTACTCCATTGGAAAACTGTCTCAAGCATGGTCACATGTGCACTAGTTAATTCTCATAGGTAACTATATAAAGGTTTTTTGCAACTATGCCTACTTTGGCATCACTGCACTCAACCAACACCTTTAGCCACTCAACCAACAGCTTCGGCTGGACTTCTTTAGCCACTCAACCAACACCTTTGGTTGGACTTCAAAGTATATGTTGTGTCAGTAGGGAGCCAAAACGACTTTTTCAGAAGTCATTAATTAATTAGTTTGGGGGGTAGGGTAGGGTAAGGTGGGGGGAGGTGTGTATCCTTTTTTTTATGGCTCAAAGGGAACTCAAGGACGAGTGCAAGCATATAGCCTAGTGGTTTAGGTTGAGTTTCGTAGTATGTACATGATGAGTTCAAATGCTACTCATTAACATTGGTTTTAAATGGTGACGTGCATGGACATGCTAATTGGAGATGCTAAAGGATCTTGGAAAGATTCTATGTAATGAAAAACAAAAGTAGTAAAGCAAATAGACAACCAAAACGACTTTTTCAAAAGCCATTAATTCATTAGTTTGGGGGGGGGGGGGGGAGGGGGGGGGGGGGGGGGGGGGGGGGGGGAAAGGAAAAGGAAAGGGTGGGGAAAAAAAGGGAAAAGAGAGAGGGGAGGGGGGGTTGTATTCTTTTTTTTTATGGCTCAAAGGGGCTCAAGGACCAACGTAGGCATATAGCCTAGCGGTTAAGGTTGAGTTTCATACTATATACGTGATGTGTTCAAATCCTACATATTAAGAATGATTTTAAATGGTAACGTGCATGGACATGCTAATTAGAGATGCTAAAGCATCTTGGGGAGATTCTATGTAATGAAAAACAAAAGTAGAGCCAGTAGGGAGCCTTTTACCCTTTGATTATACCACTTGCTTTCGTGTCCATATCTGGTTTTGGAATTGTTTTGTCCCACGTTTCTGAAGTAGTTTGAGATAACATCGACTTTTCTCCTGGTGACACTTGAGTGCTAATTGCAGATGGAGAATACTGCTAAAGGGCAATGGCCTATGTGCAAGCTCATAACTTGTTTGTTCTTAAATTCCAAAATAACATTTTTGAGCGAGATATCTTCCAAAAGGTGACATGAATCCAAAACTACTGAAATTGGAGCTCCAAATTTCTTCTTTTGGTATACAAAGGAATTCCTATTGAGCAGATTGTTGATGGATCATAGTGTGCATAAACTCCCGCTTGTTCAAAGTCATACCCACCCTCCAACAGAAAGTTACACAGATATGAGTTACAAGCAGGTGATTATGGGTGTCCCAATCATTCAATGTATGAGAGGCCTGCACTTTGTGTGTCCAGGAATGGCATCAACGACGCACCATCAAATGCCATTAGAATGCTCATGGGTGGTAAATCGTGCATATTTGAAAGAGAGAGAGAGATGAGCATGCCTCAGATGCACTGCACTTTATTGAAATTTCACATACGAACGCGGTAATCAAGTTAATAATCAATCAATTCCTGCAGTTGCTCACTGCATAATTTCACTGCGGCATTGGCTTCACTGACAATCGTTCTGTAAACAAGAAAAAACAAACCAAGACACGGTCAGACAAATGAGAGAGAGAGAGAGAGAGAGAGAGAGAGAGAGAGAGAGAGATTCATGTCTATTTGAAAATGAGCCAAGGGTAAACTGTACTTAGGTATTCATAGGTGACTATCATCGAGGTTCCCCACAAGGACATGTTCAGAAACCGCGGTCCAAGCCCTCGATAGAAGCCCCGCCACCCATCTTCATTAATTAGCTGTTTTGCCGTCCCTATGATGGTTGGCTTGTGGCCCTCTTTGTTCTCCATCACCTGTTGTATCAATAGAAGATATTACTTATTTGAACTGAAATGTTGCTTGTGAAAGGTAAGTTCAAAATTCACGCCTATTGAACCTGCAGACGAGTCTTGATTGTGTCCAAAGGTGTGGTGATAACCGATGAAGCAGCCCCCGCTACCACCCCTCCTGCTGCCTGAACAGATACGACCAGCACTTCCCCTGGATGTTGACCATCGGCAAAGCCCAGACTCCTGCAATCCACAAGCTTTGAGAACTGCTGTGGCAACCATGCATAAAAAACATACTCACCAAAGTTGACATACTCGACGCTCACACAGATAAGACGCATGAACCTATGAGCTTATCCAAAGGAGAAAAAAGGCCAAAGGTTGGTTTGTGAAATGACTGCCAGAAGCTAAAAATGTAGGGGCACAAAATCTTGCCTCATTCATCTAAGAAGGTCATGTTGATGCTCATGTGCAGATGGCTGCCTACTTAGATAACTTCAATCACTATTGCAAGAGACAATGCGTATTTACAGTAACAAAACATTCAGATGAAAAATTGATATGAATACAAGAACAAAAACTTGCCCACCATTTCCAAATTGAGAAGGCGTCCATCATGCAATCCACACTATATTAAGTACATAAAAAGTACGTGTGTACAATCTCGAGCCTGAATAACCAATGTTAAAACATGGTACAGCTTTTGTTCTTTCACAATGTCGCTGTATTGGTCCCGTTGTCTCCGCCCTTCAACACAACGCAAACTGCCCTTAAGAAAAGGGATCTTTCACCAGCACAGGTTCCTCATCAAGAGAAATACCGAAAGAAGGGAAGTGTAATGTCTACGAAGATCCAAGAATTGTCAATGGACCTCATGACGACAATCTCAAGCTTACGAAGCTAGTAGTGTGGGGACACAATGTGCATTGAGAACAGATAATTATATTTTCTAAGGTCAAGACATGACCCCAAGTACAGACGTCATGTTTGACTCTGGAGAATACAAATGGTAGATTCTAAATACAGCTCACATGCACATCGCAGGGAGGACCTCAAATTCAGTGGGCCACATATAAACGAATCAGGAAAAGCCACAACTGATGGTAACCATCCACAAAATCATATACCCATTATATGCATAGTTTAAGCTAAATACTATGCCATCTCCCAATAACATCGTCAGTACCCAGTAGAGGATGTAGCACTATCACGAGCCTAGACAGGCAGTTGTAGGAAACAAGCTTCTGATCCTGGAGGAACCACCTGTAGCACCCAATCTTCGTATCCAACAGCTTTTGCAACTCTTTATCATGACTAGACTTCTGTTTTACTTTTGAGAGTCTTCCACTATGTTCATGATGATGTCACCTGCTTTGGAGCTCTTAGCAATGTCGAATCAATACGAAGCCACTTAGTGTAAGTCCACCAAAGACAAGTGTAAACATGGAATAACTAAACAAGCAAACCTTCCACTTTACTTTCCAGGAACGGAAAATTGGAACGCAGAACAGGGAGCAAAAACGAGCATCTAAAACACGGAATGGGGATAGGTCGGAATGGAAATGGGGAACAGAAGCCTGAAAATGGCCGTTTCCTGTAACCATGCTTCCCACAGGCTGCATATAATAAGCAGGTACAGGGGCTTGATCCTGGCAGCACAACTGCACACAACCTGCAATGATATCACAACCATGAGCACATCCTCTTAATGGCTAGAGCAACAGCACTCCTTCAATTCCTAAGGGCTGAAAAACACAAGGTTAAGGGATACTTTGCGCCAGAACTGCAGCAGATCTTCCCTCCCCTCTGAATGCACAAACCAAAAAGAAAAAAACATCGTCACGATGAAAATATACCTGCAAATCGCTCTCTTGCTGGCTTAAAATTCAGCCCTCCAATCAGCACCTCCATGAGCTCTCATCTAAGCACAAGGCGGCGACATTTCACATTGGATTTCACCTCTTGGTCCAACCTTTCACACCAGACCCATCCTGAGGCCAATCACTAGCCATCATACCTTGGGTCAACCTTTTACATCAAACCCATGCAAGTGTACCAATAGACTAGTTCCAGAGATAGTATGTTGAAGACATACATCTCTCACAAAAGTCTCACGGGTAGAGTACTGTCAACTCGGTACCTCGGATGTGTTAAAACCAACAAAACCGTGACTATTATGTTCTCACATCAGTTGTTGACAAAAGACAGGAATGCTCCCTTCTATGCAGCAGGCACGGCACCAAATCAACTGTTGAAACCTCCTAGCCGAGCTTTCTCCCTGGAAACTCCAAAACCAAAGGTCTGAGGCATAGATTCCAGATCTGAGGGTTATCTGCTGATTTACCCTCAACTCTATCTAAATTATTCAGCATCCAAGTCACACTCTTTTGCCTTGCTTGATCTTGCGGATACGTCAAAGTGTATCATCACTAGGTTTTTCAAGAACAGTAACTCGATCGATCACGATCCTTCTTTTCAAAACAAAATGGAAAACCTTCAATTTTATTCAAATCTTGTGTTTACAAGCACAAACTTCAAAGAATCTGACCTAATTTCCACTAACTTTGAATTGCCAGTGCAATTACAACTAGATTGTCTAGCCCTTGAGCTCAGCAATCTATAAGGCCTTTTCTTCATGTGCAAGGATTTATTTTTGCCAAAAGACTCCTCCATTTCTTCTAGGAGTAAGCTTTCACCCAAGCATATTGTACGCATCCTGAGTGTGGGTCTTTTGCTTCAGGCAATAACCTATGAGCTCTCAAGGCAGCCCACCACCATACTTTTCCACCAAAGTAACTAGTCGGAAAGAAGCTACAAGAAGATAAAAAATCCAGAAATTCTCATTATAATCTTTAAGCATATCTCCCTCTTCAAATAGCAATTGGTTCCATGTTGAGCGCATCTGATTCAAATGATGCTGTCAACCACATTGAGGCAAAAAGTAGTTTTTGAATTCACCCCATGTTCTGTGAACTTGGCCTTGCAACAGTAGTGTTGACCACCATTGTTGAGCGTACCCCTTCAAGAAAATGGTAGCCTTCCTAACCTTAGAGGCTTCTGTGAGATTTCCCCCAGAAAAAGTTGTGTCAAACTGTTGTATGAAGGCAATGTTCGTCCTTGGAACCATGAAAAGTGTCAAACTTGACACTTCGACTTCCTCCCTCGTAGTCTTTTTGGACAGCCCATGATGTAAGTTGTGCCAACATGTTGTCTGCTTCTGCCTTTCTCTCATCTTTACTGTCAAGAGACTCTTCATGTCCGTCTTCAACATTGTCTTCCACCTCAACCTCCAATTCCTCATACTTCTCCCCCTGCGCATTATTGTTGATCTCCCTTAAATTCTCAATTGATGTTGAAAATAGCTGCCCAATTTGGATAGGATTGCCTGTAGGAGAGCAATCAATTGTGCTTCGATACCACCATAACCGGCTAGCCTACTGCTGAAGTGGTACGAGACAACATAAACAGCAAATTTCAGCTTTTAAAACCAGAAATTCAGCACTTAGATAATGGAGATATAAGACAAAGTAATTAGGAGAGAGAGAGACTCAGAGATAGTGTCACGTGACACATCCAACCCTAAGTGTCCGTGGACAAGCTACAGCATGATCACGGTTCAGACAGTCTAGATTAGAAGTGATCTGGCACTTTTTGTGAGTCTATTCGTAGACGGTGCATGCCCAGTCACTTAGTGTAGATGCATATCCTCTGGTTGCACATAGCATGATCATCAGCATTCCCATCAAAATCCATCAGAATCCTTCAGGGGAATTTTCCAGTGCATTTAGCCTATTTTCCCTATTTTTGACATTTTTCACTTATTATTTTTAAGTGACTTTTGTTGGAAAGTAGGTAGGGCAAATTGAGTAAGTTTGTATATAAGCAAACCTAGACTAGCACTAAATGGCAGAAGAGGCAACAGGAGCCAAGCTCAACAGGCAACTTCTCAGCAAGACCCCTTGGTGGACTTCCCTCCAAGCAAGACCCAGATCTAGCGTTTCCTTCATCAAGCACCATCGCCATCCACAAGCATCCCCAGCGTTTTGCATCAAGCACCATCGCCCAAGCTTACATCAGCCATTGGCGTTTTCATCTCCAAGCTTCACCGCGGGAAACCCAGTAGCCTAGCGTTTTCACCAGAGACGTTGTAAAACCCTCCTCCGAAGGCCACACTCTGTCGGCAAGAGTGGTCTACTTATGATTGCACAATCTGGTACAAATGGAATGCATGGGACTGATGCAAGTCTAAGCTATGTCGGCGATGACGACGGGGACGACGAGACCGACCTAGGGGCTGAAATCTGCAATCTTTCTATTGTTGTCCAAAAACGCTATGGGCTGAAATCTACTACAATCCAAAAACGCTGATTTGGGGGACTGTTTTCTGTGGGTCTTTGTCGCTGAAAATCTGCAGGTGTTAGGGCTGAAAACTGAGGTTCTTAAGGGCTGACCACTGACGGTCTTTCCGGGCTGAATCTGCTACGCTTTAGGGCTGAATCTTGTTGGTCTTCTATTGCTGAAATTCGCCGGGCTGAAGGCTATAAAGGCTGAGATCTGTAGCGGCTGAGGTGGGGACCAAAAACGCTAGAGACTGGAATTTGTAAAACTCTAGGGACTGGTTCTGCTGGCGATCCTTGCTTGAGCATGATGATTTGAATGATATTGATAAGCATGATGATTTGGATACCAATGACAAGCATGATGATTTGCATGATCAAGATGTGATTTCTCACAAGCATGATGATTTGCATGAAGATGATGTGATTGTTCACAAGGATGACGTGTTAGTTGATACTTTTTCTAGCGAAGCTAACATCGTTACAGATTCGACCAATCACAAAGAATCGATCTTGACTTTCGAGTCGAGGTCCACAGAATCCCCACACGAAGATTCGATAGATCCCGAAGAACCGATCTTGGCTCTCGAGCCTAGGTCCAAAGAACCCTTACAGGAAGTATTATGTGTTCGCATGATTGATAGCACGCATTGTTCGAGTCTTTCATTTGTGATCGTTTCCTGTATTTTAGTCAACGTCTTTAAGTGATCCCTTTTCCTAGGCATGACATATTGTACGTTGAGCACGTTTCACTCATGAATGAGCACGCTATTTTTGACATTTTTCACTTATTATTTTTAAGTGACTTTTGTTGGAAAGTAGCTAGGGCAAATTGAGTACGTTTGTATATAAGCAAACCTAAACTAGCACTAAATGGCAGAAGAGGCAACAGGAGCCAAGCTCAGCAGACAACTTCTCAGCAAGACCCCTTGGTGGACTTCCCTCCAAGCAAGACCCAGATCTAGCGTTTCCTTCATCAAGCACCATCGCCATCCACAAGCATCCCCAGCGTTTTGCATCAAGCATCATCGCCCAAACTTGCATCAGCCATTGGTGTTTCCACTCCAAGCTTCACCGCGGGAAACCCAGTAGCCTAGCGTTTTTTCTTCAAGCAAGGATCGCCAGCAGAACCAGCTCCTAGCATTTTACAGATTCCAGTCTCTAGCGTTTTTGGTCCCCACCTCAGCCGCTACAAATCTCAGCCTTTACAACCTTCAACCCGGGGAATTTCAGCAATAGAGGACCAGCAAGATTCAGCCCTAAAGCGTCCGGAAAGACCATCAGTTTTCAGCCCTTAAGAACCTCAGTTTTCAGCCTTAACACCTGCAGATTTTCAGCGACAAAGACCCACAGAAAACAGCCCCCAAATCAGCGTTTTTGGATTGTAGTAGATTTCAGCCCATAGCGTTTTTGGACAGTAGTAGAAAGATTGCATATTTCAACCCTTAGGTCGATCTCGTCGTCCCCGTCGTCATCGCCGACATAGCCTAGACTTGCATCAGTCCCATGCATTCCATTTGTACCAGATTGTGCAATCATAAGTAGACCACTCTCGCCGACAAGAGTGGGGCCTTCGGGGGAGGGTTTTACAACGTCTCTGGTGTCGTATCTCTCTTCTCTCTTTGTCTCTCAGTCTCATACACTTGCACGCACAGTGTCCATTCACTTTGTTTGTGATCATAGCATTCTCTCATTAAGAAGGGAAGGCTCTCCCTTCCATAAGAACAAAAGGAACCTTGAGCATAGTTCGGAGCACTCATCTTGAGCAAAGTTCAACATTCATTCCGTTGCACCTTACAGATAGAGATGGGATCAAGAGAAATAGAGAGGTAGAGCTCCTCCCCTACATGGTACTCGACACTGAATAGACGCCCCTCTTCGTATTTGTCTTGTTTATGTAAAATTCAACAAAGCTCATGATAGAGATGGCACCTTGCTCCTTAGAAAGCATACTGAGAGTGTGCCAGAAGACCTTACAATTGGCTAAATCGTAGGTGTATGTGTTTAAACATAGCCAAGTGAATGCCAAGTGTGTACACTTTCTTCTTCTAACTAAGCCGCTAATGGGCTGAAAATTGGAGTTTTTGTCACAAACTGATGGCATGCTATAAATTGTCCCAACTTATAAGCACCTGTGCCCTGGGGACAACTAGGGAAATTAAAAGAAAATGGCGGGCTGGGTGTACGGAAGTCCGCAAATTACGCTGAGAGTGCTGACGTGGCAAGCCGCAGTACAAAAATCCGTAATTCGCGTTGGCTGTGCTAATGTGGCACCTGTACGGTATTCCGCAAAACGAGCTGGCATCTTTTTTTGCGCTAGGGCTTTTGGAGCTAGGTGCTTTTGAGTTGAAGGCTTTTCATGCAACTTCTTTTCCATGGCCAAGGGCCTTTAAATAAAACCCTTGGGCCTCTCTTGGCTCACATGTGCTGACGAGCCGATGAGCAGAGAAGACACGTGTGTACTTTGCTCAAGCATTGATACAAAAAGAAATACCGAAAAGGGCGTAAGTCTTTGGGACCAATCTCTCTGGGCATGGAAATACGCCGGGCGGTGTCGACTAAATTGAACTGTGAATTAAGTGTGAAGTAGTTTAAAGTGATTCTCTCTCGTGTGTCGTGCCAGATTCTCGACTTGGGGTGCCCAAGTCTCTTACAGTGGTATCAAAGCTCAGTCGCTTTCTCTTCTAACGGGAAATCCAATCCCTTTTTCCGCGGCACACATAGATTCCGGCAAGAATCGGACAAACCCTTCTGACACTTCTGGTACAAGAGGCAGTACGGCAAATTCAAATGGATCAACCGATCAAGAATACGGGCCACCTCGGCCTACGGAGTATCCACTAATGGAGATGCAACATCAGCGGCAGGTTGATGATTGCGCAAAGCAGATGCTCCAATTTGCGAAAGATCCACAATATGCCAAATTTTTGACCCAGCCCCTCATTGACGAAGTGCATACGCATTGGCAGAAATCCATTGACACACCAATAAAATCAGCCCTCAAGAAACCTCCTACCCCAAGGATGTTTACTAAAGATGAACTTGATGACGTTGTCGAAAGACAAGTCAACCAACTTTTGGGGGCGAAGAAACAATCGAAGAAACACAACAAGGGGACTAACTACCCTGGGTATTTGGGCCGTCAATCTTCTTTTGCAAGTACAAGAACACATAAGAAGCATGTAACGCTTCGAAGGATTGTCTAGTTCGTCCTCATCTTCCTCTGACAGCTCGGATAGCTCTTCCTCTTCTCATTCGAGTGATGAGGACAGAAAGGGCAAGAAACAAAGAAAGAACCAAAGATTTGGAAAAAACAAGAAGAAGGCAAAGAAGAGTAGACCATACTGCAGATCTCGACATTTTTTTGACAGTTTTGACGAGGATTCATCCTCTATTAAGAGTTCGGACTCCGATGACCACATGTTTTATTCAAAGAAGAAACACTTTTACAGAGCCAACCAATATGATTTTCTCGAGGACAAGGGCAAAAAGACCAAGGAATTTAAGGAGGGTGGACAGGCAATAAAGTTTGAAATCTTTTCAGGGTTTCGAGATGCTCCCAAGGCTTTACCCTTCATTCAACAGTTTGACATAGCATTCTTTGGAGGGCGCTATTCAGAGCACTCCAAAATCATGAGGGTAGCATCATTTTTTAAAGGAAATGCATGAAAGTGGTAGTCAACTCTTCTCTTAAGGAAAGAAGCCCCAACTAAGTGGTTAAAATTCAAACGGCTCTTTATTTCCTCCTCTTGGTTGACTCAGGAGTACGAACGAGATGTGATTACCGCTTGGAACTATCTTCAAATGACCAAGGCTGACACTTTGGGTGCTTATTGTGAGAGATTTTGGGATGCTTTTCTACCTACCTCTTCTTTTACGGTCACTTTCAAGTAGTAAATTGAGTGATTTTATTGTGGGCTTCCCAAAGAGATCCGAGATTATTGCTTTCAGCAAAAGTCCGAGTCCATACAACAACTAACGTGACATGCTAAGCAAGAATTTGCTATGCATTTACATAACCTGACTTACCCCACTGATCAATTTTTGACACCAAGGACCGGACAGAATTCAATAAATGATAACAGAAGAAGAAGGAAGTTTAGAAAAAGAAGAATGCACGACCCCGATTGATCGAGGAACAGAAATCAGACTACCTCAAGGAGGGGAAGTGTTTTGATTGTGGAGAACAAGGACACATCTCTGCAAGGAGATCCAAAAAGGCACAACGAGGACAATCAAAGGACGGGCCAGAGAGTTCCAGAGCAGCTGAAGAACGTAGCAGAAAAGGAAAGATGAAAGCAAGACTACCAGATTGTATGGGGACTGACCCAAATCAGAAGGATGAAAGCACAGAACTTTGATGCGCAGGGCGCAAAGTACGAGATCAAGAAGCCCTCATCTTCTTTGACGGAGGAGCCAAGGCCAACTTCATTTCACCTGAATTGTAGCTCGGAGGCAATTCTAGCGGCACCCGGACGGGATGTTGCCATTACACCTGTCATTGGCAAACTCCGTTTGCATTGTCAGGGGTATTTAGAACACGAGGACTTTTACATCATGCCTTTGGTAGGGTGTGACGTCCTCCTAGGAATCCCTTGGTACCACAAGAACAACGCCGTGGTTGATTATCGGGCTAAGAAAGCTACTTTGAAGAATGAGAAGGGTAGGAGAATTGTGCTTATGTAAAATTGAAGGGCGAGTCCGTCCCTATTGTATCGACTTCGGTCATTTCCAAATTAATAAAATCCAGTCTTTTGTTTACTCGATCTTCTTGAAAGAGCTGAATAATGAACAACGAACCAATATGTTTGAATTGGAAAAGGAACGAAAAGAATTTCTAAACGCACACGCCAATTGTTTCTTTGAAGGCCTACCAGGCGAGTTACCTCTAACGGCCGGCTTGCGGAGCCACGACCATGGGAACAAACCCCACTTGGGAGGGGGCCTTAAAAATATACAAAAAAAACGTTTTTTCCCTTGCTGCAGCACCGCCACCCCTCCATGCTCGTTCATCAACAGAAGGGGCCGCCCCCCCTTGGCATCACCCTCTCTCTCTCTCTCTCTCTCTCTCTCTCTCTCTCTCTCTCTCTCTCTCTCTCTCTCTCTCTCTCTCTCTCTCTCTCTCTCTCTCTCTCTCTGTGCAGTGTGTTGTGATTAGTGTTATTTTGCACTGTTGCTGACCACATCCTAGCTGCTCAAAGCTAGGTGGTGCCCCTGTTCACTCCCCGTGACGAGTTTGGCGTGCACGGTCTTGGCGTAGAGGCCGCTCGGGTGCGTTTTGCGCTTGCCTTGTCAACTCCACCTCGTCCTGAGGACCATATGATTGATTTGATATCTAGAAATACACCACTGAACCGGCCACCTTATCGAGTTAGCCGAGCCCAAAATGAAGAAATAATGAACCAAGTCAAAGAACTTCTAGAAAAGGGTCTCATCCAGCCTAGCACATCACCTTTTTTTTCTCCGGTATTGCTAGTACTAAAGAAAGACGGATCTTGGAGAATGTGCATTGATTATAGAGCTCTCAATAAAATCACCATCAAGAACCGATTGCCTATCCCAAGTATCGATGATATTCTCGACAGATTTCAAGGATCCTCTTGCTTCAGCAGAATTGAATTGAAAAGTGGATATCAATAGATCTGAATCGCTCCGGGGATGTCTACAAGGCAGCTTTTCGGACAACCTTTGGCTTATACAAATATTTGGTTATGCCTTTTGGACTGACAAATGCTCCAGCAACATTTAATCCAATGAGAAATAGGATTTTCCGAGAGTATCAATCTTTTGTGGGCACTTTCTTTGACGACATTATAGTTTTCTCCAAGAATAAAGCAGAGCACAGACATCATCTGCTACAGGTCTTTCAAGCATTGCGGAAGCATAGATTGCATTTGGACAGTCAGTGATAGATTTAGCAAGCAAGCTCACTTTATTCCAGTAAAGAAGATGGTCAGCTTGATCGTTTGGCGAGACTGTTCATCGCTCAGATTTTTCGGTTACATGGCATGCCTAAAACGATAGTTTCGGACAAAGATCCCTGATTCACGAGTTTGTTTTGGAGGGTAGTTTGGGAACATTGGCACGCGGCTGCAATTCTCATCATCATTCCACCCGCAGACAAATGGGCAATCTGAGATAGCCAATTCAGTGGTTTTGGATTTATTGAAGTCTTATATCTCCGATCACAAGACTCAATGGAAAAAGTATTTGCCTTTGGTAGAATTTTTCTACAATAACACGGTTCACTCTTCGATGGGGAAGGCGCCATTTGAGGTAATTGAAGGTGCTATGAAGGTCCCCCCATTTCTAAGCACCAAGGACAAGATTTTTGAAGCAAATCAGTACACGAGGGATTTGAGCACTGCTTTTGCCAACGTTCGCGAGGCTCTAGAGAAGTCTCAAGCACGACACAAGAGGCAACGGATAGACATAGACGTGACTTGAGGTTGAAGGAAGATGATTGGGTGCTCTTACGTTTTGAGAAGGCACGCCTAAGGAAACACAAGGGAAAGGAGCGGCTTTTTCCAAAGCTCAGCATGAGCTATTATGGCCCTTTCTAGATTCAAGAAAAGATAAATGATGTATCCATCAGACTCAAGTTGCTAGACATTTGGAAGATTCACAATGCTTTTCATGTGAGTCTCTTGAAACCTTTTAAGGGTGAGGTGTCAATTGACAGAGCCCGATGAGCAACCTGAAGTGGAAGAGAGCGAGGAGATACTCGTTCCCGAACAAATACTGGCCCACAAAGAAAAGAAAGTGAAAGGTAAAGTGATTCGATGGTTCTTAGTGAAATTCAAGAGCTAACCGGCATTGGATGCGAAGTGGATGGAGGGGTGGGACCTCGCAGATACTCCTCAAATTTTCAACCTTTAGCTTGAGACTTTCGGCTTAGCTATGTCTATTCTAAAAGATCCCGCGGATCAGCAGGGTTGACCCTAGTGTAGACGGGACTGCACGAGAGGGAAGTCACTTTGCTCCTTTGTCACAGATTACATGGACGAAATAAAGTCAATGATTTCCCTTTGGATTTCAGGGATACTACTGTGCTGACAGTATTCTACTATATGATTTTATGAATAAAGAAATTGAAAATGGGAATTCCCGAGCTTGAATCTAATTGATCTGTACTCTCTTACGTGATTTTGTTTGAGTGCAAGATTGAAAGACAAAATGACTGCAACATTTCGGTCTTGAGAATCTATAGACATGATCACAATAAGAATTAGCTAATCCGACATCAGTGAGGTCCGGTGTGGATCTAGATGCGATTGCTAAATACGTTGCCAGGAATCATGGTCTTAGATCTGGAATCAATTTTTATGTGATTGATTTGGACAGATCTGAATGTGCATTGGCTGAGTCATCTTTATGCAAGTGCTAGATTTGTGTTGTCTAGTGCGTCGGTACTTGAAGTCAGTGTCTACTGAACTGGTGTATAGCCTCCGTCTGTTTTGCAGGCGTAATCAAAAACGATTACAATTCTTCCAAGAGGGGGGTATGTCACAAACTGATGATGTGGCATGCTATAAGTTGTCCCCACTTATGGGCACCTACCGACAGGGCCCTGGAGACATCTAGGGAAATTAAAAGGAACTAGTGGGCTGGCTATACAGAAGTCCGTAAATCACATTGGGAGTGTTGACGTGGCAAGCCATACGGAAATCCGTAAATCGCCTTGGATGTGCTAACGTGGCACTTCTATGGAATTTCAAAGAACGTTGTCAAGAAGTGTGCAGTGCGACTAGGAAAGCGTCGGGTCTCTAACTATTGAGGATTCGTAGCAAAGTCAAGCAAGGCGTAGATGATTTGAAGCCAAAAACACACTAAAAAAGAACAAAACTCTAGCCATGAAAGCTCCACTTTGAAAATGAACCAAGATTAACTCAAAACTCTTGTGTGTGTGAAGATTAGGTGTAGCATCGCTCCCAATTGCACAGATGCAGTGCTCATTCGACCTGTAAAAAACCCTAAATTTACACTTCGATTCTTCGTTGTGACCATTTCATGGAAGCTTCAGTACTTCATTGGAGAAGCCAAAGTAGTTATTTGAGGAGGGGAAACCCTAATTGGAGGCCTCACAGCCTCAACCATGTAGTGGAAGCAACACGGGACTGCACTAGCACCCTGTAAAGAAATGGTTGTATCTCCTTACTCATATGCCCAAATGAGCTCATTCTTGGCTCTAAAATTTCCCACACAACTTGAGCAAAGACGGCACCGTCATTGATGTGGCATTTTGAGCTATTCTGAGCTATTTTTTACCATTTTATGGTCATTTATTGACATTTTTTGCCCAAAAATGCCCCGTTTTGTCCGTAAAAAGTCCAAACAAGCTGGGAAAAATCCCTAAATTTGTGGAAAAATCCCATTGGGCTCAAATTTCATGTCGAACCTCATTTTTCCACTTGGTAAGCACTTTGGACACGTCTTTTACGCCCACACACAAAACCTACTATTTTTTGCCAAAATCGTCCGCATTGAACTTTCTAGGCAAAACGAGCGTGCCACTTTGAAACACTTGACATTTGTACATTTCTACAGCAAACTAGGCATTCTTCAATGTGGTAAAACATGTAACGATGCCACGTCGCTAGACTCGCCTGCCTGGCAAGGTATGTACACGGCTGCAACCATGACATCCGTTTTCGCATATATCACACTGTATATTGTAGCATTTGGTCCCACACATTAAAAACATAAGAGTGAGGTAGATATTTATATTTTCACATTATGCACGTGTCACGGCACGACATCCACCCCCCTAAACCTGCACATCCTCCGGCATGTGCCACATATATCTTTTTGCAGCAGGTTCAATCTTCATTTAAGTCCACATACATGTCGATTTCATCATCGCTTGCAACAAAATCTATGCATCATCCTCTTGTTCATCATCCACATCCATAACATTTTCATCAGAGCCTTCATTCTGACTTTCCTGTGAATCAAAGGGATCTGTATCGCCTCTTCTTTTGAACAACTTGATTCTTTTCCCTGCGATGGGAATCTTCATTTTTTTCCCGTCCAACTCATGCAAGGTATAAGTTGCATTCCCATGTACATGTTGAACCACATAAGGACCAAACCATCTCTTTGAAAGCTTTCTTATTGTTGAATGTTGGTTGTCAAGACTGCTGTCATACACCAACATTCAATCACCTTCCTCAATAGCTTTAGGTCTGAGCCTATGCCTCTTATCAAATCTGTCCTTATTCTTTAACCTTGCATCTTTCAATCGTGCTACTGCAATCTCAATATCTTGGGGCCTTCTTTCTAACTGTTGTATGCACAAAGCAAGAAGGTCTTCCCTATTCATTCCATCTTCCCAAGGCCAATACATTCCATGTGGGAATTACATCCTCAATTGGCATTATAGGTTTCTGACCATACATCAACTCAAAAGGCATATAACCAGTAATTGAGCTATGAGTTGTACGATCAGCCCATAAGCATAAGGCAATAACCTAGACCGCTCTCCCATTTTATCTTTGCAGGCCTTAGCCAAAGCTTTAATAATAGGAGGATGCCCACGCTCTGATTTACCATTTCCCTCAAGATTATATGTAGTAGTGAGAGCAAGTTTAATGCCCAACCTAGAGAAAAACTTCCTCGCTTTGTCAGCATCCAACTCACCCCTGTTCGTTGTTATTTTCCCAACACAACCATAACAGCTAATTACATCATCCAAGAGGAACTTACATATCCCTTCTGTGCTTTTTGTACTTAGAGCACGACCTTCAACTTGGTTGGTTAAGTCTTCTCGTGCAAGCACTATGTATCTCATTTGCCATAAGCCCAATGGCATTGTAACCAGATCTACTACCCACTTATAGTGCATCGCCAATGGATAAGTAGGGTGCAACCCATCACGATGACGTACATTTGAATACATTTGACAAGTTTCACAAGACTCCACAAAGTGAAATACATCTTTATACATACCTTTCCACCAATACCTCTCTTTCATTTTAGTAAAGGTGGCCCACACGCCTCTATGTTCAACATAAAGACTCTCATGAAACTTTTTCATAAGCTCATTTTGAGCGTCCTTATCATTCACGACTCTCAAGGGCATTCCATTTCTTTGTTTTGGATGCTTCCATAAGTACCCATCTTTCAAAAAGTATCCATAGGCCTTTCTCTGTATTCTTTTGAACTCTTGATCCGTCCACCCTTCTTGCCTTGTCAAAGTGCTCAAATAGCGTCCAATGAGCAACCAATCACCTTGATATAGGTCCTCTGTAAATGACTCAAGTGCATTTGGCAGGAAAAAATGATCACCCTTTGCATGAGAGATACTATAGAATTGTGTACCTACATCATCGCCCTCAACAACCATGTCTTCTTCATTTTCATACCTTGCTCTTGAAAGCATGTCCGCAATTGGATTATCTTTCCCTGCAATATGCTTAAATTTTGGATTCAAGGACTTTATGTAGGCAATCCATCTCAACATAGCAATGTCGAGAGTTGAGCAGCTTGTGATCATTCCAAGAAGGGGTAGACAATCACTCTCCACTATTACAATTGCTCCTATCAAATACTCTTTATCACATTTCAAAGCTGTGACAACTCCCCATAACTCTCTTTTTACATGTGGATAGTTGCGTTGACGAGCACTTAGGACTTTTGCTCCAAATCTCACAACATATGGCTTGCCATCATCATCATCTTGCCTAATCGCCCATCCAATTCCTGTGGGACTAGTATCCACTGTCACAATTACATATCTTCCACATTCATAGTTTGCTTTCCTTAAAGTTGGAGACATAAGCAGCAACTTCTTTAATTTTCTCATGGCATGTATATGCATTTCTTTCCATTGAAACTTTTGATTCTTTCTCAAAAGTTGATACAAAGGCTCTGCTACATATGCATAATGCGGAATCCAGATAACATAAAACACGCATGCACCCAAGAACCTTCGAACCTCAATGACATTTATACATTTCTCTTTCATTCTCTGAATTACATCAATCTTTGCAGGACAAGGCCTTCTACCATACGGCCCGCACACATGTCCCACAATGAGAACTTCATTTACACCAAACATTGACTTTTGGCCAGACAAGGTAAGGTTCACCTCTTCCAACCTCAACAAGATATTATCACAATCATTGATATGGTTTGCCACATACTTGCGGCACCCCCTCGAGTCCAAAGCCACATCTATATCACATCCTTTGATTGGCACAATCATCAAGGAAAGGCATTGTAGTTTGAGGTATGAAGTCACATGGGACTTTGTTCATACCATATCTGCAACTAAATTAGTTGCTCCCTGAGATAAGGTGCACATCCTTACCACGCCCAAAGGTGTCCTCATGGTAGTCAGGTCCCTGCTTTCCATTGCTAGTTGGAACTGATCATACCCTGAGTACAAATCTCCCATAGAATATATTGCCCTTCCTACAAATGCCTCTGCAAATTCATCTACAACTGGCCCTGTACCTACATTTCTGATTGTCACCTTATTTACAGGTTGCATATCCTGAATAAAGCGTAAAGAACCATTTTTCTTCGGAACTGTGAACCACTTGTTTGAATACGGAGCACAAGAAGGCTCCAAGATACCCATCTCGATCTTTTCATTAAGCAATTCAATGAGTTTTGGCAAATGGGCCTTTGGAACTGAAATAGGTCTCAAGTTCCAAGTTACATGAGGGATAGTGAAGATCACCATAGGAGCAATAATCGATGGATCAACACACCCTATCTCATGCGGCTCAAATGCAAAAGCTTTTTCGTGTTTGGCAAGCATGTCTTCAAAGCATATCTTTTCAGTTTTGTCAAACTGTTCTCGCAACCAACCTTTAACTCCTTCAAAGGATTCTGTGTGAACTTGTGTCCAATCTTGCTTGGGTCACGAAGGCTAGGTTACAAAGCAGCTTGCTCCATCTTATTTGTGCAATCTTTTGGTAGAGGTAATGCCACTGGTTTCACTTTCTTTGCCACAAACTTATACTTAGTCTCCACTCGTACATCAACACCTTGAGCATTTTTGAAATCCTCAATGACTTTGTACATTTCTATTGAAAAAACTTTCACAACCTCACTTTCCATACGCAAATTGCAATCCACTAAAGACTCCAAGTCTTGCATAGTATCCACAAACGAACACTCATCAAACACACCTGCAATGCATTCATCATCTTCTTTCAAACCTCTTTGTACACTATTTACATGTTGTCGTTCACCCTACTTTAAGCCCTCACACTTTGTAAAAGCAATAGATCCATAGTCTGTTAGTCCTACAAAACCTGTAGAAAACGTCTCCTTTGCATATACATCATGCAAGAACTTTTCTCTTCTTGTACCACTGCAATCCCGCTCTACAATGGTACATGGCAAAAACCCCTCATATCCCTGTAGTCCTTGAATTCTTTATTTGTCTTTGGCAAGGGTTGCTCTCTAAGACTTTTACGGTTTCTTTCATGGTCCACACAAACAGTAAGGAATTATACTG